>NC_090829.1:42340025-42642298 GCF_028021215.1 Eschrichtius robustus
ATAAAATGAGAACCTCAGTCCTATAACTTCAAGGAACTGAATTCTGCCATCAGCTTGAATGAGCTTGGAGAGGACACCAAGGTCCAGATGAGAACCACAGTTCTGTTGATACCTTGGCTGCACCCTTGGGAGACTCTTGAGCAGAGGACCCAGTAGAGCTATGCCCAGACTTCTGGGACCCAAGTAAATTGTGCAGTAATAAATGTGTGTTGTTTTAAGCTGCTGAATTTGCAATAAATTGTTACACAGCAAGGGAAAATGACTACACCCCCTATTATTGTGTCTAACTGCTGCAAAGCCTAGGCTGCCAACCTGTTTTGGCCCTCCTTTCTTTCCTTTTCTCACATTTCCATAAAGTTATCAGTTTCTCGGTCCAAGCCAGAATTGATATCCTCTTTGATCATGAAAAAGAAAAAAGAATGCCACAGTTGAAAGCCTGTACTCCAGACATCCTGCCTCCGCCTCTCCCCAAGAAACACCCTCATCATGTGCCAGAGACAGGCTGCCGACACTAGCACTGCTCACTAGGCAAGACAAGTCAAATGTCCTTCCTTTTCTCCTAACTTTCCCTTTCTTCCCTTCCTTCAGGAACATTTTTTGAGCAGAAGCTCTGCTATGTCCCATGCTTGCAGAGATAAAGACAATGCAGTCTTTTTAAGGAGCTCACTATTTAATGGTGGAGACAAATTACCACATGGTAATTTCTGTGCTCTTCGACTAGCAGCTCAAGAGTGGGAGAGAGAAGAAGGTAATTATGCTGGAATCTCTTCCTTTCCCTGTGGTCACACACCCACTTTCTCCATTTTCTCATACACACTCATTAGCATCCTATAAAAATAAAATCTTTGGGTTCAGTAGAGGTTGATTCTCTGTTTGAATCACTAAATTGCTGTTCAGAAGTGACGAGGTTCTTTTAAACTGATTTATGAACCATTGCGTAGAAGGAGAGCAGGTTGTGGAGGAAGCAGATTTGGTGTTTAGGCCTGCATTTCCCTGTAAGTTTGAGCCAGGCCATTGATGATATCTTGTGTGCTTTCCAAGGGTGGAGTTTGTTTATCCTAAGTCAGTTGAATGTGATTTCGGAAACACCATCCTGAAACATTAAAAGTGGCGGGAGTACAAAACAATCATTTGTCACTAATGCCTGCAGCTGCTACTGTGGCTGATGCTTCTAGTTTTATAATTAGAGTTTTTTACGCTCACAGCGCGTCTTAAATCCAGAAATGCCGCGTTCAACAGGACGTCACTCATCAGCTCTTCTGACAATTACGTATTCTAGATTGCAGCAGCATATCTGGGCAATTTCAACCAAAGTTAGATGAATGTGAGGAAAATAAGTTGCTGCCATCCGAAGGAATTTGTTTACAAGTACTTAGAATTTCAAGTTAAAATGGGGTCCTTTCAAAGTCCCTGGATCACAGTTAAGGAAAAGCAAGCACATAACTAAGGAAACCCAAACATTTCTTCTACTCTTTTAAACCTCAAACCTATGTCCAGTTACTTAGAGGTGGCATTTCTAAAAAAAAAAAAAAAAACCCAAAAAACAAAAACACAATATAAAAACAGTGATAGAAAAGAGCTTAATGTTGGCCTTTGGCTCAAGGACTGGTTTTATTGCTGTCCTCTTAGCAATGTTCTGAAATAAATTGCTTGATGCCTCTGTGGAGGGAACATTCGGAAGGTGAAGAGGCCCCCAGAGGCATTCTGTTGTTTAGGATTGAGCTTTTCTGACTGTGCTCGGTAAGATATCACATAAAAGTCCACTTAGGTCGATCCTTTCATTTCGCTTCACAGTGATCGTTTTGCTATCCAAGCTTCAACTACAGACACCGTTACTGATGTTGCAACCCTCTGCATCTCCGTCTGCATTTGACTTCAGTTGGATAAATGTGGCCATGTGCTGCCATACATGCAGAAACTAGAATGAAGGGGGAAGAGAGAGGCAGCCTCTGCACAACACATACAGTCCAGATTGAGGGGGACCATGTAAACAGCTGCAGAAAGGGCGAGACAATGAAAGGAAACATCACAGACTCCCAGCTGGGGTGCTTAGCTTCTAGCTGACAATTACATTACTTCTACCAGATTTAGTTTTCTAGAGGAACAGATTTGGTGTCTGACACCACATTTTGCTTCTTAGCAAAGATTATTCAGGATCTCAGGAGATGCCAGAGTAACTTGAAGTATACGTGCTTGTTTTCTTTTTATTTATCTGTAAAACAGCTTCATTGATACATAATTCAAAGACCATAAAATATATGCTTTTGAAGTGTCCAAGTCAGTGGTTCGTGGTATATTCACAGACCACTCTTCAATTTTAGAATATTTTCATCACCCTCAAAAGAAACCCTGTACCCTTTAGTAGCCATTTCCTGTTCTTCCACCTCCGTACCCTCCAGCCCTAGGCAACCACTAAACTACTTTCTATCTTTGTAAGTTTGCCTGTTTTGGACATTTCATATACATGGAGTCAATTTGAGATCTCTTGTGGCTGGTTTCTCTCATTTAGCACAATGATGTTTTCAAAGTTCATCTGTGTTATAGCATCTAACAGTCCTCCATTCCTTCTTATAGCTTAATAATATTCCATTGTATGGATATCCACATCTTGTTTATCCATTCATCAATTGATGGACAATTAGGTTGTTTCCACTGTTGAGATATTATGAATACCCAGTATGTAAACTATGTACAAGTTTTTGTGTGGACATATTTTCATTTCTCTTAGGTGTGTACCTAGGAGTGCAATTGCTGGGTCTCATGATAACTCCATGTTTAACTTTTTCAGAAACTACTAAACTGTTTTCCAAAGTGGTTGCATCATTTCACATTCCTACCAGAAATGTATGAGGGTTCCAATTTCTCCACATCCTTGCCAACAGATGTTATTGTCTATTTAATTTTACCTGTCATAGTAGGTATGAAGAGGTATCTTACTGTGGATTTCCATTTCCCTAATGTTGAGCATCTTTCTATGTGTCTATTGGCCATTTGTACATCTTCTTTGGAGAAAAGTTTGCCCACTTTAAAATTGGATTGTCTTTTTATTGTTGAGTTGTAAAAGTTTTTTATGTATTCTAGATACAAATTCCTTGTCAGATACATGCTTTGCAAATATTTTCTCCCATTCTGTGGGTTGTCTTTCCCTTATTTGTTGATGTCCTTTGAAGCCAAAGGTTTTTAATTTTGAAGTCCCAATTTATCTATCACTTGTGTTTTGCTGTTATATCTAAGAAACCATTGCCTAATACAAGGTTACAAAGGTTTACCCCTATGTTTTCTTCTGAGAGTTTCATTGTTTTAATTCTTAGTTCTATGACCCATTTTAAGTTAATTTTTGTATATAGTGTGAGGTAAGGATCCACATGGATCCATCTTATTTGTAGCACATGTGGTTATCCAGTTGTCCCACCACTTGAAGAAACTACTTTTTCCCCATTGAATTATCTTGGCGCTCTTGTCAAAAATCAATTGACCATAAGAATAAGGGTTTATTTTTGACACTCAATTCTATTCCATTGATTTGTATGTCCATCTTTATGTCAATATCACACTTTTTTTTAAAAACGTTTCTTTAATTAATTTATTTTATTTATATTTATTTTTTGGCTGTGTTGGGTCTTCATTTCTGTGCGAGGGCTTTCTCCAGTTGCGGAGAGCGGGGGCCACTCTTCATCGCGGTGCGCAGGCCTCTCACTGTCGCAGCCTCTCTTGTTGCGGAGCACAGGCTCCAGACGCGCAGGCTCAGTAGTTGTGGCTCACGGGCTTAGTTGCTCCGCGGCATGTGGGATCTTCCCAGACCAGGGCTCGAACCCGTGTCCCCTGCATTGGCAGGCAGACTCTCAACCACTGCGCCACCAGGGAAGCCCAATATCGCACTTTGATTACTGTAGCTTCGTAGTAAGTTGTGAAGTTGAGAAGTCTGAGTCCTCCAACTTGTTCATTTTTTAACATGGCTATTCTGGGTCCTTTGTACTACCATATCAATTTTAGAAGCAGCTTGCCAATTTCTGGCCCCCCAAAAACAGCTGTATGTAAATCAGTGAAATTATTACGCTCCCTCACACCATACACAAAGATAAACTCAAAATGGCTTGAAGACCTAAATATAAGACATGACACCATAGAACTCCTAGAAGAGAACATAGGCAAAACATTCTCAGACATAAATCGTAGCAATATTTTCTTAGGTCAGTCTCCCTAGGCAAAAGAAATAAAAGCAAAAATTAACAAGTAGGACCTAATCGATCTTAAAAGCTTTTGCACAGCAAAGGAAACCATCAACAAAAAGACAACCTACTGAATGAGAGAAATTATTTGCAAATGGTGACTGACAAGGGCTTAATATCCAAAATACAACTCATACAACTCAATATCAAAAAAAAAAAAAAACCCAATCAAAAAATGGGCAGAAGACCTAAGCAGACACCTCTCCAAACAAGACATACAGATGACCAACAGGCACATGAAAAGATGCTCAACGTTGCTAATTATTAGAAAAATGCAAATCAAAACTATAATGAGGTATCACCTCACACCGGTCAGAATGGCCATCATTAAAAAGTCTACAAATAATAAATGCTGGGAAGGGTGTGGAGAAAAGGCAACCCTCCTACACTGTTGGTGAGAATGTAAATTGGTGTAGCCACTATGGAAAACAGTATGGAGGTTCCTTAAAAAACTAAAAATAGAGCTACCATATGATCCAGCAATCCCACTCCTGGGCATATATCCAGAAAAGAGGCAAATTAATTTGAAAAGATACATGCACCCCAGTGTTCATAGCAGCACTGTTTACAATAGCCAGGACATGGAAACAACCCAAGTCCCAGCAACAGACAATTGGTTAAGAAGATGTGGTGTACACACACACACACACACACACACACACAAAAAATGGAATATTAGCCATAAAAAAGAAGGAAATATTGTTATTTGGAGCAACATGGATAGACCTAGAGAATATCATATTAAGTGAAGTAAGTCAGAGAAAGGCAAATATAATATCACTTGTATGTGGAATCTAAAAAATAATACAAATGAATCTATATACAAAACTATATACAAAACAGGAACAGACTCACAGACATAGAAAACCAACTTATGATTACCGAAAGGGATGGGGGAGGGACAATTTAGGTGTGTGGGACTAACAAACTACTGTACATAAAATAGATAAGCAACAAGTATTTACTGTATAGCACAGAGAAGTATATTCAGTATCTTGTAATAAATCTATAATGGAAATTAATCTGAAAAATATATAACTGAATCACTTTGCTGTATACCTGAAACTAACACAATATTGTTAATCTACTATATTTCAATTTAAAAAAACCAAACAAATGCTGCATAGTAGGTATATGGATATTTGTTACATTTTATGTTTTATCCTTGAGGGAAATACTCAACAATAAACATAAATAAAATCTTTTTTAAAGAAATGTCATCAAGACTGGTTTTCACACAAGCCTGAAGGAGCCCAAAGAAGGAACCCACTGAGGAATTAAGAGAAGAGAGCCTGAAAGTGCCATTGGATGTAATTTACATTCACTCATTAACAGATGATATTTAACTGCCTTCTAGGTGCACTGACAAGAGTCTGCCCTGCCCTGAACTGGGTGCTCACTCTTTGGTGAAGGGTCCAACAAGTAAGCAGGTGTGTGTGGAATAGCTTCAAGAGAGCTAAGTGCTAAGTGCTAGGGGAACTTTCACAAAAGAAGGGCTTTTAATCCACAGTTGGTGGGGAAGAGCTGGGAAGACTTCTCAAAGAAGGTACTATCTTAGCTGAGCTTTATAAAGAATGAATAGGAGTTGGTAGGGAGGTGTTTCATGCGGGGTAAAGTGTACTTGACAAACCAGTTTGTAACCAGTCTAGAGGTCAGGGAACAACGTAGTGAGTGGTGCAAAAGGACACTTGGGGGTCACATAGGCCATGCAAAGGGATGGATTTAAATCCCATAGACTGTTGTTTTTTGGAGGATCTTAAGATGAGGAAATGACAGGGGAGAAAGGCAGTGATTATAACGTTTAAGATTCTGGCCTCTGGAGCCAAGGGCTGGAGTCTGGTATCAAATTCTGTCTCTGAAACTTACTACCTGTGTCACCTTAGACAGGTTCCTTAAGTTCTCTGTGCTTCGGCTTCCTCATCTGTAGAATGGAGATATGTATCTCACAAGCTGTTCTCAGCTTTAAATAAGTTCATTCATGTCAAGCACTTACTTAGAAGTATGTCTGACCACAGAAAAAGTGCTTAGCAATTGCTAGGAAGTTCAAGCAATTTTTATGTAAAGATTAGATAATGTTTTAAAAAGATGGCTGTGTATGGGGTGGAGGTGGGCCTGGGAGTGGGAAGGTTGCAGGCCAAGAGGCCTTTCTTTAGTCAAGGTGTGGGCCTAGGAGCAGCCGTGTCAGCGTCGCCTGGGAACTTGTTAGGAATGCAGATTTTCTGGAATAGGGCCTAGCAATGTAGGGTTCAGCAAGCCCTCCAGGTGAATCTTATGTGCACCCAAGTCAAAGCACTGGTGTAACTGAGATGAGAAACTGATTAAAACATAACTATGTGGAGGGCTCCTTGTGGCCTACATACCAAACACTCACTCGTTTAAGCAACGAATCAGATGTTATCCGTATTTTACAGATGAAGAAACCAAGGCTCAGAAAGGCTAAGGTCCTTACTCATAACCACACAGCTATTTAGTAGAAACCCTAGGAATCAGACCCCAAACTGATGCTTTTAGCCACTATGTTCTTCTTCTCCTAATCAGAGAGTGCCAAGAGGAAAGGGGGAATTTCAAAGATAGTAAAGTGATAGAATTAACAAGACTTGCTGGGTAATTAGCTCTGGGCACAGAGGGAGGTGTCAATGTTGACTCCTAGGTCTCTGAATTTGGATTAATGTTGATGCCATTCTCTGATTCTGGCTAAATCAATAGGGAGCAAGGGTAAAGCAAAGACATTTTAAAATTAATTTTTAAATGTTTAAAATAAACTTCTGAGGTCTCTGTAGGAAAACAGAGTGCAGAGTCCTGATAGGTGGATATTCGAGCTGGAAATACAGATTTGGCAGACAGAAGGATACCGGCGGGTGTGGCTGCAGGTGGGGATGTGGCTGGGACCATCCTAGGCAAGTACAGAAGAAGACAGGAAAGGGGACCAAGGACAGGATGCTGGGAAACCAGTGGAGGAAGAGACTTCTGCAAAGTAGACTGTAAAAGGACGCTGAGCAGAGATAAAGGAGGAAAGGAAAAGAGGAGGGGCCCAGAAATCTAGGAGAAAATCAGCTCCAGGTTGGCAGATTAAGAGGGGCTAGATTAGCATCAGCTGTTACTAAGAATCCCGGCCATACTGCAAAGCAGAATCTGATAACCATCCCTTTTCCTACCGTCCTTCCCCTGTGAATAAACTAGGGTACCTGACACCAAAGACAGAAAGGCTCCCCCAGATGGCAGAATGTTAGGAGAGGGTGCCCTAAGCCTGAGGCGGTCATTAATAAAAAATTATCAGCGTGCTGACAGAATGTCAGTGCGCATGCCCTACAAAATTTTAACTGGTGGGATTGTACTCCTTAACATGTGACTCCATGTAATAGCAGTAATCTTGATGGACTCTGGTCAGTGTGGATTCAGGGAGGTCATCTGTACTAATAGAAGTCTAATTCATCACATTCAATGGACTTGTGGTTTTATATTACACTCACAGTTCCATTAAGCATTTATAGTGATCATTTGCTTATTGTTTACTCATCTCAATTCTAGCCTCAGAGCCAGCACACAGAAAACAAAACACCTAATTATACAGTCTAACGGCAGTTCACATGTGAAAGGGCGGATATGGATTTGAAGTCTCACACAAAGGGAAATAGCACTTATTGAGTGTTCCTCATGGCCAGCATTTTACAGAAGTTATCTCATTGTGTCCTGTGAAGCACCCGCTCAGGCAGTTATGCGAAAGAGCCAGATTTAGTGAGCAAGTGAGGAAGTTGAGTTTCAGAGGGCTAATAGCTTGCCAAGGCCAGGGTCATACAACTAGTAAATAAGGAGCTAAGATTTGAAACTCCTGCCCATCTCACGCCAAAGCTTAATTATTTCCACTAATGATACCAAAATGGAATCATACGAAATCAACCTGCACGCCTTAGAATGATGTCGTAACATTCAAATAAATAAGGTACGTGAAAGCACTTAGACAAGAAAGCTATATGCAAGCAGGATATTTTTAATTTCCACTATTAACATCAAAAGTAGTATCTGAAAGCATGAAAGACACTTCACAATAATCTCTAAAAGTACATTCTTGATGGCCCCCCAAGAAAAGAATTTTAATATATTACCATTTTCTCTTGACTTTGCTGTTTATCACTACCCCCAGAGCTCATTTTTATACATACCATTTTGTGGAAACCATCTCCCCACTCTACTATCACACACACACCCCATAGCATTTCTCCCTTCCTGGCTATTCTGCTAGGATAGAGGGCAGTACTGGTGAAGAGAAACCAGAAGAGAGTGAGCCTTTAACCTCTCTGCCTCAGCAACTATTTAATAAAAGGATGTGACTTGATTATATTCCTGGTATCAGTACCCCACGCCACCTCCCACCCTGTGGCCTCCCTGGGGTCCTGGGAAACCATGGAGAAAAGACTGGGCCCAAGCTGGCCCGTGGAAGCTTGGGAAGCTTTCCTGAGCCCCTGCCCGCTGATACCATGAGAGCACACCATGAGCTGTTTCATGCCTATCTCAGACGAAACCTTCCAAACTCCTGTTTTGCATTTTACGATGACCTCTCCATCATTTCCCAATCAGCAGCCTCCTCCTGTCACCATTACAGTCATATCTATTAGCAGGAGATACAGAAGTAGGAATTTAGGTATTTAGAGAACCACCAGTTAGAGTCAGACTTGTAGATGGGCCCAAGCTTCCAACAATTTTGCTTCCAAATGTGTTTTTCAAAGCTATATATGTCCTGCCCCATAAACAGAATCCATATATCAAAATCCTAAGTTACATGAAATGAAAGAAAGGTGGTCCCTAATGTACTTACTATATTGTAGTCACAACACAGGTTATAGAAACAGTCCCCCCCTTGAACCAGAAAGGAAGGTTTCCAGAGGTCATTCATTTGGTGTAATCCATCAGACCTCAGAAAAGGAATAGGATGTCAAACAAGACTTCCGAGTAAAAGAACAGGAGAAAGAAATCTTAGGCAAGTAGACTCATCCGTAAAGACTATATCCCAGTCTCCCTCCTGAAATGGGGACCCAAAATGATTCACCCCCATTCTGTTTCTTTACCTTCATAAGCTGCAACCGCTGAGGTCCCTTCCAGCAGAAATTCAGGCAGGTGAGAGGCTTGTGTTTCTGAGAAGTACTAAGGAAGAATCAGATGCCCTTTATCTGTCTAATTAGGCAAGAGGTCAGGTGTAGTTAAGGCAGAAAGTTCAGGAAGATACCACAGGTGCAAGCTGGCAGTAAAGGTGACCTTGTAGTGATGTGGAAAGGAAGCCACAGGGAGCAAACAACCACTGAGCAACGACTATGTGCCAGATAATTTCTCAGGCCTTGCTATGTGTTACTGAAACCAAGAGAGCTTGGTTCACTTGCCTGAGGGCATTTAGCTAGACTGTGAGGCCAGGCTGTCCGATCCAAAGCTCGTGTTCCTTCCATGACACTCTTCCCTGTTTTTGTTGATGGCAGCCATGTGTTCTGCATCCTGAAGCAGCAACAGCAATGCTCTGTGATAAGGGTTCAGCCTGTTTAGCTCACCTGCTTCTGGTGCCGTCACATCCGAAACAGCTTTTCTGTCAAGGGGCCGTGGAGTGTGAAATTGGGCAACAAGGGTGCTTCAGTAGCATCTTTCTCTGCCTGGGGGAAAAAGGGGAAGAGATAGCAAAGTCTAACAGAGCTGGCCTTTTCTCCTTTTGTCTCTCTTCCACCTCTAATTTTCCCCCAGCCCATTTTATTTTAGGGCTTGAACACAAGAGGCCAATTTTTAAAGTACTTTCTTGTAGTAGTGTCAGTAGATTTAACCAAATGGGTAAAGTGGAGCCTGTCCCTTTGCCCATAAGTGGAAGCAATGAAATTGCCTCCATTCCATCCTGTTGGGTTGGGTATCCCAGTATTTTAAAGAGAGTTCCGGGCTTCCCTGGTGGCACAGTGGTTGAGAATCTGCCTGCCAGTACAGGGGACACGGGTTCGAGCCCTGGTCTGGGAAGATCCCACATGCTGCGGAGCAGCTGGGCCCGTGAGCCACAATTACTGAACCTGCGCATCTGGAGCCTGTGCTCCGCAACAAGAGAGGCCGCGACAGTGAGAGGCCCATGCACCGCGATGAAGAGTGGCCCCCACTTGCCACAACTAGAGAAAGCCCTCGCACAGAAACGAAGACCCAACACAGCCATAAATAAATAAAATAAATAAAATTTTAAAAAAAGAGAGAGTTCCTACTCTCGCTTTGGTTCGTTGTCCATCAGTCAACAGGTCACCCCTGAGCAATTTGTGAACACCCAAAGTGACTCACAATTTTATTACAAGGACTGTCCTTAGACATAAATGGAGTTAGTCATCACCTACCTGATACACTTTGAAAAACACAAGAAAGATTCCCTTACTCAAATACATAGATCCTACTGGTATATGACAATCCCTGAAATCCTACCATTGCAGATTCCTAACCTTGTGTTGGTAGATCAAGTTTCTATTATTCAATGTTCACCTAACACCTAGGATCTTCAAACCAAGGTAATAGAAATCCTAAGGCGGACGGGGGTGGGCGGTGGAGCGGATGGTGGAAAGGGAAGGGGTAGAAAAGTGGGAGATTTTGGAGGCTTGGAGCATTGTTGCATTCCGTGTGCAAACAGACCCGAGTAGAGTGGCTCAGTAGACAGAAAAGCCTTAAAGTGTTGGGTGCTGGGGAATGGGGTTAAGGTCCCACACCCAACCCCACTGTCACCCCCAAGGAGGAGAGAGAGTATGAGATCCTCTGAGACAAAATGAGTCCATCTCACAGTTTTGCTTGAGCATGCTTCTCCTTATTGAATAGGTAAGGAACCTAAACTAAAAGAAGTGGCAGGCAATGCAGGAAGCTCTCAAACTTGATGTAACACATGTGGAGTTTTCATGGTTTACGTGGTACAGGCCCCCTTGGCCAAAAGGGGAAAGAGGTAATTCTGAGAGAAGTAACTATTGCTTTCAAGTCTCTAGCAAGTTGTTTTGACTGTCTTCACAAGTGCAGAGGGCTTGTTGTGTCTCATCATTTAAAGGCAAGATACTTACAGCTTCTCTTTGTTGTTGATAGAGAAATACTTGCTGAAAGAATGAATCAAAAGAATAGGAGATGCAGGATTCTCATGACATGAATGGGAGAAGTACAAGGCTAAAACTTACCTCATCTCAGAATGATTGGTGTATTTCTCAACTGAATAAGATCATGTCTTGGATGGATATAAATGGCGATTCTTGCTAGGAATACCAGAGTTAAAGTGACTACACAGATCGTTCCATTTTCCCAGTTCCAGGACATCCTAATGGATGATTTTGCCATCTTCAGGACATCCTTCAGGTTTGAACACGTTAGTCTCTTTTGCAGTGCTTTTTGATTTATAGTCTCACACACTCTGAAAGGGTTGTGGCAGTCCAGCCAGCTGATTTCAACATTTCTTGGTTGTCTCCAGTTAATAGGCTGTACATGTGATGTTCGCTTTTATTTTCATCACCAGAAACCACAGAAATAAAAGGGAAATGGTATTTCAGGAAGTCTGAATCAAGCTGAGTCAGATTTCCTAAGGAAGAGAAGATCAGAATCTACTTTGACCTGTTCTATCTTAAATACAGAACTACTTTTGGGACAACATTAATTATTTAAGTCAGTGAGGGGGTATAGAGATATTCCGTGATCATCCTCTTTATGCGATATACTTACTGACTTGACATATCTTTATTGATAAGTTGTTCACCTCTGGGGATGGCTAGTTATGAGTGCATATATGGAGTAGTAATATAGGGAGAAACTGGAACTTAAAGATTTGGATTTAAGTACAGAAGACCAGACCCCGTAGAAGTTAATATCGTGGACCTCCAATCCAGGGTACCTGAGTGCAAGTCCCATCTTCTCCCTTTAATACCTGTGTAACCATGGGCAAATTCCTTAACCTCTCTGTGTCAGTTCCTCCATCTGTAAGGTGGGGATAATGAGAGTATTAGTAGTTGAGTTGCTGTGAGGACTATGGGAATTAATATGTTTAAAGTACTTAGAACAATGTTTGGTACAGAGTAGATGCTCAATAAACGTAAGCTGTTATTATTATCTTTCAGTAAATGGTGAATTTTACCTAGATAGTCATAGCGTTTGGTTAAGTCAAGCCTGTCTCCTGCTGGTTAAGACATTGCAGATCTTGGGGGAATTTTTGATGCAGAGTATGGATTCCTTCTTGTTTATCTATTTTTTTTTTTCTCCTTTTTCATGTTTCCTTCAGTCCCTTTGCCTAGTTATTATCAACCTGTGGTCACCAGTCAGGGCATTCTACATGCATTTAATACTGGAAATTCAAAGGGCTTTCAGAGCAGAGATCCATGGTTTTAAGGGATTTCTGTTAAAGCTAGAAAGATACTTGACAAGTCCATTTTTCCTGCCAAGAATATAAGTGGCTAACACTTATATTCTTGTGTCCATTTCTTCAGCAAGAGGCTAAGTCACATCACCTCACATAAATTTATAGCAGAGGGCTAGTTTTAGGTTGCATATAACAGTTAGTATAGTTGAGAGTTTTATTTTTCTTTTAAAAAGCAAAGTTGATTACATCCTAACACCTTTTCATTCTTTACTCTAAGCACATCTCCTTGGTGTGTATTATAATCCAGTTTCTCCTCTTCAGTAATTAGTCTGAAAATCATGTGAAAAGTCTTCCATTTTCTTCAGTGGTTCTGCCTCTTATCAATTAAGAGACAGCCTTGAGGACTCTCCTGGGAAAATGATCCAGGTTCTTGGTGCTCTGCCCTCTTAGAAAGCAGACTGACTGAGTGGGGAAGCTGTAAGGAGGAGGCATGGATTTTTTTCATTTGAAGCTATTTTAGCATTGGAACTTCCAAGGTTCAATTTCTCTTGGAATTTTATGAGGCTCATACCTCACTGTATTTTAAATTTCTACGATTTGGTAAATTTAGGTAGAAAGCATTGAACAAAACTGCTTCCCATCTGCTGAGCAAAATGGAGCCTGAATTAAATAAATTTCTCCAATATAAATGCTAAAATCTGATTTCTGCAAGCCTTTGGATCTTTAAACATTGACTTCCAGAAAGTTGGTCCTGGATCTCAAGCAACATCTACTCCCTTTGGAAACTGGGTATGAACTTACCAGGTTTGGGTCTAAGATGGGTTATTCCACTTGTGTACCCTCTCTAAGGCGACAAGGATGTGCCAGAGTTCAGGATCATACTTTGAAAACTTAGCTGGCCAGTGGCTTGGTGCTTAGTGAAATACATTCTTTTACCTCTGGGTAACCCTTTACTTTCTTCTTTACATTAAGATATTTCTTTCAAGGAGTGACAGTTCAGCAGTTTTTAATCAAAATTTTGAAGTACAATACATAGTTTTAAAATTGTTTCTAAATCATAGCCTTAGAGATTTAATTAGTAAGTAGTGCTTAAACACTCCTCCTCCTTTTTCAAAACTCCTCAGCTGGATGTCTTCCAGCCATCATAACAAAGGACTGATATAGCATGTGCTCTTAATTTAAGTTTTTCAAGGCTGGGAATTTCCCATTACACATTACATTTGCAAGCTAGTAAGAGCACGTGTTCCCTAACTCTCTATAAGATTAAACATATGAACTGAAAATAGACCAAAATTAAGTACAGTAATTGACTAACTACAGTGCTGAAATGGGGCAGTATAGCATATGGTGGAAATCTTTACTATTAATTAAGTAATCACAGAAAATTCCATATGGATGATTTGTGAACATTCTAAAGTCAAGTTGGGAATGCTTTATCATGTTTTCTTTCTAAACATAATTTTCTTAAATAGCATGTGGGTCTATATAATCATATTTGCAGCTTGACAATGTTTGAGAGCTTTGACATTTCTTAATGTCACTAATTTCCATATTGAGATTTGACATATTTGGACTTATGTTAAATCAGATGTCCTAGTCATCATCATAATAAAAGAATATTTTAAAAATCCTTCTCAAGTATACAAGAGAAAAAAATCCCCTTTCATTCATTTATTTATTTAACTCCCCCCACCCCATACACACACATGCATAGACACATAGAGCATCCATACATACACGTAATCCAAGCCTTCCTCCCGACCAACTTTGTCTGGCTAACTCCTATTCATCAGTCAAAACTCAGCTCATGGGCTTCCCTGGTGGCGCAGTGGTTGAGAATCTGCCTGCCAATGCAGGGGACACGGGTTCGAGCCCTGGTCTGGGAGGATCCCACATGCCGCGGAGCAACTAAGCCCATGAGCCACAACTACTGAGCCTGCGCGTCTGGAGCCTGTGCTCTGCAACAAGAGAGGCCGCGATAGTGAGAGGCCCGCGCACCGCGATGAAGAGTGGCCCCCGCTTGCCGCAACTAGAGAAAGACCACGCACAGAAACGAAGACCCAACACAGCCAAAAATAAAAATAAATAAATAAAAATTAAAAAAAAAAACTCAGCTCAGATATCTGCTCCTCATATGATTGCAGGTGGGCTTCTGTGCTTGCCTCTCTCAACTTCGGCCATCATAGAATTGTTTTTCTATTCTCTCCCCACTGACACCCCATTAAACTGTGACTTCTTCACGTAGAGACTACATCTTTTGCTTCTGAGTCCCCAGCTCGTGTCAGAATGTCTGGCATAGCAGAAAGTGCTTCTTAAAAGCCTGCTAAATGAATGAATAACTTCAGCCTCTAGGCTAGCTAGCAGAGGAGTTCAGAGGCTAAATAAGCATCATTTATAAACTCAGCCAGAATCTTGTTGCAGCCAGAGTGGCAGAAACCCAGCAAGTCGACAACAATGCCACCCTGGGTTTTAGAGCTCCTTCAGGGGCTGTATGAGGCCAAACCAACACGGAAACCACATGCTGAGTTGCCCTCCCACCTCAGGTCCCTGCTGCCTAGCAGTTTTGCGCTGTCTGTAGGCCACAACCAACTTTCTGTGTGTGGCTCCTACAAACTTTTTGCTTATTCGGGAACTCCAAAAAGTAAAATAGGTAGAGGAAACAGTCCCTTGGAGGAGCCCCAAACAAAATCACTTCCATGAATCATACTTAATGTTTAAAAACCTTGTTTTCTATTCAAGTCAGAGGTTGACTTCATTACATTTGCCTGGAAAATAGACTGGAGACCAGTGAAAAAACTGCCTTCAGAAGCCAGTTCAACTTAGGGTGGGTCCCAAAGGGCAGTGGGGCTGTGAGAAGCTCCATTTCTCAGCTATCAACCAGAGGGAGGACTTTCCAGGGGTCCTGAGAATAGTGTTTAGATAAATGGAGGTTATGCTCCTTGATGGGTTCTTATTTTTCAGTTCAAAAGATGTCTCCTGCAGTTCACATATTAAACAGTCAAGGGTCAAGAGGGGATTTAAACCTACTTAGAGCCCAATGTTTCCTAATTGATTACAGAATCTCCTTGTTCTTAACCGACCTGGCCAGCTCCTTTATCAGTTATGTTCATGTAGTTGATGCCTTGAGTGTCTGTTTAAACCCTTGGGCTTATAACTGCTAAGGCTTTCTTTTCACACTTGGAAAATATGAGCCTTTAGGTTTTATTCAATGGAGGCTCAAGCCAGCAGCCTGGAATACGCCCCAGTTGTGGGGAGGTGCCCCGAGTACTAGACTGAGCAGCTGAAACGCAGCCTAAGTTCTGGTTAGGCTGCGTCTGAAAATTAATATCATGCAGGGTCATTAGAAGACGTATTTGGTATTCCTTTGCAAACTCTGCAGACTATCTAGCCCTCCCTCAGATGCGCTGTAAACATTACATCCTAAATGCCCCAGAGCCCCTTCCAAAGTGACTTAGCCTCAGAGACCTGGGAGAAGGTGTGTGTCTGATGGTGTTTCCAAACTGAGAAGCTCTTTCTCCCTTACTTACTCCTTGGGCTTTTCACCTTCATATTGTTTCTAGCCTCTCTAGAAAATCACCTACTCATCTTCCAACTCAGCCATGAATTAAAAAACAATTTTAAAAAATATTTTATACATCATTTGCATACTGTACCAGAAAGGTTTCTTTGAATACCTAGTTTGTATATCGCCCTGTATTGTTCTTCAGCGGAAGCAAATATAAACTTTAAAGAATCCTTAGATAAAGCTGTTTGCTGGCAAAACTGACTGCTTCCTTGTCACACTCCTGATAAAATTTTCTTAGAGAAAATTTTTAAAGCCTGACTGAGGGTGTCAGACCTGGGTTCAGATTCTAGCTCTTCCACTCAAAAGCTGTGTGACCTTGGTGAGCCTCTTGTTCCTTATCTGTAGAATGGAGGGATAGGGGTGATGATGATGACGATGATAATGATGATAATGTATACCTTGCAGGATTTTTGTGAAAAAAAAAGTCAGCATGTGTGAGCAACAAGCAGAGTGTCTGGCCCACTGTAGCTTGTCTAGTTAATGACATCTCCCTCTGTGACTTGAGATTCTGGCATCCTGAGACTCCTCCTCCTTTGTCTCCTGTCCCCCACACCCACCATCAGCCTCACTTCCAATAATGTGACACCCACTCGGCAATGGTCGTAGGAAGAATAGACTCACCATCTGCTGCCTTGAGGAACTGGCTCTCCGTGGTCAAGGCTTCCTGTGCAGGAAATGTGTCCGAATCAGCCTGGTCCTGCTGCCCTCCACCCTCTAGGGTCATCCCTTGTCCCTTTCTGGGCAGCAGCATCTAATCATGTAGCATGGTGGTGTCACACAAGTGTGGTGTCACAAACCTGGAGCTTTCTGAGCCATACCCATGATGAGTCTGGGGCCTGGCATTCCCCCTGATACTGTTCCTTGTTTTCCTGGAACTACATTAGCCAAAATGGAAACAGGGGAGGCATAGCCTCAGGCTTGTTACTAAAATGCCAAGTCGGTTCAGTGACTAAAATCAAACAGCTCAACCAAAAATCCAGTCAAGTCATTGTAGACCATGATAGAAGACCCTCAGAAGGATAAAAATGCCTAACATCAAGGAACATGAAAGTAAAAAGCCCTGAATTTGGTAAAAGTGAAATAATTTCTATAAATGAGTCCCATTAAATGTAGAAGATTTCAGAAAATTTTCTCAAAAAAATTTTAAATGAACTTTAATAACCAATCTTCTCTTTTTGTTTCCTTCTAACATTTTTCTGCATACATTTATACACATACGTATTTATTGAAGTAAGTGAAATTGGAATAATATTTTATGTACAGTTTTTTCCAAGTAAAATGCTAATGTGTTACATTTTAAAGAAATTTTATGTACAGTTTTTATTTTTCACTTATGAGCACCGAAGAATGTATGTTCTTTAGAAACACTATATTTAATGTTCATACAGTACTTTATTATTTGGATATATCATGATGCATTATACATCTACTCATTTTGGTTATTTCTATTATCTTGTTGTTTAAATTAATTCTGTGAGGTTAATCCTTATACATGAAGTTCTGTTCATATCTCTGATTATTTCCTTAGGATAAAATTCAAGAATTGACATTATCGAGTCAGAGTTTAAACAAGTGTTTGTTTTAGTCTTTGTTTTGAAATGAAATATAAAGAAGTCCCCTGTAGAGACCTACTCTCTTTATTCATTTTTATCCTACAGATTCTTTCTTTACCTCCTCCTTTGTGCCAAGAACCAAATTAGGCTACGTGAATTCCTTATCCTATTGCATCTTCAAGAGAGTTAAGGTCTCACTTCTTCCCAGTAATCCTCCCTGCACTTCTCCCCACCACCCACTATCTCCCTTGACCATCACCCCCATCCACATGCCCAGCCTCTCATAGCACTGTCACAGCAGTTACCATGCTGGATTCTAAGTGTCTGATTCCATCTCGCCATTAGGCAGTAAGTGCTTGGGGTTAAGGACTATATCTTGTTCATCTTTATTGTTCCAGCACCAAGCCTCATAATTTACACACAGTCGGCACTGAATAAGGGAACAAAGACCATAAAACTATTTAGTCAAAATACACACACCCTTCCAATCTTATACTGTTATTAGGCACAGGACATAGAGGTGTGAGAGAGAAAGAGGAGAAAGACGGTCATTTTCAAGAAGTAACATGGTTGTATATTCTTGGCTGTAGATATAGAGATGGGAATACCACTTTTTTGGCATGTGTCCAGATGGGCCAGATGAAATTAAAGTCAGGAGTTTATCAGATCTTTGAGGAAGCAGCCTTCCTGGAGACATAGCTTTAGAGTCAATTTTGTAGCCCACTAAGCCGAAAGCAAGTTGGAGAATTAATTATTGGATCAGATCAGCCCCAAATCATATTTGGTTTTATTTATCCTAAATGAACATAATTGTACAACTTTTATTTTGTCCCTTTAAACGGGACTTTGTTCTGTTTGGATGGAAAAGATCGTCTGAAAATAATTTATGTGTAACTGCAAAACCTGCCAATGGTGTACTTCATTCACAAGGGCAAATTTGGCTTTGGAAACAATTTCTCCTTCCATCTGGAATTCTTCAGTGATAGGTATGTGTTAACTAACTCAGTGCCCAAGGAAGTCTTGTTTGGTTATCAAACATTGTTGGTACTAGCTGTAGCGTTGTAAAATTTAAATTTCCTAATGTCTATGCCAGGGTAAAATTTCAGATGTGCAACGTGCGATAGGCAGATACGTGCACACACACACGCACACACATTACACGGCTACAAAATAAACATGTGTTGAAGTTTAATTTGTCTCCATAGGACTGAATGTAACAGATTTTGAGTCCATATTGGATCTGTTACTAAATCTTGCTGTATTCATTTCCATGAAGATACCGTAATTTCCCGATTTTTCCTCAGGTTCTTACGTGTAAATACCAAGTTGAGCTTATGTGTTCACCGCCCCACCCTTTTCCCCAGGGGTGATCTAAGTGTCAGGATGTTGGGATGGCACCTGCTGGGATGACCCAGGGTCTCCAGGACCTGTGGTTGGAAGGCTCCGAAGCTCCTGAAAGGTGCCATTTCTCCCTCAGGAGAAGCCCAGCAGTTCTCAGCTGTCCTCTCTACTCCACGTTAGGCTGTCCAAGTAAGCTCATTCAGCCATTGCCTCTCTATACTGGGGCAAAGGTTTCTGATTTCTTGGGTTGTGCCTTGGAAAGCAAGGTCTAGGTCCCCTGTGCTTTGAGCGTCATGTAATTCTTGGAGATCCACACATCAAAGACTCTTTGTCTTCCCTCCACCTCCCCCCATCACTACCCTCCTTCCTGCCCAAACTTACGTGTCAGGGGAGCAAGAAGAGAGGACCCGTGGGCAGGAAAACTCGCTCCATCTTCATATGCCTGAGGTTTAGTCCAGAACTGAGGCTGATAGATGCTCAAAAAAATTTTTCTCTTGAGAATATTGTCTCTCTGTGAGTTTCCAATCTCCTTGAAATTCAAAAGCTAAACCTGACTACTTCTTTCTCTCTGCACTTCAGCCATAGCAATCCTAATCTTCCCTGGGACAATGAGTGCCTCACACTGAATGAAAGACAGTCATGTACACACATGGGGCAGGAACTTTCATTAGTATCTCCAGATGTCATCCTTCCAACACATATGCTTAAATAGATGGCTAGCTATATGGTAATTTAAATAAAGATAACTTAATCACCTCAAAGACCAGGTTTGTTTTTAATGGAAAGAATAGGGAAAAGGGTTGACTCTGCGCTGAGATAAAAAAGGTCAAAGAAAGTGCAATTCTCTGCTAAGCACCAGATGAATCAGGCTGCACCTCTCATTCCCAGCCTTCTCCCCTTTTCTCTCTGTGCCCTTTCTCCTCTCTGCCTTTTATTAAAAAGCAAGTATCCCTTTTAATAAAGCTCAATTTCAGAAGTTCCTATTGTACCTCACTCCCATAGCATTCATAAAGAAACAGAAACAGTACTTGTAATTTGCTGGGAACCCTAAAGGGAAATGAAATATCTCACTGAAGAATTCTTAAATAACATGAAGACTTGAAAAAATACAGCCAGTCCATCTCTGGCTTATGTAGGAAGAATCAAAGAACCATGAAATTAATTTTATTTACCATTAAAAGATACTGAACTTAGAATCCAGGTTGTGATTATGTAATTAGAAATTAATTTCAGTAGCATGTTATCATCTGAACTAAATGTCAGCAAGAGTTATGAGAAGTATGTTAATGAGCTTCAAAGAAGCTTGTGTGCTTACTTGTACCTCACAATAGTCATGCCAGAGAGGAGAGATGAAGGCTCCTGCAGCAAAAGGACATGCTGTGGTTCTTCTAAGACTCCCCAGTACATGTGATCAGTTTAATAGGAAGTGACTCTCTTTAACATGTTCATACTGAACTAAAAAGGAAGGGTTAGAAGGGTGTCCACAGGCCACACTCAAGTATGAAGTAAACATCATTACTGCAGCTGAAGTGTGAAGTTAAAGAACACTTCGATTTAAAAATGGTGTCCAAGGGCTTCCCTGGTGGCGCAGTGGTTGAGAATCTGCCTGCCAATGCAGGGGACACGGGTTCGAGCCCTGGTCTGGGAAGATCCCACATGCCGCGGAGCAACTAGGCCCGTGAGCCACAACTGCTGAGCCTGCGCGTCTGGAGCCTGTGCTCCGCAAAGGGAGAGGCCGCGATAGTGAGAGGCCCGCGCACCGCGATGAAGAGTGGCCCCCGCTCGCCGCAACTAGAGAAAGCCCTCGCACAGAAACGAAGACCCAACACAGCCAAAAATAAATAAATAAATAAATAAATTTTTAAAAATTAAAATAAATAAATAAATAAAAATAAAAATGGTGTCCAAGAACATCAGATGATGCATCTATATTTTAACTTTGGTGAAGTATGAAAATTTAATGAATTCTCCATCAGATTCTAAAACCTTGAATTATGACCTCTTCCCCCCATCTCCCATCACCTCATAAAATAGATTGTTTGTCTTATTTAGGGTGGCACACTTCATTTGTGGAAAAGACCTTTCTGACACTTGTACACTGTTTCTTATTTCTTCTAGTCATTTTATTAATTACCGTATGTTTGCTGAGGAAGAGCCCAAGTAGACCTAAATCTGGAATTAGACTCCTAGTACTAGGGTTTAAAATAATAGAGTTTGTCATCAAGTTGACTGCCTCACATTCAGTCAGTGTCCCACTCAATGGCTGATTTTTTTGCTTATGCAAAAATCTCAGAGAGGAGAAGAAAATTATAATTTGTAATAGACCTTTTTCTCACAAAATGTTACTCCTGCCACTCTACGCTCCAGCATGTGACGAAGGGAAGCTGAGGCAGCTTCGGTTGCAAAGGAAGACCCAAAGGGGTCCCATTTATGGTGGGGGGCTTCTTTCTGGGCCCGGTCTGGGGGCCTTACATGAGCCTCCCTCCCTATATGGTATGTCCTATCACTGCTTCCTCTACTTGGAAACCCACAAAGATAGTTTGCCATCCTACTAGGTCTTGGTGGAAGAAGGCCTTAATGTGTTCTCAGGAACACTCAGATGTGGCCTCAGATGTGTTGCTATCAGTACTTCATTGCAGCACTATTTACAATAGCCGGGACATGGAGGCAACCTAAGTGTCCATCATCGGATGAATGGATAAAGAAGACGTGGCACATATATACAATGGAATATTACTCAGCCATAAAAAGAAACGAAATTGAGTTATTTGTAGTGAGGTGGATGGACCTAGAGTCTGTCATACAGAGTGAAGTAAGTCAGAACGAGAAAAACAAATACCATATGCTAACACATATATATGGAATCTAAAGAAAAAAAAAGAAGGTACTGATGAACCTAGTGGCTAGGCAGGTAGACATAGAGAGTGGACTTGAGGACATGGAGGGGAGGGGGAAGCTGGGGCGAAGTGAGGGTAGCATAGACATATATACACTACCAAATGTAAAATAGATAGCTAGTGGGAAGCAGCCGCATAGCACAGGGAGATCAGCTCTGTGCTCTGTGACCACCTAGAGGGGTGGGATAAGGAGGGTGGGAGGGAGACGCAAGAGGGAGGGGATATGGGGATACACGTATGCATATGGCTGATTCACTTTGGTGTACAACAGAAACTAACACAGCATTGTGAAGCAATTATACTCCAATAACGATGTATTAAAAAAAAAAAAGTATTTCACTCTTCCAGTTTGGGCTCTAGGGCTGCTGCCAGTCTCTGTGTGAAGTAGACAACCTCTCATGTGCTGTCCTGCAGAAATTCCTCATTGAGTGACCCTCTCCTCTGGTCTCTTCCCTCCGGGCCTGGGAGTTGGGTGGCGGGGGCAGGGTATAGCCCAGGAGCAGGCTATACATCACTGTACAGGCTGTACATCACTGTACATGTTTGACTACACGGCTCTAGGAGACGCCGTTCACACTGTCGTCAACTTGAACATGCGTTATGGCCCTTATATGGAGATGCTAGTAAAGTGTCTTGAGGAAGAGATGCCTTTTTCTGGCTTGCCCAGAAACAGTAACTATGGACTAGCCGCAGCCTGCTTCAAGGTTGAAAGTAACACTCTGACAACACACTGGGTAAGTTCTGTCCCTCACTAGCCACAATGACCTTGGGCTGATCCCTTAATCTCAGTTTTGTCATCTGTAAAATGGGAATAATAGTACCTCATAGGCTGTTAGGGTTAAAGAAATTGCCTATGCCAAGGACTGAGCACGGAGCCTGGCATGGGGTGAATGGACGGTGTATGGCCGCTCCCACAATTTGGCCCGCACGTGTCTCTCTGCACACATAGATTTCTTTCCAGTCACTTTCCATTCATGGCTCTCATAGCATAAAATAACTTTCAAACTCTCACTATAAGACTCATCACAGTGGAGCTACTGACTTAATAGTATGAATTGTTAGTTGGTATTATTTCAGTAGCCTCCTTCCTGCACGGAGTTAGACAATTGTGTCCGGTGACTCTCCGGCCCCAGCCATGCACGTTAATATAATTCTAAAGAGGGCCCGCCTCCAAGAGAATTTAGAGCAGGGAAGTGTAAGGATTCAGGCAACAGATGAGAGAAAAGGCATAAAGAAGGAAAGATTAGAGCTTACTCTTTAGTTTTCCAGAGGTTGGATCATCCCAGCCAGGTCTGTCTCTGCCATGACATTAATTATTACAAGACTGGTGAACAGACTCTGAGCAGGTCAAACTGTGGCGGACTTAGAGATTGTGCAGACAGGGGATGGGGCCAGGGAGTCAGTCTTATCTGCCAGCTGCCTGGTACTTTATCTGTGTTTCAGGGCTCATCACAGCTTTGGCTGTGGGAGATCAGTGTCGGCTGGAAGCCCTGCCGGCACTGATCTTATCATTCCCCATGGTGCTTTCATTAATGACTGGCTTTGCCTGCTCTCTTTCCAATATGTTGCACACCAGTATAATTTCTGTCAGTTTCCAGGCCTTGATGTCATCTAGGCCCTGGAATTGTGTTATTGAACTAACATTCATTGTCAAATCTTTTCAAGATAAACCTATTTTTCCTTATCATATAAATGTGTTGAATCTCCTTTGCTGGGTATAATGAATGGCTTTTAGGCCGTTGTAACACCTTCACTGAAATATTCATTCATTCATTCTCTCTCTGCCTGTCTCTCTCTCTTTCTCTCTGTTTCTTTGTGTGTGTGTCCGCTTCCCTTCCTTTCCCCTTGTCACTTCTTCTCCACCCACCCCCAATTTCTTTCTTTCTTTCCTGAAGAAAAAAATGGCAATTTCCTTTATTCTCTTACAAAAGAGTTTCTGTCACTGAGGGGAATCACTATTAGCATGAGTGAGTGGCATTCATTGTTTGGGAGAGAGTCCACTTGCTTTGTGAAGCAGGACTCCTAAGGCATGTTAACTGCACTCGGCTTTCTCTGCTCTGCCCAGCCTCCCATCCCCACCCCAGAAAAAGTGAAACTGCGGTGTCAGTCACGTAAGAAAATGTTGCAGTAAGCTGAACTTTCATAAAATAAGGATTCTCATGACTCCAACTTTTAAATCATAGCTGTGTGCATACAGGGAGAGG
The DNA here is from genome assembly GCF_028021215.1 of Eschrichtius robustus. Classification (NCBI taxonomy): domain Eukaryota; kingdom Metazoa; phylum Chordata; class Mammalia; order Artiodactyla; family Eschrichtiidae; genus Eschrichtius; species Eschrichtius robustus. The sequence continues at coordinate 42,364,135 of NC_090829.1, forward strand.
GGGAGGGGAGTGCAAGGGGTTGAGGGTAATGTGCTTTGACTGGCACTCAGGGCAGGTTGTTCTTTGTAGATGGCACTGCTCAGAGGTGAGGTAAGGCTGTGCAGGGGGAACCTGAAGGCAGCTGAGGCTCACATGTCTGTCACGGAGTCACTGATGGATAGTCACTGGTGGGCGAATGTGAATCTGAACTTGACGATCTGTCAACAGTGGTGCTGTCATTATTGTCACTGCCTTATTCCTCTAGGCTTTTTTACCTGTACCATTCTACTACCATGATTGTCAATTCTGCATTTTCTGTTTTATGTCTTGAATACTTTGCTTTTTGCAGTGGATATGCTCCTGAACCGTTGTGGTTTTAAGTAATGTTAAATTCATCTCAATACAGAAAAGCATAAAGAAGAAAACAAAGTGGTCTAACATCCCATCACCTAGATAACCTTGTTAATATTTTTCAAAAAATAAGACTATATATATTTACATAGTATGAAGGTATGAATTGTACAAATACTACAATTAGTACAAGTTGTACCAAAGCACCTCCACTTTCCTCACCACCACCTCAGTCCTTAGCGCCCCTCCTAGCATTAAGGGTCTGTGCAGGGTACAAAGCACTACGATAAGAATACAGCAATGAATAAGGCATCCCCCTGGTCCTAAAAGAAGCTGCTAGTCTAATGGGTCAAAGAATCATTTGACCTACAGTTGCCTTTTGTTTGGCTTGCATTGTTTTTTTAAATAAAAGTTGTCAACATTGAAAAGTCAGGAGAGTTCACATAAAAATGGCTTCCCTTGAAAAATCTGAGTAACCGGTTACAGTGGGCCTGCATTCCCACATGGCAACCATCTTCATTGCTGAGGATATGCTGCCCCCTTAGCAAGTGTTCTCTAGTTTGCCACAAGCCACACCACTCCCTATTGTGGACCCAACACTGAAACCTGATGTCAGTTGTCCCTTATCATCATGCTTGCCCATTCTTAGAGTAGAAAAACATCTTCAGAACCCATGTTTCTGTCAAAAGTACAGGGGTAAAGCTACTCCAAGAGGGTCATAAGCTTTTTCTTATACCTGGCCTACTTACCCAAAGGCGTTGGAGTTTGCAATTCCTGTTCAAAACCAGCAAAATATTCAAGGTGAAAAGGACTTGACACTAATCCAAGTCACTTGTTTTTTTACTTGCAGAGGTTCACTTGCTTTCTGATTGATTATTATTGAGAATTTGAAATGTACCAGCTTTGTTTAAGTTAATCCAGAATCACAATTATATTAAAGGAAATTCACATCACACTGATCAAATTTTATCCTGGCTTACAAACTTTTCTGTGACGTGCGCCAGTTTATACTACAAAAGGGGGAGAGTTGATGGGGACTATTCAAAACACAGAAACGTAGAAACTGGTCACAGAAATCATTCCTTCTGGGGGTAGGAAGAGAACAGTTTAAAGCAAGAAGGAGTGTCGATTATCAAAGGTTTGGCCCAGTGGAATCAGTCAGTCCGTGTGTGTGACCTGGGCAGGTTGCTATATTGTCTGAGACCTAGTTTCCCCATCTGTAAAATGGGGATAATGATGCCTTCTCACAGGTAGTGCAGATTAAGTTATGTAATGTAAATAAAATGTTTAGCATTATAGTAAAATGCTTAAGCAGTAGATCTATCATTATTATTATTACTAAAGTAATAATTCTGGATTCCCAGGGTTTTTAGTCATTTGGTCGTTCAGTACATACACATTGAGCAGTGTAATCATGAGTATGACACGAAGTCGCTGGGTCCCATTTTTCTCATCTGTTTAAAGGGAAAAATAATACCTGCCTCTCCCCCACCCTAAGGTGTCAGGAAATCAACTGCAAGTGTGTTTGTTAGCCACTTCGTGGCGTTTGTAGCATTGAACAAATTGTTATTACTACTTTGTTATTAATTGAACTGGGAAAGTTTTTAGCTAGAGTTTTAAAAGATGGCTGAGATATCCCAAACTACTTAATCCTCATTAGGATTTACATTTTTCTCAAGCTCAACTCATCCAACGAATTCATTGCCTAATATTATCCAATGAAAATACTTAGATAAGTCCAGAATAGATTTTCTTGTGTACCTTTACTTTGTCTGCATCCTAGAAATTAAATCAAGAGAGAGAAGGCTGGTTTAGAGGAATAGACTGATGAATAATTGGCATTCGTGTGTTTTCCCTAAGGAGAACAAGAATTAATAGAACAACACAGAAATGTGCCTGCTTTGCTGAAGTACAAATTGAGGTCAGACGCAGACAGAGATTGTTCATGTAATGACCACCATGATGCACTTTTATTGCTTCCTAAGGTGCCACGGCTTTAGAAGCTGGTGAGCATGGATGCCCTGCTCATGTTTCATTAACATTGTTCCAGGAGCCTGGATTGGAGGAAAGAGCTAGGGACAGACCTGGGCTGGAACTTCTCTCCACTTACTAACAGTGTGCCTGTGAGCATGGTTATACATGTACAGGAGGGTCCTTATGTTTTGATCAATGTGTAAAATGTATTTTGCTACAGTTGGCTATCTCCCTGCTGTGGCAATATCTAGAAGATGTGGTACAGTGTGGTATTGAACTGGGTTGACATACTCAGAGCAAGACAGCGGGAGCTTAGCATAATGTCAGATCAGGACCAAGGAGAGAGTGTGTGATTGTTTATCACTCCTCTATTAATTTGTTTCTTCAGCAAATATGAGGTCTGTGATGTTCTAGACCTCAGCATTATAGGAAGAAAAACAAGCAGATGATATTCTTACCCTTGTGAAGTTGACATTGTACAGGGGAAGATTGGCATTAAATAAATTGTTTAAAGAAATACCCAAGATATTTACATAATTGTGTGTTGGGAGGGCAATAAAGGACATAAAGAGGAAATGAGATTCCCCCATCAGAGAAGGCCTCTGAAGATGTCACACTTGAACTGAGACATCACCATGTGCATGTCAGCCAGTGCCAAGGACTAGGAGCTATGCTAGGCAGAGGGAACTCTGCGTACAGAGGCCCATGGGCAACAAAAAGCTTGGCATGTTTGGGCAACAGAAGGGAGGCCTTGAGCAAGGGGAGGGTGGTATGCCGTAACATTGGACAGGTTGGGCAGGGGCAGATCATGCAGGACCTGGAGAGCTGAAATAGCCTGCTGGCTGAGATGGTGGGTGGCCTGCACTACAGTCAGCACGATGAGAACAAGAGAAGGGAAGGGGTTTAAGATGTGTTTGAGGGTACGAGTGACAGAACTTAACGATGGATTGAATGTCAGGAATGAGGAAGAGAGAAAAACTAAGGATGTTTCCTAGCTTGAGCAACTAAGTGGATGGTGGTACCATTTTCTGAGGCTTAAAAGTTAAATAACTTGCCAACCCTCACTCAGCTAGGATTTTGAAGTCTATTCTGTGTGAATTTACTTTTTCAGTTTGTTTGTTTTTTTTTTTATCTAAGTCAGACCATTAGGTTAAAGCTCCAGAATATTGTCCAGATTTGCAATTAAGGTATCACCTAGATTAAATTATTAATATAGACAATCCTGAGGTTCAGGGTTAAGTGATATTGTCAGACCCTGGTATTTCTGATCAATAGTACTATGATGGCTAAGTTTATCTCAAAACTAATAACCAGAGTCTTGGCAGTGTTTTTTCTCATACATACAAAAGAAAAAGTGATTTTCTCCTTTCCTCTTGGGCATAATGTTTTTCTGGAGTTTTCCTCAGCCACAAGGTAGTTTCTGCTGTAATGTAAGGTTAGATTATAAATTGTCTCTTGTAATCCTGAGCTAAGACCACAAAGCCCAAACAATAAGTTGTTTACAGTGTTTTCGGTCATGCTTGGGCCTCCACCCAGGACGCAGGCAGGTTTCTATGGAGCGGGAATAGTGACGTTTCAGTGATCCTAAACACAGCCTGCAGCTCTCCTTCTGCCACCTGGGGCTCACCCATTTTGGCCCGGTCTAAGAGTCTATTGTTGACACAGGCAATTTCCACTTTCTCAAAGCAGTACATTCCTGAAATCCACATCAGGAGGTAGATTTTATAGACCCATAGAAACAATGGGATCATGTTCTTGACAGAGGAATCAACAGGCCATGAATCTTCACATGTGAGTGAAGCAAAGCAGTCACCCTCTAAATCTCTCATCCAGAAGCCCCTTATTGAACTGTAAGCCCCTGAACCACTTAGGATACCACAAGGAACAACAACAATAAAAAATCCAACGTAAAAAGCCTTAAGTAGTCAAGTCATTTAGTGTCTTGCAGAACAAGAGCAGGATGGGTCCAGGCTGGTTCAGCAGTTCTGTGATGTCTCAGGGACTCGGGTTCCTCACCTCTCCGCTCCTCCTTCTGGACACAGAGCCTTGACTCTGAGCCATAGCCCCTCATGGTGCAAGATGGCTGCCACAGCCCCGGGAAACACAGGAGCCACAGGAGGCCAAAGAAATGGGTTGTGTTCTGCATCATGTCTCTTTCAGTGAGAAAGCCTTTCGCAAAAGCCCAAGCCGACATCTCCTTAAGTGCTTGTCCATGGCGCACCCAGTGCCCCCCTTTTAGACGCCAGGACATTATCCTAGACCTCCCCCTCTCCTTTATTTCCATATTCTCTATGACCTATCCATTCTGGTCTTAAGTAATCTGTCCCCGACCCTCAATCCCTGTGTTTCCTACATTAATTCAGATCCTCATGAACTCTCCCTGTTCCCCCTGCTTCCAGTTTATCTTCCACAAAGCCACTGACGTGATCTTCTAAAACACAGATCTCGTCATGTCACTCTCCTGCTTAAAACCCTTCAGTGGTTCTTAATCACATATACAATTAAACTTCAAAGGTTTTTTTTTTAGCTATAGAAATTACCTCTCCCCTCTTTAAAAAAAAAAAACAGAACATGCAGCAGTTCAATAAAGCTAACAATGGATGTAGCGCTGCTGTGGCTGAAATGGGGGTGGGGAAACGGCTTGTAGCTCATCCAGGTGGATCCCTTCACCTCCCTCACATGGAGACCCCAAAGCCTCTTCTGGATCCCATGTTGTACGGGCAAATGGAAATGCCTAGCAGGCAGTTGACATGGACATCAGGAGTGTCAACCAGGCTAGCGGTGTAGGTGAGATGGTGGTGGAAGCAAAGGTCAGGGCCATGATCTCTCGAAGTGCACAGAGCGAGAAGGGGAGAGGGCCTCTGAGAGACACAACTCCAAGAGTTGAACTGATATAACGCCCCCAAGCCATGTAACATCCAATAACGCAGTGTCTCCATTTCACCTTTCAAACTCCAAGAGTGTGCCTTATGGAGAACCTGTGCTCTCATTGTGATAGACAGGTTAACACAATCAGATGCTTGAGGACAAAGTGAGGATGCTTGAAGACCAAAATGCAACTAATATCAAAAACTGAGAAGAATGATTTCTAATCATATGAATTGTCCATCTTGTGCTTACATTTTCATTCTTACAGCTCTTTTTAAGGTGAAAGATTTGCTGTTGCTTTGATAATCCTGAGATTAGTCTTTTCTCCTTTCACAAGGCTTTTCACATCAGACATCCTGAGTTAACCAGCATTTCATGTGTTTCCATTTCTGATCAAGGCACTTTTGAGTTAACCAGGCTTTAGAATGGAATTTCCAATAGGACTATAATAGCTGAAAATGCTAATTACTCTCCGTGCTCTTGATATCAATCTGTGTTTATTCTTTATGTCTATTTAAGAATTCAGTCTTTTTTGTCATTCTGTGCAGATAAAAAGCAGTTTGCATTCTGGTATTGAATCTGACCTTCTTAATGAGGAGGTTAAATATTAATGAAGACTAATTGATGAATAATTTTAACAAGGAAAGGCATTATCGGTTTGAAGCCAGAGCTTAATGGGTTGTGCGTTTCAGCAGGTATTTGCATACTCAGTGACACTGTCAGAAAGGGGGGAGGAGAAAGGAGAAGGGCTGGACAGAGGGCACCGGGCAGGTAAGAAGGACGGCCTCAAACTAGACCTGACTGTGCAGCTCTCCTTGCTTTTATCCATTCTCATTCCATGAGGAGTCTGAGGAGAGAGAGCTCGTCCTTTTGTGTCTTGTGTGGGCTCCAGGCAAAGAGCTCTTCCCTCTTGCTTCCCTTCTGACTCTGACCACCCCAATCCCCCACTGCCTGTCGACATGGACCTCATTTCTGTCCTCATATTGGGTTTTCCTGCGTCTGCCTTTACAGTCCGCCCGCATCACACCCTGGCGCCGACCTGTTTCTGGCCGCCGGTCTTTGCTGTCAGACTTCATATAGGCTAGTTTGTATAGGCTGCTCCCCACCGCTCCCCATGGCTCCACAGGACCTGGTTGTTGGCATCTGTCATTTACTGGCCCTTCCAGGCCCTCCTGCTTGAAAATCCCACCCGACCCCCATCCTTCCCACTTTCAACAGGGATTTCACAGAAACTCAGCACCAAAAAGAAGCAGAAGATAAATATCAATTGTCTGAAGCTTCAAGCTGATTCTGATTCTCTCCGAATCCTTTTAAGTGTGATATGCATTTAAATCAAGAGTAGAAGAGACAACAATGATTTGGGAAAATGATAATGTTATCCTAGCCTATTTCAGTGAGACTCCAACATGGTTAAGAAAATTGACTGTCAGATCTGATCCGTGTTGTTGAAGTGAACAGCTGTCATTCTCGGAGTGGCTGGAGTCAAATTGTCACCCAGCAGGAGCAGTTTTAATGACTGAAGAACCAGTAACCACGAGAAGCAGCCTAACCTCAAAGCACCGCTGACCTCCTGTATTGCCTCTCTCTCCTGTTTTGCAGGCACAACGTGTTTGATTGCTCTGTTGTCAGATAAAGACCTCACCGTGGCCAATGTGGGTGACTCACGTGGGGTCCTGTGTGACAAGGACGGGAATGCCATTCCTTTGTCTCATGATCACAAGCCGTACCAGCTGAAGGAAAGGAAGAGGATAAAGAGAGCCGGTGAGTTTGTGAATGTCCCCGAGGACTTTGTGCTGTCTTGTTCAAGTGGACACGGTGGCTTGCTGGGAGAGCCCCTGGGGGAGAAGATGTTCCTTTACCCAGTGATGAGTAGATCAGTACAGAGGCTGCTGCTGAGGCAGCTGGGACTGGACTTTGTAACATTTCCTATCAAATGAGTGGCCACTGAATTTGCCCTTCTTCGTGGCCACAGATTCCAAAAGAGCCCAAAAAAAGCCCTTAGTTTAAAGGCTAATGAGATCTTTGGGCCCCTGCTTGCCATACCCCGCTTCTCTCCAGCCGTGCCAAACTACTAACCACCAAATGAACCATGGAGCTGATAACTCTGTGCCTTTGCAAGTGTTGTCCCCATCGTCTAGTGGGTAACAACGACCTTGTCCTTTAAGACTTGGTTTAAGGGTGTCCTTTTGGCAGCCTTCCCTGTCACCCCCTTCAGTCTTTCCCCGGCATCCTATGTGGACCTCTTGGGTCACCTTTCACGATGTGTGGACATACCTGGCCCTCTTATCTGTCTTGCCTTCCTGACCATGAGTTCTTTGAGGCAGGAACTTGGTCTGTTCCTCTCTATACTCCCAACACTGAGCTCAGTGCCTAATATAAGTACATATTTCAGTTCGGGGAGGGGGAGAATCCCTTTTTCACTTTTTCAACATCTAGGGGCTGGGGGTACAAACTAACATCTTGGAATTGAGAAACAGGTAGGGAATGTAGTAGACAGACAGACATTAACAATAAATAAGTAAAAACAGGTAAATTATCTAGTATATTACAAGGTGATAACTGCTATGGAGAGACACAAAGCAGGTTAGGGAATGGGGAGTGTCACGGGGTGGTCAGCATAGGCCTAACTAAGGTGACACTGGGACGAAGACTTGAAGGAAGATTATCAGTTGATGATTACATTTTCATAGTCAATTTTGGGGGGGATTCTTTTCTACCCGTGCAGGGGAGGAGCCCTTCCCTCCCCAGACTGACAACCACAGCATGTAGCCTCTGTGTCACATGCTAAGCCGCAGGCCCAGCTGCCGAGGGAGCTCAGGTACCCTGTGTCTCAGCCCAAGAAGGGCCCCTGCTGCCTGGGGGAATCTACAAGCTGACCCTCAATGTCTACACGTCAGCTTCTGCCCAGAACCTAATCAACATTTGAGTTTTCTTCACAGTTGGAAGCTATACTGTTGAGTCCAAAAGCGTTGAATTTTATTACAACCTCCTGCTTCAGTGACTGCTTGAGATGCAGAATAATTTTTAATGAAAGCTTTGGTCAGGTTTTCTGTTGATGGGATGGAACAGTGTTTTAAGAGCATCTCTCGAGCTTTGACGAGCTCCCCTCCTTACGAAGACAGCATCTCCGTCCACTGTGACCCCGGACTTAGGATACAGTCAGCCTGCTCTTGAGGAAGCACAGGCAGGGATGTGTATACGGTACAGGTGGAGATGCCACCTTAGCATCCAGCCCTCTCTTCTGAAATGTCAACCCATTTTATCCTCTCTCCTCTTCCCTGCCGTACCCATCCACCCTCCCCCACCCCCGCAGTGATTATAGTAGCAAATTCTGACAGCATCTCCAAGGACGTTAATCTCGCCTGTTGTGTCAAGGGTGTATTTTACATCAGGGCTTAATGGACAACGATTGGTTTTCTTATCTTTATGTGTGTTTTCTCTGACCTCAGCCTTCCCTTCTGGACATCTCTCCCCCTCCTGTTTTGTGTGACAGTACGCTGCAACCAGTTTAGGTCAAATACACATTGGTCTTTCTGTCTCCATTCCTTAAGCTGTTTCCACAACAACAGTGATGTCAGCTGCCATTTACTGTGTGCTCGCTCTGTGCTGGGAGCTAAGCTGAGCACTTTACATATACTTTCTCTTTCCCTACCTTACGAGGTTGATAATGTTATCCTCATTTTACAACCAAGGAAGTGGAGCCTCAGAGAGGCTCGTGTGCCCAAGGACACACAGCTAGTGAATGGTGAGACCAGAACTGAGACCCAGGACAGTGACTCCAGAGGCCATGCTCTTGCCCAGGAGACCACGCTTCCTGGAATGTTCTCGTACATCCCTGCCCATGGAAGTCCTACCCGTCGTTCAAAGCCCAGCTTTAATGCTTGCTCCTCCCTGATTATCACAACCAGAAATCTTCGCTCCCTCCTCCCCATCTGCCTACAGCATTTAGCAGGTACTAGTCTCTCCCCGAAGAAATACTGCTTTGTGCTTGTAGCTGTTGATACAGGTGGCTTTTCCCTCCTGCCAGGTTGTCTACTTCTTTATAGAAAGGTCTGGATCTTGTCTAACTTTATAGCCTGCAAATTGCCCTGCATGGAATATATATTTAATAAATATCTGACAAATAATATGCGAATGGACAAAGTTCTAGCTCCCTTAAAGAAAAAATAATAATAGATAATACTGAATGCATGTTACATGCAGGCACTGTGCCAGGTGATTAATATGGAATAACTAACTCCTTTATTTCTCACAACTCCTCAGTGGAATAGGTACTGATATTGTCCCAATTTTGGAACCAAGGAAACGAAGGATCAGAAAGAGTTTCTCATCCAAAGTCACACAAAGCTAAAAGTAACAGAGCCAGGAATCAAATCCAAGCAGTCTGCCCCGAGAGCCTGAGCCTTTAACAACTGTGCTAAAATACACCATTCTTTAATCCTGATTCTATTTGGGGAGGTGTTTTGAGATATCGGCACACCCAAGGGCAGCCTCAAGCTAATGATGGATCCCAGTGGTTTTCTCTGGTACCATCCACCTGCCTTTCAGTGCTGTTTTGCTGCTGTCCCTGGATCCCCACCCTAGAGCTCCCTACTGTCAGTCACCGAGCTGCCAAGGTGTCCTTAAGTTAAAACTGATGCCCTCACCCATCCATACCTCCTACCCTCAATATTCTTATTAATTTGGTCTTGAAGGCTTTTAAGATACCAAGGATGAGGGCCTGAGGATCTACCTGTAGAGCGTCAAACTTCAAGCCATGCAGAGGAACGCTGTTCCCTCCTGGTAGCGCCAAGGTGGGGTGAGGGGAGCACATAGGTCACGTGCAGTAGGTCAGCCCTTTGCAGATGCACGCAGACCACACCCGGGGTGTGAGAGAGCAGCTGGTCAAGCTAATGGGCTCATTCTATCTTTCCAGGTGGTTTCATCAGTTTCAATGGCTCCTGGAGGGTCCAGGGAATCCTGGCCATGTCTCGATCCCTGGGGGATTATCCGCTGAAAAATCTCAACGTGGTCATCCCAGACCCAGATATCCTGACCTTTGACCTGGACAAGCTCCAGCCCGAGTTCATGATCTTGGCATCAGATGGCCTCTGGGATGCTTTCAGCAATGAAGAAGCTGTTCGATTCATCAAGGACCGCTTGGATGAACCTCACTTTGGGGCCAAGAGCATAGTTTTACAGTCATTTTACAGAGGCTGCCCTGACAACATAACAGTCATGGTGGTGAAGTTCAGGAATAGCAGCAAAACAGAAGAGCAGTGAACCCTTTGGGGTTGCAGCTGCCTTAGACTACAGGACTTTCAACACACTGGTCTCTTTTAATGTAGTGAAAGGTGTGGGAGTTACAGTTAGGATTATCCATCCCAGACATGGGGTTCCCCATCCCCGGCCGTCTTAGGTCTATGTGCCGTGATGAACAGAAGGTCCCCTTGGCCAATGTAGTTGAGAGGCTGGAAAATGGTTTCTTCGTGTTTTCCCAACTCTTTCATCCAATGTTCAAAATATATAAGTATATAGCTGTAGAGTCACATGTATGAAGTGAATGGCATATGTGCCATATATTCTCCTTTTACGATTGTTTTCAAGATCCCTTACAGGGCCCTCCAGGCATCAGACTTTGTGTCCTCTCATTGGAGCAGTGAGTCAGGGCCGATGTGGCCACACCCTTTGCTGAGAGGGGCAGAGCTGTCCTGAGAATGCTTTGCCCTCCTGAGCCCAGGTTTTCTGCCCTGCAGCAGCCCTGCAGAAACAGATTCGGAAATGGTTTATTATTCCGTGGCTGCTCTTGGAGGCTGAGGGACATGGGGAGGATGAGAGCCGCTTGCACGGCAGAAGTAACCTTCTTCCCTCGCTTTCTTTATTAGTTAAATAGACTTTGTGTACCACCTGACCAGTCTTTGTGTGTTTATCCTAATCATGCATGACCTTAATCTTTGGCCTACACCTTACCTAATGTAATAGGCAGCTGTTAAACTTTACCACCAGACACCACGATTTTTTTACATTACCAAGTGAAAAAAGCAAATCACAGTACCATAATTCCTTCCACCTTTAAGGGTAGATAGAGGAAACCATGGCCGAATAAGTCACAGCGCCCTTTGGGAGGTCTGCTATTTGCATTCAGAGAGAACGCTGGTGAGGTTGCCATCTCGAATCGAGCTCCAGCTGCCCAGTTTTGTGCATTTTTTCCTCTCCTGTTCTAGTAGCTTTCAGGTGTCTCTGAAGCAGCGTTCTGAGAAGCAGCGGTGTAGAACTGCACGTGTGCGCCCTGAAGCCGAGTACAGAGTTCGCAGACAAGTTCTGGAATTTGGTGGTAAACTACTGGGATGTGCTCCTGCTAGACAGCGGAAAGGCAGCAGTCTTTAACATTTGGTTGCAAACCACTGAGTTATTTTTGTGGCCAGACTAGCTGCTTTTCATTTCTTATCACCAAAGTCACATTTCCAATCTCAGTATTTTATAAGTTAATTACAGAAAATGCTGGGTCATCCTGTTTCCCTGGCCGAGGGGCTCAAACAGCCAAACAAGATTTTCATTGCATCCCCACCCCTCTGTGTCTGAAACGCCAGGGCATCCACCTGGTTTTGTCCTTCCAGAGTGAGCATTTGCCTTTATAGCTTCTCAAAGGCCCCATTCACTGGCCACCTCCTGCCCACCATGCCGCTTCCCTGCCTTCTTCAGCTGTGGAGCTTTCCTGAAGCGGGTTCTAGGAGTGAACTCAGGAGGATGAAAAGATTCCCTTGTGGCTGCCAAGGACTGTAATCTGTCTGGATTCCTCTAAGCACTTAACCTTTCTTTGACTGAAAGAATTAATAGTGGTTTCCCAAGAGACGTGCTTACTTTGGTAAACTATAACATTAGAATTTACAGTATGAGAATTAGAACATCGTTTGTTTTTCCTTCTTTTTTTTAAGCCATAGAATGTTCTAGTACAAAATACCTGCCACTATGTTAGATTGGAGTATCTGCCTACTGAGAGACACTGAACATTTGGATGTGTGTATTTGAGGCGGGGGTTGGGAAGGGAATGTGGGAAACATGCAGGTTGTGATCAGTGATGGGACAGTCAGGCCAGGAGGCCTGAGTTTGCTTGGTGATTTTAGGACGTTCTGATTCTGGAGAGTTACCAAAGCCCACCCTCTAACCGGAGTCCAGGAATAAGCAGTGTCAGTGTATTACTGTACGCAGTTAATTTTCCTTTTTTATTTTTAACTTAACCCCAAATTCATAATAACGATGGAAAGACATTTTTAAATTCTATGATCATTGTGATTGTCTAAAATGAAAACGGTACTACTGTTTTGGTGACAATGAAGGAGAAAAGCGACTAAGTTAGTAAATTAGTGTTTATTTGCCCTGCAAAATGTCTTACTAGATGGTGCCGAGTGCAGGAGTGCATGGCTTTCCCTCTGAGGTTCACAAGGCATCTTCTAAACTTTGCTTTGTAGAATTAATTCATTTCTGACTTTAATCAAGTAGTGCGTGTATTTTTTACTCCCTTTCTGCCTCTTTTTCTCCCGCTTTGGCTTGTAGATTCTTGAAAAACAGAAGTTCTAGGCAAAATAGTAGCAGTTTGATTAATAGTTATGTCTCAAATCAGGCTACTTTGTTCCCTTCCCCATCCTCCTGGAGCTCTCTCTCCCTGAGCCGCCTCCAGCTGTCGGGGGTCTGCAGACATCACCCGGCATGCCCTGTAGCTCACCGGCCAGCCACTCCCATTTTCCAGGGACAGGGAAGGTTGAGTCTAGTTAGGGAAATTGATTTGAGAAGTTTGCATGTGAAGCTTCCCTAAACAGCACTGCCAAAGCTTTGGAATTGTCACCCAGACCCCCTAGCCTGAGTTCGCATTGCCAATAGCCCCCACGGTGCCAAATTTTGGAATGGTTTTATAGTCTTTTAGAAATGAAGCTGGGAACCAATGATCATGTGCTTATGAGCCCCCAACAAGATGCCAAGCCCCGGTCTTCATTAATGCACTGCTCTCCCGCTGCTCAACTGGCAATTTGTACTCTTAAAATGGGTTGGGATTGGAGGGTGGGGGGAGAGACAGGGAAACTTTTTTTTTAATTCACTGTATTTGCAATTCTCTAATAAAAGGAATAAATAATACTTATATGGAAAACTCCAAAGCTAGTTCCCAAGACCGGCATTTATTTCACACGACCAACTTGCCCAAGGCACTTAACTCTGAGGTCGCTGTTCTAATGCAACATGACTGTACATCTTACTGGTAACCAGTGGCTACATTCTATTCCTTGCCTTGGACTGAAGGCATTGGGCTCTAGAATCTTGTCTGTGTGGTAAGATTATTACAGAGTGTTTTATAGAGTGATGGAGCATATGTGATCTGGATAATTTAAAACAGGTCTTATTTCATACAGCTGTGATGATTTCAAGTCCATGAACATTTTGTGCAAACAGAATTGCATGAGTGATGGCATCATCAACACTATTTGAAGTGATCCTAGGAAGTTGATTACACGATTGAATTGGATCACTAGGATATCTGGCAATACATGAGGGATTCACAAAGGGAGTGATCGCTTTTTCCTTTGCCAGGTATATTCGATTTTCCTGACATTTTCCCCCCCGAATTGTTGCCAGATCTAACTCTCTTGCAACTGGGAACACAAAAACTTTAGAAAGGGCAACATTTCATTGTACACCTGTAAGTATAGGAATTCATACTCTGGATAAGGTTTTATTTTCCAATGACCTCAGAAAATTGTTTCCTCCTTTTGACCCATTATTGGACTGATCTTCTCTTAATTTTCCCCGCAAATTACCTTAGCTCATCACACCAGCATTCCTGACCCAGCTCTGCAGAAATGACATGACCATTAGATACCATGCTGGGTCCTATTTAATTGACTCTGGATTAAATCCTTCACATCTAGACTTCTAAGCTAATTAGTTGAACACTGCAGGAGTAATGAGATACAGTGTTCCCCAAAGTGTGCTCCACAGGACACAAGTTCCAAAGATACTGTTCCAAACACGGGGCTCCAGGGTCAAATGAGTTTGGGAAACATACTATCCTAGAAAGTTAGTACATATAAGCACATCAAAGGTTCTAATTTAAATATCTTCCAGGGGAAATAAATAAACACCACAAATGTAATTTGGGTGTTTTCCAGATTAATCTGACCACGCAAACTTTTTTGCGTAACACCTAGTAACACTCCAAGGAGCTCATGTTCCACAGCACCCACTTCGGGAAATTCTGCTATATGGAAATATTACTGTTTTCTCATTCACTATGACTCTTAGCAGTTGCAGTATAGTTTGCAATTTAGCAGCACTAATTCTTTCACGGAAGAGACTGATTTGTTAGTGAAAGCAGTATTAAGAAATAGTATGATTTAATCTAATTTTATTGATAGCAGAAGCCCAACAATCCTGCTTGAAACTCTAAACATGGGCTCCCTTCTTTTTACGTGAATAATAAGCAAGAGCCTTGCCATAGCTAGGGATTTCTCAAATTTGTTCCAAGGGCTTTCAGTTGCTTTTTTGAAGTTATCTTTGCTTTCCAGATGGAATCAAAATAAATATTTTTACATTTTATCACTATGTGAGAGTAAAATAAAATATTTAAAATAATAGAAAAGGGGGAATGGCATATTTGGTATTAATTCATTTTTAAAATTCTAACTAGATTTTTAAAAATTATGTATCCATTGTATAATAACGGAAATGTAAACTATTTACACTTACTCTCTTTTCTTATTCTTTCTGAAATCCCTGTCCCATGTTGTCCCACCTTTCACATTTTATATATATATAATTAAGTTCGGCAAGTTATTTGGAGAGAGAATCCCCAAATCACAGAGGAAGCAAATCTAGTCAAAAATATGGTACAAAGTGAATTTAGGATAAAGTCATTATCTTAAAATTATATCCAATATTTAGGAATACACCCTCCCTCTGGTTGTTATCCAGAATAGCATAAAACAGAAAGTAAAATCACTTAAACTAGGTGGCAGATTGCAAAGGGCAAGTGACAGTTGACACTATAAGGCTTCCTTTAGATATGTGACTCTAAACTTGTTTTCTAGTATGTAAATTTATTTTCTAATTCTTAATAATGTTGATGCTTTGTCCATTATTTTTTATTTTTACTACTGTTAAGCTGCAAACTGTTTAACCAAGGGTTGATTATGATCATGTTTATGTGTTTAGTAGTAACCACACCATCATTTGTACAATCATTTCAGTAAATACAAGTTAAGGACTTAGAAGAAAACATGGAGTAACTGTTCATTTTAGCAGATCATTATAAGCATTTGCACAATTCAAAACTCCACCAAAAAGCAAGCAAGTAGCAAAAGTGTAGATTACATTTAGAGATGTGGTTCCATTTACTCTAGAAATCCTATAATCTGGCATTATAATCCCCTCTGACATTTGCCAAATCCAAATTAATCTCAAAACCTCCAAGGACCAGAGTCCCTAGGTTTGAGCACAGGCAGATTACTGTGAGGGCTCCAATGGCAGATTGTGGTTGTGGGGAGGGTTAGGGGGCAGGGCAGTCTGCCTGGGTCTCTACCTCCATAGGAAAGGGCCCATGTTTCAGCCACACTCTCCCATCACCTTTTGTCATGAAGAAATTCAGAGGTTAAGTGTGATGTCATGCAGTATCTCAACATATTCCTGTATTAATTAGACAATGCATAATTTAAAATGTGTTCGTGCAGAAACAAAGGTAGAAGTAATAGTCAAGGAATTGGGGGAGGTGGGGGGTGGAGAAAACCTTTAGGATACTCAGACATTAAAAACATAAAAAGTAGGTTATCAAAAATTTAGATTATTAAAATTTAGATTTTAAATTTAGATTACCTGCATAGGTTGTATTTAATAGCAATTGCTGACACCTGCACATACATCTGTAGAAGGCAGTTTTCCCCACTTTTCACCTATTGAGATTCAAGGCTTCCCATTCAGAGTATTGGCTAATGCTTTGCTTACATGTTAACAAACACAATTCTAAAGCTCCTTTTCTTAGGACTGATGGCACAGGTAGAATAACATTTAAGCAAAATAATTTGGAACATTTTTTTTAAAAAATGCAAAATTTATTTCCAGTGATATCAAAGTCAGAATGTAAAGAAAAGCATTCTCAAGAAAATATACAAGACAGGGACTTCCCTGGTGGTCCAGTGGCTAGGACTCCACGCTCCCAATACAGGGGGTCCAGGTTGGATCCCTGGTCAGGGAACTAGGTCCCACATGCCGCAACTAAGAGTTTGCATGCCGCAACGAAAGATCCCGCACACGCCAACGAAGATCCCATGTGCCACAACCAAGACCCAGTGCAGCCAAATAAATAAATAAAAATAAATTAATTAGGGGCTTCCCTGGTGGTGCAGTGGTTGAGAGTCTGCCTGCCAATGCAGGGGACGCGGGTTCGCGCCTTGGTCTGGGAGGATCCCATATGCCGCGGAGCAACTGGGCCCGTGAGCCACAACTACTGAGCCTGCGCGTCTGGAGCCTGTGCCCCGCAACAAGAGAGGCCGCGACGGTGAAAGGCCCGCGCACCGCGATCAAGAGTGGCCCCCGCTTGCCGCAACTAGAGAAAGCCCTCGCACAGAAACGAAGACCCAACACAGCTAAAAATAAATAAATAAATAAAAATGCTGGCTTAACTCCTAGAGAGTTTCATTAAAAAAAAAAATTAATTAGTTAATTAATTAATTTAAAAAATAAAGTATACAAGACAAAAATCGAAGAATATAAAATATTTTAAATTAAGAAGACATTTTATTACATCGTGAATCATGCTTTCTGATATTTGTGCTCTTTCTGAAGTTAAGATAACACTGAAGTAAGAATGAATTCTGAGTTATTTGTAAAGTTAGTAAAATTACAATCCCTATTCCATTCTTTCCCAGTGAAAATAGATACATGTGGTCTTATTTACTGTTCTCCTAAACCACTTTTACTGTCCTAGGTACTGTTTACTTTCCAAATGCTAGACATCGTTTTACCCTGAATCCTTAGAATTTGTGCATTTTCAAGGAGGGAATACCCCTTTTTAGTAAGAGAGACTAAATGATAGACCTTCCATTTTAGAGTGCCCCAATAAAACTAAAGTCAGATAAACACAGTCACAGCTACATCTGGGAGCGAGTTTTAAAACTGGTAATTTTCCAAATGCCAACATGAATACCAGTGAGTATTCAATTTAAAACAGACGATTTCACAAAGACAAAGCACAGGGTTATTTAATGTTCCTGCTTCCTAGAGAGTTTTCCATATAATGAAAAGGGTCATGTTTGCTCATATAATTTTTTTTTAATCCTGTAGGAATGATGTATTAGACATCTCTAACTGAAGAGAATGATGTCTCTTGTGCACGTTTTTTATCCCCATCTGTCTCAGTATATGCAGAGACAAACAGTGACTGCTTAGTGTAATAATGAAAAGATATAAATCTGGCTACATGGGAAAAAACTATAACCATGGGATATTAAGCAAGAATACTTCCCCTATTTAGGCTCCAAGACTACAACCAGTCTATGTATTTTTCGTCTTGATTTCCCTTTATCTCAGGCATATATTCAGAAAAATGGAGTAATAAATACAGAATTGGAGAAGATCCAATAACTTTTGCTCCTATTTTAGAAAGCAGTGTTTGCCTTTTTAAAATTTTGTCAGAAATACATGTTCACATTGAAACACTGACATCTACAGCATTGTTTTTGGTTTACTCTGTCAGTTACTAAAGCCAGTGGCTTTGATTTATAGCACTCACATAATTTCAGTTCAGATTATAAAGGGTTGAAATCTATTTTGCAATGCCTCCTTGGTCAGCCGGGAAAAAGAAAACAAAAGCAAAAAACGATGACATTTTAGAGTTAAGAGGAATGATTATTCTAACAAGCCTGAAAAATAGTAATGAAACAGTTCATTCCAAAACACCCCAGTGTGAACTATGTTCATATACATAATTCCTATATACCAAATATACAAGTTTAAAAAAAAAAAAGCATCATTGGAGTCATAAAACATTGATCTACGTTATGAACAGATTTAATTGAGAAAGCCACTATTTTTTTGTAAACTTCTTTACACTATTTTTGCTATAAGTAAATCGGCTTGTATATTCTTTCCATTATTATTATTATTGTTATTATTACTTTTTTGAGCACCGACCATATGCCAAGTGCAGGTCACCTAAGGGAGTGTATCTAGAGGTGAGCACTCGGGCACCATCCCTGCCTTGGCACTTACAGCCCAGTGGAGGCTTCACAGATATCGTAATGCTCAGTATTGGCTGAATGCGATAAAAATGGGCATCTTTCATGATTTTCTCCAATGGGTTTAGATGTGTAAAGACAAGGCAGAATTAGAGTCATTCTCTCCTACACTTAAAAGACAGTGAATGGTAACAGATTCGGAATATCTTGCCCACACACAAGCAAACTGCATCAGATAATTATTCCACGTTAGGTCGTCTAGTTTCCCAAGGATGGAGTGGGGAGGTGAGACAGGGAGCCTCTGGGTACCAGGGCAGGGGTAGGGCTGTCCCAGTGAGGAGCCATCACTGGGACAGCAGCCATGCAAGGGCTCAGCAGTGGTATGATTCAAGCCAGGGTGTCTCTCTCTACAAGGTCCTCTGGAGGAAGGAGAGAATTACAGCAAAGGCAAACAGGGAACACTGAGAACATCTCTCCATGGCTTGTTTTTATTTTTGTTCCCAAGAGGCTATGTACCAACTTTATGTCCCAAATGAGAACCCAGAACTGAGAGTTTTTATCATCAGTGTTCCTTGATTATGTAAATTAGCAAATTTATTATATAGAAAATGAACATATTTCAGGAATACAATTATTTCTTGATCTTAATTGTGAAGACTAAATGCCAGATTTTTTTAAAAGCATAAATTTGGTATCCATAGTTACTTTAGACTTTCCAGGTTCTAGGCATGGAATTTAAGCTTTATATTTTGAACAAGAATAGCAACATCTATTTTCTGCATAGCAAAGCAAAACTAAATGCCAGACTTTTATTTTTAACCACAGAAGCCATCACTTCTTTCTAAAATCTTTGGCTGGTCATCTTCCCTAGACATCTCTTTCTGTTTATGCCAATTGCTTCTTTATCCAAGTAATATTAGCTTTTGCCAAATTATATTAGAATTCTATTGAATTAGAATAACAGAGAGTGAATAAGAGATTGGGAATATCTCATTGTGGTCAGCAGTGGAATTTTTGTTGTTTTGTTTTTAATCACGAGAACATACAACAAGAAATGCAAATTAAGTCAAGCCAGTTTCTGATTTGTTAAGATTAAAACCATAGGAGGAGTCCAGTTATTAAGGAAGGAAAGGCGGGTTGGAGGGAGTAAGAGAAAAAACCCCACATAACCGAGAAGTATTTTTCATGAATGGTATATCTCAAAAGCTCTGCTCTTGTTCCCTGCTGAATTTTGAAACAGTGACTTTGTATATGCATTTACTATACCTATTTTAACATCATGAAAAATTTTCCATCAGCATTTTCTTGCTATTTTAAAAATCATAAGATGTTATTTGTTTATAAAAAGATAGCAGGATCCATAAGATATTAGACAATGCTTTCTTTTAGGAATCTCCCAATTGTATTTAATAATTAAACCATGGGTCAGAATGACTGCTCAAATCAATCAGACTGTCTGGTAAGTTAGTCCCTGAAAACTATCCACAAAATACAACAAAACCTTGGCAAAACCTCATTACTCTTGGTACTCTTCAGAGGTTTTTATACCTACTAGTCTATATTTGTCTCTAAGAGACATTTGAAAAAAAGTTAAAATGTCAATTTGATGTTGAGCTCAGAGTATACGGCAGCGCACGGTCATTCAAGATGCATGGCGCGTGTCTCAGGTCCCTTGGATGTGTGCTAGGGGTAGATTTAGCATTGTAGAGACTAGTGTGTTCATGCTATCACTGATTCTGTGTTGTATACAAAATGAACAGCTAAAAATTCACCCTTGATGACAAGATTAAAGCAAAAATAAACACATTAAAGCTATTGGACTTTTTTTTTTTTTTTTTTAAAGCTATTGGACTTCATACATAGAGCTGCTGCTATTCTTTTTCTTTTGGTTAAACTCATCTTACATTCTAATGTCTGTGCTGGAATTTTCTAATTTTTCAATGCTTTTACGTTGGAGTGGCTGTTAAGTTGGGATTCCACATAGAAAGCAGAAAAACAGTTCATGGCCTGAGGATAAGACAAAAGCGTAACAGAAACAAGAGATATGGGCGATACCGAGAGTTAAGGTGCTCTCATTCGGAACAGGAATAAGCCTGGCTCCGATTCAAAGCAAGATAAATTTGTATATTTTGGGGACTTCCCTGGTGGCGCAGTGGTTAAGAATCCACCTGCCAGTGCAGGGCAGACGGTTTTGAGCCCTGGTGCA
The DNA here is from genome assembly GCF_028021215.1 of Eschrichtius robustus. Taxonomy (NCBI): domain Eukaryota; kingdom Metazoa; phylum Chordata; class Mammalia; order Artiodactyla; family Eschrichtiidae; genus Eschrichtius; species Eschrichtius robustus. The sequence continues at coordinate 42,384,709 of NC_090829.1, forward strand.
GGAAGATCCCACATGCCGCGGAGCGATTAAGCCAGTGCACCACAACTACTGGGCCCGCGCTCTGCAACAAGAGAAGCCACCACAGTGAGAAGCCTGCGCACTGCATCGTTGCCCCCGCCCCCTGCAACTAGGGAAAGCCCGCGCGCAGCAACGAAGACCCAACGCAGCCAAAAATAAATAAACTTATTTTTTTTTAAAAGTATACAAATGTATGCAGTAAAAATTGTTTAGTGTTAACGCAACCTTTATCCCAGCTTTATACCACAGCAACAAAGTTTATATAGTGTAACCAGTATTAGGTGATAACTAGCTATACACACATGTAAACTCCAGCAACATGACATGACACACCTCTGAGAAAAGTGTTCAGAAGAGAATATCCATCTGCAAAGGTTTTCACAAGATTCAGGAAGGAAGAGTGTGGAATTTAGAGACAGAGGGAAATATATACACACACACATGTACACATGTAATACTATTTCTAAGTATTCTAAAGATGAAATGCTTAGATGTGAACAGCACTTGGAACTTAGAAGAAGAACAATAAAAGTTAATCACCAGATTGCTGAATTTGGAATTGGGTGTAACAAAGCAGAAAAATGAGGCCTTGGATTATTTTTCTCCTTCTCATTAAGAATAATATTTGATAGCCAGAGTAGAATGTGCAGTCTGCAAATTCTGGTCTTCCACTCCTTTCTCTGGATAGAAAATTTCTAACATAAAATGAAGGATGTGATTAGAGATTTCAGGATGAATATTTGTTATCTGGATTAGAGTAAGAATTATGGACGTTTCCAACACCAACCACAGATCCAGAGAAATAGGAAGCAAGAGCCACAAACACCCTACCTTCACTTCAGTGATGGGTTATATTCTCTCTCTTTCCCTCCTCCTGTTTTATTTTAGAAATACACTAGTGACAATCTATTTGTTTTTTTTACGGTAACAACAACAGAAAGGGGACTTTAATATAAGGATTTTAGTGGTGCCTCATGGAATCCAAAGGCAATAAGTATTTAAGTGGGGCCTCGGGAACAATTCACACCTAAAGACTCAAAAACTCTCAAGGAGTCTACAGGGGCTTCCTCTTCCAGCTTTCCCAGATTAACCGGTATTGCACTAGGGCCATCCACCATAAACAAGTATAAAACTGGATAAACTGTGCTAAGCAACTGTTTTCAGGCATTGGACAACTTGGACAACAGGCAGTGTAAGATAGCATCTTTGAGAGAAGGGATCACAAGCTGCCCCGCGATCACCTCAGCTCTCTGTGAGGCGACACTTTTCTGGTTGTGGCACAGCAAGCTGGAGTCCAAGCAGAGCTAGATTGAAGCGAAGATACGGAATGTGGCTGGAGTCTGTGGAGAGCTGTAACAGAGGGGGAGGCTCGGAAGTCTACGTGTGGGCACCTCATGAGTCCTTAGCCGAGGGCTCACTGCACGTGCGCAGGGTCCAGCACTGAGGCTCAACTGAACGTGGCTGCTATGGGATTGAGAGTGGAATAAAAACACTAGAGACTGAGTATTGCTGGGGAATATCAAGTTCTGGCCCAAGCAGAGTAGAGAGACATCCGGTGGAGACACTTAGGTTGGGTATTAAGAATAAGGACCACTCTGTAAATGAAGGCCCACTTCAGATCTAGCCTAACTGAGCCTAAAACCAAGTGCGGACAAGATCCGTAAGAAAGACAGAGTAGGGAAGTTGAGTTGCAACAAATTGAAGGGGCTTGGGAACACCTTAAGCTTTTACAGATTTGCTGAGACAAACCATAACACATTCCCCATGACTCCCCCTGCAAAAAAAAAAAAGAAAGAAAAAAGAAAAATAAATAATCAAGGTAGTTAGCTAATTAACTGAACTAGTTTACTTATGAGAACAAAAAACAAATATCAAAACTCTTCAGAGAAAGGTAATAGAATCCAGAATATTTACAGGTTTTTAACAGATCACTCACATTGTCCAGTACAATATAAAATTGAGAAATTACCAGACGTGTAAAGAAACAGGAAAAGTTGACCAATAGTCAAGAAAAAACAGCAGTCAATAGTAGTCAACTCCAAGACGCCTAGATATTAATCTTAGCAGATTTACAGCAGCTATAATAAATATGTTCAAGGAATTTAAGGCAACTATGGTCTTAGTGAGAAAATAGATAAGGAATCTCAACAGAGAAATGGAAAATTAAAGATAAAAATTCTAGAAGAGAAAAATAAAAAAACGGGAATGAAAATTCACTGGATCGGCATGAAAGAACTTGGAGATGACAAAAGAAGTGAGTAAACTTGATCAATACAAATTACCTAGTCTGAAGAAAAGACAAGAATAAAGACTGAAGGAAAATTAATTGAACATGTTCTACAAAGACATGTAGGACACTATAAAGCAGTTTAAGTTATATGTTACTCAAATACCAGAAAGAGACAAGAGTGAGAATGGGGCAGAAAAATAATTGAAGAAATAGATAGATAAATCATAAATTTCTCAAATTTTATGAAAAACATCAATGTGTAAAACCAGGAAGATCAGCAGACCACAATGAAGCAAAATACAAAGAAAGCATACCCCACAAAGAATTATCTGACTCAAAATGTCAATAGTACAAAGGTTGAGAAGCCCTGCTCTAAAGCAATCAATTAAAAAAAATAATTTCAGGGACTTCCCTGGGGGTCCAGTGGTAAAGAATCTGCCTTCCAATGCAGGGGTTGCGGGTTCAATCCCTGGTCGGGGGACTATGATTCCACATTCTGCAGGGCAACTAAGCCCACGTGCCGCAACTGCTGAGCTCGCACACCTCAACGAGAGAGCCCACGTGCTACAAACTACAGGGCCCATGTGCCCTGGAGTCCGCACACCACAACTAGAGAGAGATAAATCCGCACACCACAACTAGAGAGAAGCCCACCCGCTGCAACGAAGAGCCTGTGCGCCGCAACCAAGAGCCTGCGTGCCGCAACAAAAGATCCCACATGCCTCAAAGAAGATCCCATGTGCCGCAACTAAGACGCAACACAGCCAAAAAATAGATATATATATATAATAATAATAATTTCAAAAACAAGAGCAATAGCTAAGAAGGCAATTGAGGAAATTAAATGGAATGCTAGTGACTACTCCGTTAACTCAAAAGAAGGCAAGGAAGGGGCCACAGAGGTGCAAAATGAAAAGTAAGTAACAGGATGGTACACTTCAACCCAATTATATAAAAATTACATTAAATATAAATGGACTAAACACTCCCTCATGAGGAAAGTCTTTTTTTTTTTTTAATGCTGCTGAGACAACTAGATATTTACATGAAAGAGAATGAATTTCAAATGCTTTTCTCACTCTGAATAAAAATTTAAATTGGAGATGGATCATAGACCTTAATGTAAAACCTAAAACCATAAAGCTTCTAGAAGAAAATATAGGAGAAAATCTCCCCCACCTTGGTGTAGGTAAAGATTTCTTGGGTGGGGCACAAAAAGCATAAACCATAAAAGAGAAACTGGGTAGGAATGTACAATGGTACAAACACTTTTGAGAACTGTTTGGCATTTCATAGTAAACACACGCCTACCCTATGGCCCAGCAGTTCCATTCCTAGGTGTTTACAGAGAGAAATGAAAACATAAATACACACAACTCATACAAGGATCTTTATAGCAGTCTTATTCATGATAGCCTCAAACTAGAAACAACCCAAATGGATAAACAAATTGCTGTTTACTCATATAATGGAATAATACTCGGCAATAAAAAGAAATTTCTGACACACAAAACAACATGGATTAATGTAAAGTACATTATGTTCAATCAGAGAAGCAAGACTCAAAATGATACCTACTGCATGAATACATTTACATGAAATCCCAAACCGGCAAGACTAAATCTACAGTGATAGAGACCAGGAAGTGGTTGCTCTGTAATGGTGGTGGGGTAGGAGTAGGGATTGATTGGAAAACGGCATTAAGAACCTTCGTGGGATGATGGAAGTGTTCTCTATCTTGTTTTAGGTGATGTTTGTACAGATGTATAAAACTGCCCCAAATCATTGAACTGAGCACTTAAGTTTGTGCATTTTACTGTATGTTAATCATACCTCTTATAAAAAAAATCTCATTGACAATAGCATCAAAAAATACAAAATACTTAGGAATAAATCTAATGAAATATATGCAAGATTGTTACCTTTTTATAAACTTCAGAATATTGCTGAGAGAAATTAAAGAAAATCTAAATAAATGGAGAGGTAGACCATTCATAAATCAGTATACTCGATATTGTAAAAACAGCCTTTCCCCCCAGTTTCTATATTTAATGCAATTCTAATCAAAAGCCTAGAAGACTCTTTTATAGAAATTGAAAAGCTGATTCCAAACTTTTCTTGAAAATTCAAAGGTCATGTAATAGTCAAAACAACATTGCAAAAGAATAAAGTTGGAAGACCTATATCATCAGATTTTAAGACTTAGTATAAGGCCAGAGTAATCAAGATAGTATGGCAGTGATGGTAAGGCAGAGTTACAGAGCAATGGAACAGAATTAGAGAGTTCAGGGGAAAAAAAAAATCAATACACTTATTGCCCCTTCATTTTTTCCATTGTTCCTCTTCTTAGAATATACTACTTGCTTCCAGTCTGTCTTCCTGCTGGCGGCCTTTCCAGACTCTGGCCCTGGGGGCAGCAGGAATATCCTCCCCATTGTGCCCTCCACTGTTTACAACCATCCTTTAGGACCAAATGGTGATTTAATGAAATTTCCCAGGTACTGAGCACCTACTTCCTGTGGGGTCCTCCCATCTCCTATTTCAACAAATTCTTGCAAAAGCACGACAAGCCAGACACTCTTATTACCTTCCTGCCATGTGTAAGGCAAATGAGGTTCAGAGAGAAGGGTAATCCAGCTAGTAAGAGGTGGCACTAAGACTTGAACTCAGATCTGTGTGACTCCAAAGCTAATGCTAGTGCTTCTCTCAGAGCTAGACTTTTCAAGTCCAGGTCCTGTTAATTCTCCACTCCCAGCATCTTTACCAAAGGATTCTCCAGCTTCTTTTACCTCCTTTAAGGTTGGGAATTTGTTATTTCCTGAAGCATCCTGCTCTATCTCTGGATTTCTCTGATCCTATACTAAAATCTCTCTCCCTGCCACTCCTCCCACTATCTTGGTCCTGCCTTCCAGAGTCACTCTGGTCAAGACCGTTTTCTCTGCCACAAGGCTTCCTCTTCTCCAGGCTGATGGTCCCGGCATCTTTAAATCATCATCTGACTCTGAAGAGAATGAGAATTACTAACCCTCTTCATAGATGAGGAAATGGAGATCCAGAAAAAGCAAAGTACACTCCAGGTAAAGAGCTGAGATGAAGGCAGGTAGGCCAGCATGGGCCTGGGGTGCCTGAGAAACAAAGGGCAGAGTGGAGAAGGCTGGTATGCAAGCCATGGGGCAGAGGTTGAGGGGTGCTGGGCTTCATTTGCAATGTGAAACCATACTCCTGAAGCTACTGGATCCCCCAAATGTCAATCTTACTCCTTTACCCTCCAGGCCCACCTGGTACAGAGGTCAGCCTAGGGTTGGCATCCATAGGAATCCTTGCTGCTCCCTGTGAGGTCTGGTGGAAAGGAAGCCTGCAGAGCCTCAGGCCCACCAGCCTGGCCCTAGGCCGCCATGAAGAAGGGGAACTGGCCCTGTCGAAGGGCTTATCTGAATGTGGGCCTTTTCTGTTTCTGTAAAGTACTTCCCTTCCGTGAACCCAAGACTCCAGCTCTGAAGCTTTCCTCAGGGATTACAGTCTTAGCCTCACTGACAATCCACCAAAAGTCCAGTGTAAACTGTGGGCTTTCGGTGATAACGATGTGTCACTGTGGCGACAGCCAGTGTAATAAATGTCCTGTCCTGATGGGGAATGTTGATGGTGGGGGAGGGAGTGTGTACATGGGGGCAGAGAGTATATGGGAAATCTCTGTTCCTTCCTTTCAATTTTGCCGTGAACCTAAAACTGCTCTAAAAAATGAAATGTATTTTTTAAAAAAACATCTAATATCAAAATTTCCCAGATTTATATCTCCTAGTTGGGAAAACGCTCAGACTGAGACTGCTTAGCCTTAATTCTAAATTCTTTGAGAGGAACTGCAATTGCCCAGTAGTGTCAAGTGGACCAGGTGACTGTCACCAGGGAACTGGGATCTTAAGATGGGGAGAATCCTCATGGCTTGGGTCACACTGTACTAACCAAGCAGAAGGAGTTAGTGGATAAGACATTTCTCAAAAGTAGAAGTTTCTCAAGAAGGAGGTTGTTCAGCAGGCAAAATAATAACTGCCTGTCTACTTGCTTTCAAATTTAAGGCTGAGAAATACAAAATGTAATTTCTTCTTAAATAACACTTTTAAAAATTTTACTGTTTTTATGTTAAGGTTCACTAAAGGAGAGAGAAACAATGTGCAAAATTTTTTAGAGATTCATATAAAAAGAGATTCAGTAACAAAGGTGAGGTTGTTACTTTCCTCCTCCTCATGTTCATTGAGCTAAGAGACAGGCTTGATGATCACTTGACCTTTGAACACCAAATTAGTCATTTATGGCTTTTCAACAGTTTTTGTCCTGAAACCTTGAGACACTTCATTTTTAATAAAGTAATTATAGCAGCCTCGGGGCACGGAAGAACAGCAAGACCTGGGTGCTCTCCGGTCATTTCATTGTGAATTTACCAAAATCCAGAGATTTTCCAGCTTCTCATTTACAAAGAGGGCAGAGTGAACGGCGTTACTATCAGACTCTGAAACTACTTTGTGCCAAGTTCGTAACACAAACCTTCTCGGATGATAGGCAGGCAGTAAACCATGAAAGGCAAAGAGATGTGGCCCTGGCCTCTCTTCTCCCAAATGAGAAGACCCGGCTCCACAGGTGAGACAGGTACTGACTGCTCAGGGCTCCCTCCCACGGCCTTCTGTTCCCTGCTCTGCCCCCCGCGGGTGCAACTGCAGACCCGCTACACGACACGGATGGCGGGCACCGACCAGAGAGGAGTGTCCACCGCGTCCCTGTGGGCTGCTCGCAGGCGGGGCACCATTCCCCAGCGGGATCCAAGCCAGAGCCTCAGAGCTCCCGGGTCACAAACCAGCTGTTTTCTCTCTGCCCTGGAGGACAGTTTGATTCATCTCCTGACATCTCCCCACTCACCATGGGCACAATGGCTCCGGTCAGGGAAACTGTTCTTACGTCCCTGGAGTTAGGTTCCCCCAGCTGTGAGGAACTGACCACTGGACCCACGACACCCAAATGTGTGTGGTTACTTAACACCCAAAGGGTCTAGAAGAATGTGGGCCCAGGCTCACCGCCTCAGCCCACTGCCTTGGCCTTTAGGCTCATGGGATCACCATGCTAGCTGCAGATTCCAGCAGTGTAGGCAGAACATCTTATCAAGGAAAAGGAGGCTTTCTCCTTTTTTTCTTAATGAGGGAGGAACACAGGAGGCCACAGGCAGACATCCCCTGTGAAACAGGAAGGAAGGGGCCAGGGCACAACCTTTAAAAGAATGACAAGAGCCTTTGAAGATATGACATAAACTGGCTAAAACCGACTAGGTCCGAGATGGCAGAAGATCTGACTCCCAGCAGACCTTGAGCCTCATTATGCACTCATTGTAATACACTAGCATACGCTAAATGACACGCCATGACATCTGAGGCTGATCATCAAAGGCCAAAAAGTGGGTGGTGGCCCCAATCCTGGAAATCTCCGCCGCTTCCCCAAAATAGTTGGAATAATCCCCCCACTGTAGTCAGCCTATGAAATTACACGGCCCACAAAAACTAACCTCGGGGCGCTCTCACCTTCTGAGACAGTCCGCATTCCGTCTATGGAGTGTATTTCTCCCACGGCTGCTCTCCCTTTCTGAGTCGACCCCATGCCCTGGGGTTGCTCTCAAGCCTTTTGAGACGGACCACATTGTGCCTATGGAATGTGCTCTCTCTCTAAATAAATCCACCTCTTACCTTTCACTTTGTCTCTGAATTCTTTCTGCGATGAGACACAAAGAACCTGAGCTTCAGCAAGTCCTGACACGAAGTGAGCAATTTTAACTAACAGTGGTTCAAGTCCCAATCAGAGTTGTGTGGTTTCACTTGGGGTCCCACCGGCAGGGACTGGTTCACAAGTCTGCTGCGGGAAAAAGCGGGAGGGCGCAGAAGGGGCTGGCAGCTCAGCAGCGAGCCAGCCTTTGACCCTGTCCCCCGCCAGCCTTTTCCCACAACACCTTCTGACTCTGCTTTTTACCTTTACCTAAATTTGTTCACATAGTTAAAACATTTATGTTATAAAAACAATTCATCCTTGTTGTTGAGAATGAAGTAATAAAAGGTACCTTAAAGGGAGCAAAGTCATTGAGAGGCAACTCCTGTTAACATTTTGGTATTTTTCTCCTCCTGCTTGTTTCTGTACGGTTTCTACAGGGAGAAAGGGGGAAGAAGGGGGAGAAGGGGGAAGAGTGTTATTTAAAACCTTCACTGCAGCTGCTGCAGCCTTTTAAGAGAATGACGTTAACTCACCACGAGGGGCCTTGATTTTTTATCTGGGAAATGTCTCAAAGGGGGTTAAGGGGGAAACGTTAAGTAGTGCTAACCTCCACCCTCCCTCCCATGTTTTACTCTAAGGGGTGAGAGTAAAACATAAAAAGGGCTAAGTTGGCAGACATTTTAGACATTATTCATTGAAACCTAAAGGAAGGGTAAGGCTTGCAAATGCGAAGAAAGGGTCACATGTGAGGAGAAACTATCTAAGCGCAAGTTTTGTGCTTCCATCACTTACCTTAAATACAGAGCAATGGTATCCATCCTTGTTGGGCCCTCCTTTGACTTTACAAGACCCATGAGTCGGCTCTTCCCTTGGGCACAAATTCTGCCAAGGGACTGCCCACTCAAACTGCCTCTTGGCTTTCGGGGCCCATTTCCCACGCTTGCTTCCATCTCCTACCAACACACCCATCAACACATGTCACCTGTTTTGACTCTTTAAAGGTTTGGTCCTATATTAACTACACGTGGGATAATCAAGCAGCTGATGGAGACTGTGAGAGGGTTCTAATAGCTCACACAAAATCCAGAGGAGCTGGCTTAATATAAAGATTAATTCCCAGTGGATTAAAAGAACCCCAAAGACGTCAGATGGGCCTGCCACATTTCTCATACTCACCCTTCCCCTCTCCCTCCATCCTGCAATAATTGCCTACCAGACGCCAAGAGAAAAGAGCTTTATCCCCAACCTCACACTCAGAAATACTGTTATAAATAGCTCAGCTCTGGCCGCTCTTCATCTGGCGAGTCGATGGGAATATGATAATGCCAAGACCATTTAGCATAGAGCTAGGGAAAGATTAAGGAGGGTGAAAGGGCAGCCCTCTCAGGGAAGGGCTCAAAGCACCAGCTCCAAGTGAGCCAGAAAACCTCTGATGCACTGGGGCCAGACTCAGAATCCAGGTCCCTGAGCCCCTTCTCCCTTTCATGCACTAGGTGTGGCAGATTACTGTACCCAACTATTCCTTCCCCACCCTGTAAAAGAACAAAATATTCCTGGCTGCCAAAAAATGACTTGCACTACTTCCTGTGAGACCAAATCCCTGCCCCACCCCGCCACGGACACTGGGCTTGGCATGGGCTTTGCTTTGGTCAGTGGATATAGATGCTAGTGTTTCCACCAGCTCTTTTTCCTCTCCCTCTACAAGAATGGCATGTTCCAAACGGGCGTTGCCCTTCAGCTGGGACCCTGAGGTGAGAAGATACACACAGTAGCCAAGGCGGGTAACCAGCGGCGTGCGGTGTGGATGAAAAGAACACTTGGCTGTTGTCAACCTCTGAGATCTGGGAGCTGTTCTTGCAGCATAATCTGGCAAAGGCTAACATGCTGGGGTCACAGACTCGATGCTTACAGGCAAGCAAAGTAAATGAGTGAGGCAGAGAGCAGGGAAGGCCATGGGGATGTGGCAGGGCTGTGGATGGCAGAAAAGAAGCAGCCTAAGGTTAGGCTCTGTATTAAACTGTTACCAGTTAAAATAAAAGGTGCTATTGATGTGGTTAAACATCAGAGGCCAAGATTTTAATAACACAGCTGACTAATACTACTTGAAAGCAAACATGAAGTTAAAAACAAAAAATATAACGACCCAACCTCAATGTTTTCCATAATCATTTAACTCTTTAGAGATCTCTTAAGCACCAATCTGTAGTTGAAAAGGAACAATCTTCTAAAACTGGCAATTATTACTCACAATTTACTGCTTTTTTGGGTCTCATCTTAAAGTGAGGGGAAGTTATCTTTTATTTTAAAAGTTCTCCCTCTGTAAATTCTTTGACTTAGCTTCCCAAACACCAATATAAAGTTACGCAAATTCGATCAAATCTAATCCTACCACAAAAGTACCCACCATCTGTGTCTTAAAGTGACTCCCGGAGGGTGGGTGGTGGTGGTGGGATGAATTGGGGGACTGGGACTGACACGTATACACCAATATGTATAAAATAGATAACTAATAAGAACCTTCTGTATAAAAATAAATAAAATTCAAAAACAAAAAAAAGAAAGTAACTCCCTTATGGATGGGAATTAGCAAGGGCATAGATTGATTCCACAGAGTATTTCATTTAATTGATTTTATTGTAACTGGATCAGGTCTGAGAGGAGGGAAATGGAAATAGCCTTGTTATAAAGAATCAAACATTATAATGGTTCCAATTGAAATTAAGCTTTTCTTATAGGAGAATTATAAATATATGAGTATTACAAGAGCTGACTATATATTTTCAAGTTCATATTTTCTGCCAACAGATTTGATCTTTCGCCATCATGTAATCCAGAAAAAAGGAATCACTTGTCCCATATCAGGCATAATGGGAAATTGCACAATCCCAAGAATACGGGGTGGGGGGGCAAGGAGTGCTCCTCTTGGACCAACTAGCAGGTCAAAGCTGACCTACATCACCACTCCTATGAAAAAACGTGCTTCTCCATGACATGGAAATCAGACTTGATTTTAGACCACATAATAGGGCTTTCCTCTTGATGTGAAACTAATAACAATAGCAGCAGTGGTTTTTTTTTTTTTCCTTTTTATTCTCAAACTGATTGTTAATGAGAAAAAAACACGGAGCAGTTAACAATGCAACTTGAATCTTTAGTCTTCTCTTTCCAGCTCAAGCACTGAAATATGACACTCCTTTCATAATATTCTGGCCATCACGTTCTCTCTTTTCTTTTTGGCTTCAGAGTCCTTTCCAAAAGGAAACATGCTGCCTGGCATTCTACATTACTCCTAATTTCCAGGTGGAACAATGAGACAGATGAAGTGACATCTAAAAACACCAGGGATTATATTTTTAAAAACAAGACAATAATTCAGATCTTCTTGCTTTAATTCTTCTCTATATTACCACGAAGAAATATTTATCAAAGTTCAAGAGATTACTGATATGCAATAATGACCAATATCTACACATTAATGGAGCTATTCATAATAAACTCATCAGTGAAGTAACTGGAAAAGAAGTTTAAATATAGAGTGATTTTTCACTATTCTGTCTATACAATACTGAAACAACCATAACATTCAAACACCCATAAAAGTGCAAAACTTTAAGTAATATTAAATAATAATTGATAACTGAAATACTGCAACATCCTGAAGTACCTTCCGAATGACCAAAAAGAGATGAAATTTTGTTCAGTATAACTTCAGTTGTTTTACACAGAACTATATATTTAAAAAAACTGTAATCCATGTAAGATATACACAAAACCCTGAACTGACTAGATTGTTCAATGAATAATACTCCACACTGCTTTGTTGTTATGGACAAATGAGTTTATAATTCAATGAAACCCATTTAAGAAGTTTTAATCTACAGAATGACATGTTCAAATTGTTTGGTCCTATGAGTTTTATGAACAAAAACCTCCCATTCCTTTGTAAGATGTTTAATTCCTCTGAATATCATCTTTAAAAGGCCTGACTTGATTGTTGTCAAAATAAACCACAGGTCAAGTACCACCCTCCAGTCTCCAGCCTATAGCCTCTTCATGAGTTTCAGTTCCGTGTAAGCCACACAGTGACCTTCCCATGAGTTTTCCATTGGAGATTTCATAGTCTAACTTTAACGCTTTCCACAAAGTATCCCTCCCTTCTCTAGGCTTTGGGTAGAATGTCAAATTAATAATGGCATGTGGTGTTCCTTAGCATAACCTGCCAAAATGTGATAATTTCCTTGGAAGAAAAGCCATGGGCTGCAATCACGCGTCTGAGCTGACAGACATCCAAATGGATCCTATATAAAAAGAAAAGGTTGGTGTCTTCCGGAATATGAATGTCCACTTTTAATAAATTCAAACAGATCCCAACATAAACATCTTCGAACTTGATGGGTTTTACGTGACTCATCATTTCATAGATTCTTGGCACCAAATCTCTGGACATTATATAACCCAACCCACTGCAGTAGGGAGGAAACACCTTGAAGGGATACTCCTGGTATGAAATATGGGTTTTTTGGTAAAATCCTCTATAAGAATAATTATCAATTAGAGGATAACCTGTGAAAAACTTCTCTGAGTGGTTTAAATTTAAAAGATACTTCACTAAATTGCCAGTATTGATGAAAACATCAGTGTCTGTCTTCATGATGTACCTGGCGTTGGGGCAAAACTCAGTTACCCACCTAAATGCCATAATTGTTTTCAAGGTCAGGTTATTGTACGTGTCTAAAAAATCTTGTCGTATTATGTCGCCATAAAGGAGGTGTTCATCCTCTAAGGATAATGCTAACACTTTGTCTTCCCTTTCAGCCTGTTGGCCTAATAAGAAAAATGTAAGAACCTCATATCCCCACCAAGACTTCTTTTCACCCCAAGTAACTCTAATGGCCTGTCTGGCTTTCACATCTGAGGGGTGTGAGGTCACCAGGATGACCAGAAATGGGTTTTGATGAGAGCAGTTCGAATGCTCTCGAAGTGTGAAGCGGAAGTCTTGTCTGTAAATGGGCTCATACTCATAGAAGTACATCAAGTTCACGCGTTCTACCACATTGTAGTGAGGAAGACTGAGGTACCACATCACCAGGAAGCTCAGGACCGACAGCAGCAGGAGGCTCCATTTCAGGGATCTCAGTGACATCCTACCCAGAAGGGCGGTCAGGAGTGCCGGGGCCATTCACAGCAACTCAGGAGCACGCGAGCCTCGGGTTCTGGAAGAGTTAGCAAAGACCTGCTTAGTATGCCACCACCCAAAACACATTTTCAAATGATACCTGATCATCTACTTAAGGAAAAAGAGTTGGGAGAACAAAAGCTCCAAAGCAAAACCAAAAATCCTGACCTGAATCTACTTAACTTCATTTAACTAGAAGCAAACGGATACCAACAACCAAAAGTATATTTCAGCTTTTTACATCAAGACCAATGTTAAAAACATACCCTTAATTATTTGAGGAAAATTAATACTTCTTGTTTGACATAACTGTTGAAATATTTCTTTACTTCTTTTTCATAATGGTAAAGAAGAGAAGCAGTTTGCTTTAGTTTTTACTGTAGATTTATTTTGTAACTCCCCCATTACTCATCTTTTTCTGTCCCTCTGGATATCCAGAATAAAATCATTAATGCAAAGAGATATTATCAGCAACAAAATCATTAATGCAAAGAGATATTATCAGCAACATGTCCAAATAAACCAAGGGTCTTTCTCAGCTGTGTGATCTGCTGTGAATTCTAGCAAATCAGGAGTAAGAAAAAAACCCAATAGCTACAATTATTCATTGTGACCTGCTTGATATGGGATGAGATAAAGGTGGAGATGCTTCCCCCGAAAGGTGAGGCCTCTAAACACAAGAACGATAACCATCTCTGGAGTTTTCAAATGCACAAGACTATGAAACAGCTTTTACCTGCCCAAAATACCACCCCAGCCCCCTTTCTACCTCACTAGCTGAACTCAATGCTCAGTTTGGACAGCAAGTGCTTAAATTAAAGGCCTGCCCATAGTATGAGTTTTTGTGTGTTTCCCATTCTAATCCCACTCCAATCTAATCTAATCTAACTTCCCTGTTCAGAAATCCTGCACCAGATCAGAATCATGGGATGGAACCTCCTAGAACACTTGCTTTTACACAGAACTTCTAGCTGAGACAAGAAAACTGAGCTAGGAGACACAGCGCATTCACAGTCGCAGCCTCAGCTCTGCTTTGGATCCCAAGGATAAGGTTGGTTTGCAATTCAGGATCCCACAGGGCTTTCCTGGTGCCATGATCATGGGCCTCAGTCCAAAGACATTCATGTACTAAGTGTTTACTAGAACTTCAACATCCACAGATTGCACCAGGCACTAAAGAGGCCAAAGGAAGAAGGAAATGGGAGGAGTACAAATCCCAAGGCAACAAGTAAACATGTCACAGCAATGTAGTACAGACTGTTTACGTCAAATGCTAAGGAACTTCAGAATGAGGGACAGATCAACAACATGAGGGGCAGGCTGAGGAAGCTTCTGACCGTGCCCTTTCACCCACAATCAACTGGGGGAGAGATCCTGGGAACCCAGAATTTGCTATGGAGGGCGCACATTAATGTCATTATATGGAAAGACTGGTCTATCAAGGGTTCTACCTTGGGGCAATCTCAGGTCTTTGGGGACACAGTTCTTCTGCCTCTTAATACATATAAAAATGACAGGATCTCAAGACTCTTTGTCCTTTCCCTCTGGCCATATCTTACCTGCCCTGATTACTTCTTGCTACAATATCCTTTCCTACCTCTAATGTTTTTTATATTTTAAGTCACACAGTACAATGTTTCGGCAAACTCTCTAGTTCGGTTTCATGTATATGTGTCTTGCCTTTCCACTTATACTCTATGACCTTGTCGGAAAGAACATTTTTCTTCTGACAAGAGTCAAAGTACAAGACAGAGACCTACAGCAAGAGAGCAATGAACACTGACCTGTCTGATATGCTATTTCTATTTGTATAAACATAAAATGTAGGTCTAACCATCCCACCCCCATCCTCCTTTCTCCCCCTTGCTAGCCTTACACAGCTAGCTCCCAGAAAAACCTGAAACAGAATAGACCTAGAACGAGAATTATGGAAGGAATTAATATCTTCTTACACTTTCTCCTCACCTGGCTACTAGACACAGCACAACCCTACGGAGCTCCATCTAATCTCAGCCATCGATGACCTGTGCATTTATTACAACTGTTAACAAATGGCAGTTTTACGTCTCATTCTAACAAATCGGCACATTATAACAAATTTCGGACAAATGGAAGGAAAGCATCCTGAGTAAGGGGCTTCGTGTATAACTGCACACAGGCAATGGAGGCCTGGCTACTCTTCAATAATGGGAAGAACTCAAAAACAGCAAATCTTATTATAAAAGTTATCCTATATGCATTCTACAAGCCACAGTTCATAAATGTGAAATTGTGTCTGCAGTTATGATGTCTACTGCTTACGGGCCTACGAAGAAAATAAAGTAGCAGCAAAAAGAAGAGGAACTATCTATTCCAAAAGTGGGGGAAGGTCTTTCAAGGATTGGCTGGAACAGACTTCAGGTTACCCACAACACAGGTGGCTCCAAAGGCAGAGACCAGAGCCCACACCTAGCTCTATCCTTTGCCAACCAGGGAGAGCTATGGGTATGTTATTTACCTCTGGAAGCCTCAGTTTCCTCATCTCTACAGAATGAAGATGTTAATACAGTGTGAATTAGTGACAGCGTGTGTAAAGCACAGATGGCCTGTGTCAGGTACGCAACAAACAGAGGCTGTCATCATGAGCCGTGTTCCACCCTTTGCAGCTATTCCATCCTGTTTATGTTCACTAAATTGATTTTTATTGTCAAAAGGGATTATCCTAAAGAAATAATCTTGATGAATTCTTCTTACTTGATGAATGTTTCAAAGCGTAAACAGATTTTATTTCTTACCTTCTTGATTTATTTCTTCTGAGTGAAAGACCTTCAATTTCATCAACTGAACATTCAGTAGCAAGTAGTAGTCAAAAATAGTGCTTGAAATTTCTGTAAGATATGTAAGAAATTTAACAGCATCTACTTATGGGTCAGGGAATTAGACGTCAAAGAGGGGAAGGGAACCCCCTTCCCCATTCCAATTTCTTTCTGAACATGTGCTGAAATAAAACGTTAAAAAAAGCCCACGAATCTACAGAATTCAGAGAGTTCATGGGTTCATCATGGAAGAAGAGCACTTGGTATTCAAGACGTAAAACCTCTAAGTTCTCACGGCAGATGGTGTCTTATGACATCCTACCACAGTTCCACTTGCCTGGATAAAGAACTCAGGGTCACTAAAAGGAGTGAAACATGAAACTTCTAAGAGACACTCTGCTGGTATCCTCTCTTTAATTCTCTGTTTCACACACATACACAGAAGGCAACCCTGACATGAGACTGTCAACTACCACTTCCCAATCCACTCCCTCCCCTGTGAACCTCTATCTCTACTTACAAATACCCAAGACACATTAGTAAACTGAAAACTATGCAGCACATCTCAATTCCTGCCACGCTTTAGGATGCTCATATATTGATTTTCATCAGTCAAATTTAAAAACCAGAATAGGATGTGACAAACAGGAAGGCACTGATATGTATCACTCCTTATACCAAAAACACTCCAAATGGATTAAAGATTCAAATGGGAGAAAAATAAACTGCTAGGAGCACAGACACACAAAAAATACAAATGAACATTTAACAATTTTGAAGTGGGGAAGAACTTTTAGTTATCCCAACTAAGGAAACAACACAGAACTCATAAAGGAAATTTTGATCAAATAAAAATTTCAGAAAGTTCTTGAACAAGGTTGAAAAGCAAAAAAACAACGTGATAAAAAGCACAAACAAGGCTAAAAGATTAAAAAAAAAAACAGGGAAAAAATACCTAAGATATTTATAATAATTTATAAGCCAAGTAAGAGTTCATACAGCTTAATAAGAAATAGATGAATGCAAAAAGAGAATAAACAGCCAAAGGGGAAGTTCTCAAAAGAATTACAAATGATTGATAAAACAAGAAAAGATATCCAAACTCACAAGTAAGCAGAGATATTGACAAAAATCTCAAACTGGAAAATTAAGGGGGAAAAATGACAATACTTAGTTTGTGTGAGGAAAAGAGGCATTCTTGTGCACTTTCTGGAGAGATTTATTAAACATGTATCAAAAACTTGAATGTGCACACTCTTTGACCAATATCACTGCTAGCAATTTATCTTAAAGAAATAATCAGGCAACTGTGCATAATTTATAATATAAAAAATTATTTTAAAGTCTCCCAATAGGGAATTGGTTAAACAAAATTATGATACATCCATACAACAGTATACATTTATTCATTATATGCAATGATGCTTAGCTATATTCTCTTGATATATTACTTAGTGAAAGATGCAGTAGCAAAATTGCATATGTAGTATGATTCCTTTTGAAAGATGAAAAGACCAGTCTCCATAAATCCACATAGCCACACATGCAGAGCAAGATGTCTGGAAGGATGTGTCCCAATATGTCAATGGTTTCAATTCTGTGGACTTCCTGGAAGATTTCTTTCTTTTTTTTATCATTTGGACTTTCCACACTATTTGTGTATTGTCTTTGTAAATAGATAAAAACAAAGTAAAAAAATTGGACTTCATGCTTGCGTATCTCAAAGTTCCACTGAATGGTAGTAACCCTAAGCTAGCAGTTAGGATCCCAAGTTTCACCTTATCTCAGCTCTTCTCCCAAGGTGTGAGCATGTACAATTCATGATATTTCTAGTAGGTATTATTCTCTTTTGTCTCAGTAAATATTAACTAAATACAGTAAGCAATGATTTTTAAAATCCATTCAAAACACTGTAATTCTAATATAACTCTAATAGGATGTATATTAGCTAATAATAATAGCATTACATACACACACAAAACCGTTTATAAAGTGTTTCAACAAATATTATTAGTTCCCCCCAATAACCCTATATTGTGGGCCAACTGGTTTTACTGTACATATTTTACAGGTGAATTTTAGAGTTCAAGTAAAATGAAGGTGAAATAAAAACACTCTGAAATGGACTAGGACTTATAAAGTGCACAAACTCTAGCTAAAAGAAGTACCAAGGGAATGTATTTTAGTATGAAGAAAAATGAACTCAGGAGGAAGGAAAGGAATTCAAGAAACAAAGGTAAGTCAAGAGATTATTGAAAGATAATGAAAACTAGTAAATATACATAGTAAAAGAGAGAGAGAGAGCGAAGAACAAGCACAAAAACAGTATTTTTTGGTGTGGTTAAAAAAGTGAAACCAAAATACTATATAAAAATGATGTGGTTGCTGTAAAAAGAGTTTCATTTAATAATGTATATTAACCTTTAGAGTGACGACCCTGAAAGAACAGACACTGAACATATACATTCCACACAGATTAAGAAATAAAAGAAACAAAGCAAGCTATCAACTCAACAGAGGGCAGGAGAAAAGGAAAAAAGCAGAGAAAATGCATGGCAAATGGAAAACCACAGAAGGAGGTGGCTAAAGTAAATTTAAATGCATCTGATATCAGAGTAAATATAAACGTAAATTCACGTACTGAAAAACAGACTCTCAGATTGGCTTAAAACTCTGCCATATACTACTTATAAGATACATGCCTAAAACAAAACAACACAAAAAGTTTAAAAATTAGGAAATTTTTTAAAAATCAGGAAAATGTCAATCAGAAATCTGCTGTAGTTATTAACATCATGTATTTAAATGAACAGCATTTAAAAGGGACAAGGAGATTTTGTTACTAATAAAAGGAACCAACATATACATTCCACACAGATAAAGATAATTTAACAATCATGAAGCTATATAAACAGAGAAACATAGTCTCAAAATACATAAAGCCAACTCTGAAAAGTATGAGTACAAATGGGAAAATCTATAATCCTAATAGGAGATTTTTAACAAATCTCTCTAAATAACTAAATACATCAAGCAGAAAAAAATAAGGATGTGAGTGTTTCAAATAAAATTATTAATATTATTAATAGTCTTGATTTAGTACCTTTCATTCAATTAAAAAGAACAGGAATGTTCTTTTCAAGACCACACGAAACATTTACTAAAAAACTGATCATGGACTTCCCTGGTGGTCCAGTGGTTAAGAATCCACCTGCAATGCAGGGGAAATGGGTTTGATCCTTGGTCCAGTAAGATCCCACATGCCGTGGGGTAACTAAGCCCGTGTACCACAACTGCTGAGCCTGCATGCCACAACTACTGAGCCCACGTGCTGCAACTACTGAAGCCCACACGCCTAGAGCCCATGCTCCTCAACAAGAGAAGCCACTGCTCGCCACAACTAGAGAAAGCCTGCGCGCAGCAATGAAGACCCAGTGCAGCCAAAATAAATAAATAAAAATAAAATGATTATACTAAAAAAAAAACTGATCATATTAGGTTACATAAGCTGTCTCCAAAATTCAAAACTTAATTTAACACAGGCCCCATTATCTGACCACAGTATTATTTCAGCTTAACTACCAAAACATATCTTGAAAAGCACATAAACAAACACACAAAAAATCCTGTCAGGAAACTCAAAACCCTTACACACCCAACTTTTGTTTAATCCATGAACTTAAAGAGAATGCCACAGTGGTAATCATAAAATACATACAACTGAATACCAGCAATGTATAACATTTCAATGAGGAAGATATTATACCAATCCCTTACTTGAAAATTACTGGGGGAGAAGACAAGTCAATTTTTTTCTCTTGTTGTTTTGTTTTAAAGAGTGATTTGTAGTTCAGGGAAGACAAATAGCTCCAAGTGAAGAGGAGAAGCTCTTCTTTATAGAAAACTGCTAATTATGAATGTAGATAGAATGACAGAATAAGAAAACTATCATGTTGCAACCTTTCATGAAATTACTGATTCAGGCAATGATTATCAATCAGTGTTTTAATCATCAAATGAAAGATTGATGGGGAATTAGACATTGTATGGTACCAAAGTAACACCACAAAGATTACTTTTTACTTGTAAGGACTGAAAAAAATATAAAATTCACAGTGAAGGAATGCTACCACTCTCATCCAATCATCAATCTCAGCATTATAAATAATGGAACAAACACATATTATGGGTCTCCAAATGAGATACAATGTGAAGTGTACATCCTAGCCAAAATGTTTAACTGGAATCTAATCACGTTTTATATGAAATACAGAGAATAGAAGAACAAGCTAAGAACTCCACAAGGAAACACTCCAACAAACCCAGGAGGTGGGGTGTTCTATGGGACAACTAGCATGGTGTCTACAGCCAGTCAATCCCGTAAAACAAGGGATGGCTTGAGATTAAAAGAGATTAAGAGACATACACAATTGCAGTGTATGATCCCAGACTGGATCCTGGAGAAACTGAAGACAATGTTGATATTAGGTGATGTGAAAAGGATTCTTTATTTTGTTAGGTGTGATGATGTTAACTGAAAATGTTCCTGGGTAAATAAATGTGCTATATCCATACAGTGGAATACTATTCAGCTATAAAAAGAAACAAAGTACTGATACAGGCTATAACATTTTATTTAAGAATTCAGAACATGGGGATGGCTTCACTGGGGAATTTACCAAACATACAAAGAACTTATACCAATCGTTCTCAAACTCTTCCAAAAGACTGAAGAGGCAGGAACACTCCCCCAAAGTCATTCTATGAAGCCACTATCACCCTGATACCAAAATCAGACAAAGATACCACCAAAAAAGAAAATTACAGGCCAATATCTTTAATGAATATAGATGCAAAAATTCTCAACAAAATACTAGCAAACAGAATTCAAGAACACAAAAAAAAGATCACACAACATGATCAAGTTGGATTCATTCATCCCAGGGTCACAAGGATGGTTCAATGTATGCAAATCAATCAATGTGATACACCACATCAACGAAAGAAAAGACAAAACCACATGATCATTTCAACAGATGCAGAAAAAGCATCTGATAAAATTCAACATACATTCATGTTAAAAACTCTTATCAAAGTGAGTATAGAGGGAACATATCTCAACATAATAAAAGCTATTTTTGACAAACCCACAGCCAACATAATACTTGGTAAGAAGCTAAAAACCTTCCCACTAAAATCTGGAAGAAGACAAGGATGCCCACTCTCACCACTTCTATTCAACGTAGTATTGGAAGTCCTAGCCACGGCAATCAGAGAAGAAAAAGAAATAAAAGGTATCCAAATTGGAAAGGAAGATGTAAAAATTGTCATTATATGTAGATGACATGATACCATATATAGAAAACTCCACACAGAAACTACTAGAACTGATAAACAAACTCAGTACGTTAGCAGGATACAAAATCACCATACAGAAATCTGTTGCATTTCTTTACACTAACAATGAAATGTAGAAAGGGAAAGTTTTTTAAAAATCCCTTTTAAAATTGCATCAAAAAAGAAAAATACTTAGGAATAAACCGCACCAAGGAGGAGAAAGACTTATGTATTGAGAACTATGAGACATTGATAAAGGAAACTGAAGCTGATTCAAAGAAATGAAAAGATATACCATGCTATTGGATTAGAAGAATTAATATTGTTAAAATGACCATACTACCCAAAACAATCTACAGATTTAATGTGATCCCTATCAAATTACACATGAGATTTTTCACAGAACCAGAACAAATAATCCTAAAATTTATATGGAATCACCAAAGCAATCCTGAGAAAAAAGATCAAAGCTGGAGGCATAACTCTCCTAGACTTCAGACAATACTACAAAGCTACAGTAATCAAAACAGCATGGTACTGGCACAAAGACAGACATATGGATCAATGGAACAGAACAGAAAGCCCCAAAATAAACCTATATACCTATAGTCAATTAATCTTTGAAAGGAGAAAAGAATATACAATGGAGAAAAGACAGTCTCTTCAGCAAGTGGTGTTGGGAAAGCTGGACAGCCGCATGTAAACCAATGAAGTTAGAACATTCCCTCACACCATACACAAAAATAAACTCAAAATGGCTTAAAGACTTTATATATAAGACATGACACCATAAAACTCCTAAAAGATAACATAGGCAAAACATTCTCTGACATAAATTGTAGCAATGTTTTCTTATGTTAGTCTCCCAAGGCAATAGAAATAAAAGCAAAAATAAACAAATGGGATATAATTAAACTTACAGGCTTTTGCAAAGCAAAAGAAACTATAAACAAAACGAAAAGACAAATTACAGACTGGGAAAAATATCTGAAAACGATGTAACTGACAAGGGCTTAATTTCCAAAATATACAAAAAGCTCGTACAACTCAGTTACAAAAAAACAAACAACCCAATAAAAAAATGGGCAGAAGACCTAAACAGACATTTCTCCAAAGAAAACATATAGATGGCCAACAGGCACATGAAAAGATGCTCAACTTCACTAATTATTAGAGAAATGCAAATCAAAACTACAATGAGGTATCACCTCACACTGGTCAGAATGGTCATCATCAAAAAGTCTACAAATAATAAATGCTGGAGAGGGAGTGGAGAAAAGGGAACCCTTCTACACTGTTGGTGAGAATGCAAACTGTTGCAGCCACTATGGAAAGCAGTATGGAAGTTCCTTAAAAAACTAAAACTAGAGTTACCATATGATCCAGCAAACCCGCTCCTCAGCATATATCCAGAAAAAAACTCTAATTTGAAAAGATACATGCACCCCAATGTTCACAGCAGCACTATTTACAATAGCCAAGACATGGAAGCAACCTTAAATTTCCATTGACAGATGAATGGATAAAGAAAATGTGGAATACAATGGACTGCTACTCAGCCATAGAAAAGAGTGAAATAATGCCATTTGCAGCAACATGGATGGACCTAGAGATTACCACATTAAGTGAAGTCAGACAGAGAAAGACAAATATCATATGGCATCATCTATATGTGGAATCTAAAATATGATACGAATGAACTTATTTACAAAACAGAAACAGACTCACCAACATAGAAAACAAACTTATGGTTACCAAAGGGGAAGGGGGATGTGGGATAAATTAG
This sequence comes from Eschrichtius robustus, assembly GCF_028021215.1. Taxonomy (NCBI): domain Eukaryota; kingdom Metazoa; phylum Chordata; class Mammalia; order Artiodactyla; family Eschrichtiidae; genus Eschrichtius; species Eschrichtius robustus. Next base: position 42,407,793 of record NC_090829.1, read on the forward strand.
GAGTCTGGGATTAGCAGATACAAACTACTATATATAAAGTAAATAAACAAGTTCCTACTGTATAGCACAAGGAACTATCTTCAATATCCTGTAATAAACCATAATGAAAAAGAATATGTGTGTGTATGTGTATATATATATATATGTGTGTGTGTGTATACACACACACACACACACACACATATATAAAACTGAATCACTTTGCTGTACACCAGAAACTAACACAACATTGTAAATTAACTACACTTCAGGAAAAAAAAAAAAAAAAAAGAATTCAGAAAATGGGTGAACCTAAAAAACATTATGCTAAGTAAAAGAAACCCAACACAAAAGACCATATATTATATGAAATGCCCAGGACAGACAAATCTATAGGCAGTAGGTTAGTGGTTACCTGGGGGTGGGATCAGTGACTGACTGCAAATGGACATAAAGGATCTTTTTAGGGTAATGGAAATATTTTAAAATTTGATTGTGGTAATGGTTGCAGAACCCTGTAAATTTAGTAAAAATCATTCAATTGTATAATTAAAATGAAATAATTGTATGGTATGTAAGTCATACCTCAATAAAGCTGTTAAAATTTTTTTTAATTTAAAAAATATTTTCCTATTTTTAAGAGTCATACACTGATATATTTAGGAGTAGAATGTCACAATATCTATATTTAATTTAAAATATTTCAGTAATAAAAACTAAAGAGAGTTAAGAAAACAAAAAAATTCCCTCGCTCATGTATTTCTGGTGGAGTAAAAAGTGGTAACACCTCTATGGAGGGCAGTTTGGAAATACATACTTGTACAAATTACAAATACATTTATTATTTTATCAGTAATTTTGTTCCTGAAGTTTATTTTAGATACAGGTGCATATGTCCAAAATGATGCATGTATATAAGGTTATTGGCTGCAAAACTGTTTGTAACAGTAAATAATTAAAAATAAGCCAAGGGATCACAATGAGAGATTTCTTATATACACCATGATACATCCACCCAATAGAAAACTTTACAGCAGTAAAAAAAAAAAAAAAAAGAATAAGGATGTTCTCTAAGTACTGACATGGAAAGATTTCTAGAATACATCAAGTGAAGAAGTAAGATATAGAACAATGTTTATAATATGTTAACTTTTGTGTCAGAAAGGAATACGAATTAAAACCAGTATTTGTATGTACATATGAAAAACAGTGGAAAGACACACATAGTGGACAGAGAGGAATACAGTGGATAAGAAAGAAAGGTGAGAGCACTCCTTTTTATATTACTTTGTTATACTACTTGGCATCACTTTGTTATATTACATTGTTACCTATATATATTTTAAATATTATTTTGACTCTTATACTTGAATACATTAAAATTCAAAACAATGAAAACAAAAATTTTCCCTCATTTAAAAAAGTGCTACATATGAAAATGCACTGGGTATTACTAAAACAATCCTTACAGAAAATTAACTTTTAGAAATAATGTACTTTTTTAGGACTTCCCTGGTGGCACAGTGGTTAAGAATCCGCCTGCCAATGCAGGAGACACGGGTTCGATCCCTGGTCCAGGAAGATCCCACATGCTGCAGAGCAACTAAGCCCGTGCACCACAACTACTGAGCCTGCGCGCCACAACTACTGAAGCCCACATGCCTAGAGCCCATGCTCCGCAACAAGAGAAGCCACCGCAATGAGAAGCATGCACATCGCAACAAAGAGTAGCCCCCACTTGCTGCAACTAGAGAAAGCCCGTGCACAGCCACGAAGACCCAGTGCAGCCAAAAATAAATAAATTTATAAAAAAAGAAAAAAGAAAACATAAAAATAATGTACCTTTTTAAAAAAGTAGAATTACTTTATATATTTTTTGTATCCATGTGATATATTTTTTGTATCCATGTGATATATTTTTTTACTGGCTTATAATTTACATACAGTAAAATTCATCCTTTTTGTTGTACTGTTCTGTAAGTTTTGACGCTTATGTAACCACCAGCACAATCAAGATATGAAACAGTTCCATCACAACAAACATTCTACGGGTGTCCCTTTGTAATCAGTCCTTCCCCCAACACCCAGGCAACCACGGATGTTTTTCATCCCTATATTTTTGCCTTTACCAGAATGTCACATAAATGAAATGATATGTTATGCAGACTTTTTAGTCTGTCTTCTTTCATCAGCATTAACAGATAACATATTTTAAAAAACAGATTGAAAATAAATGATCTGAGTATAAGAAATTTAAAAAATTCCTATGTTATTACTAAGAAAACAAAAGGAATAATAAAGATAAAACAGAAAATAATGAAAAACAAAAACCAATACAGATGATTATTAAAAAAACAAACATTAGGAATAGAAAGGAAGTTCCTTAACCTGTTGAAGAAACCATAGCAAACTTAATGATGAAACTTCAGAAGTATTTCCATTAAAGTCAGGAAAAAGACAAGGATGCCCACTATCACCTCTACTATTCAGTGTTTTTCTAGTGAGCCTTACTATCCCCTAAACAAGAAGAGGAAATAAGATATAAAAATCGTCAAGGAAGGGAAAAAACTGCCCTTATTTTCATATTATATAATCATCTACTTAGAAAACTCAAGGGGAAAAAGATAACATCAAAGAACTAACAGGTTTACCAAGATGCTGGATATGAGCTTACATACAAATCAGAAACATTAAAACAATAAATAAAATTAAAATCTAACACGAAAAACACAATAGCAACAAAAACTACAGTGTCAAATAAAGGTAACAAAAGATGTGCTGAACCCTGATGTAGAAAACTAAAAAACTTTTCTGAAGAGTATAAAAAAGATGTGAATAAACAACAGAGATAACATGTTCGGGGATAAGAAAACTCCAGTGTAAGATTCCACTTCCCCAAACTGATCAATAAATTCATAGGATTATGAAAGGAACTTAATGATCTAGGAATAACCAGCAAAATTTTGAGAACAAAGAATGAAGTTGGGGTTCTGGTGGATTTGGTGTTATCAAATATTTTGCAGAGCTCAGTAATTAAACCAGAGGAATAGAACAACGTATTAAACAGCTGGATAACAGGACCAGAAATAGACCCACCCATCCATTGGGACTTGAAAAATGGCAGAGGTGGCTCTGCAAACCAATGGGGAAAGTATTGAATAAACTGTTTTGGAATAAATGTGGAAAAAGTAAAATTATATTCATATTTCTAAAATAAAATACCGAGTCGATAAAAGAATTAAATGTAAAAAAAGCAAAACTAATACCACGATAAGAAATACAGAATAGATTTGTGACCTTAGCATGGGGAAAGTCTTTGTAAACAAGTCACAAAAAGCATATCCCATAAAAGAGAGGCGAAACAGATTGGGTCACAACAAGATATCAAACTACTTATACGACAAGACACCATAAACACAGTTAAAAGATGAGCCACATGGGACTTCCCTGGTGGTCCAGGGGTTAAGACTCCATGCTTCCACTGCAGGGGGCGTGGGTTCGATCCCTGCTCAGGGAACTAAGATCCTGCATGTCACGTGGTGCCACCAAAAATAATAAAATAAAATAAAATATTAAAAAAAAAATACATGAGCCTCAGGCTCAGAGAAGATATTTACAACAAGTAAAAACAAAGGACTGGTATACAGAATCTCTTCTGGATATATATTCGTTATATAATATATATTTGTAATAATCTGCTGTCATTATTTTCTGTTTATATAAAGTTTATATAAAACTTACCAATCAAAAGGAAAATGAGTGACATGAACAAGAAGTTCACAGAAGAGGAAAGAAAGAGTGGCCAACGGACATGAAAAGAGCAAGTTGATCTCAATAGTAATCACGGAAGTGCAAATTAAAGTCAGATACAAAATTTTTAAACCATCGAAAAATCTCCAAGTTTAATATTAATCAGGTACTGGAGTAAATGCTATTTGTCACACACTGTGAAGCACAAACTGTTGCAGCCCCTCTGGTAAGCAATAGGGCTGCATCTAGCAAAACTGAAAACCAGCCACTCCTCTTGTGGGAACACACCCTAGAAAAACTCTCATACGTGTACCCATGTGGAGACATGTACAAGCATGCTCATTAGGGGGACTACGAAAGTGGAAAATTTGAGGTAACCTAATTGTCTATCCATAAGATAATAGATAAATAAAACCTGGTCTGTCTTCCAGTGGAATCCTACAAGATAGTTACTAGATTTGTACATAGTATATCAATTTGAAAATAAAAAGTTGAGTAAAAAAAATACAAGTTGAATGATTACACATATATAAAATACACCATTTAGATAAACAGTTTTAAACCACACACAAGAAACTGTAAGCTTTCAGAAGCAGCTATAAAACTATTTTTTAAAGGGACTGCAGGAACACCTTCCACACTAAGCAGTGTGGGTGTCACTGTGAAAGAATGAAGGGGGTGTGTGGGGAAAACGGGAGCAAATAGATTAGACACAAATACTATAAAATATTAGCAGTTGTTAATTCAGGGTGATAGAAAAATAGGCCTTCTCTTATAGTTTTCTTTGTAATTTAAATTTATCAAAACAGGAAAAAAAGCATAATAAAAATGCAGTTAGATGGCTCACCCTCAATCTTGTCTGCAACACTTAATGGCTGTGTGACCTTGGAGAAGTTAACTTCTCAAAAGTGTCTCCTTCCAGATATAAATCATAAATACCAATTTAGTTACTGTGAGGTTTATGTGGAGAACATGAATTAACCAGTCAGCACGAGGGCACTCTGTAGTTTCTGAAGTTAAACGACATTCAGCCATGCAGATAAATGCACACACTATGAAGTCACAGAAGTCAAGCTGGCCTGGCCTGAGATCTGGGATTGGCTCATTCCCTGACAGTGGGAGCACAGGTCTTCTTAGGAAGGCTGAGCAGTGGTCTTTGTGAACCCTGACACTATTCTAAATCCCATGTCCCAGGGGAGGGACAGAAAGAAAAACCTAAAACATCAATGCATAGAAAAATATAAAAAGGCCCAACAAGGACACTATTATTTTACTACTGACTTCTTAAATAATAATGTCACATAGCACCGTCAACAAATTATATTTATAATTTAAAAATAATTTTCATTTTATAAAAAATAAACTTGTGATTGTATTAACTGCACATGCATTCACCAACTAGACTCTAAATAATTTACATTAAGCAAACCATCTTCTCTAACAAGTGTAGCACAACGCTGGGTGCACAGCAGGCCACCAGTAATTACTGTTGATTTGGTGGCTGATCAACAACAGCTGAAGAAACATCTCAAATAATAGAAAAGCCCAGAAAACCTACAGAGACAGAACAGTTGTCAGCTTCCAGATTATTAAGCATGCAAATGCTTTAACCATCAAATGAAACCACTGTCCTCAGAGAAGGAACCAACATCTCAGTTATTAAGCACAGAACTTTATGGCAGCCAAAGATGGCTGCATCTGTGTCTTATCTACAGGTGTTACAGAGCCTCAAAAGGGCTGTGGACCAAAAAACTGGACATCATTCAAACTATTATTTTTTAATGGAGGGCTTTTCAGAGTTTTTAATATGTTAATGTATGTTCTCTGAGAAGAGGATATATTACGCAATGTTTCTCAAACTTATCTGAACAAAGAACCCATTTTAAGTTTCAGAGCCTCTGGCAGGACTAGAATTCCACACTTTGGGAAATGCTATCCTAGAACATCTTTGTATTCACTGAATCATGAAACTAATTTTGATGATTTAATAAATAAATATTTAAGTAGTAGTTTGAAGTAAAAAAGGAAACCCAAAAAACTAAACAAACTGGTTTAACTACTTTGGAAAATTTTTTAGTGTTATTCACTAAGATATAACATACATGTACCCAATGACACAGCTACTACACCCTCAGGCAGAACACTCAACAACGTATATGTCCATAAGGACACCAAAAAATGTTCACTAAAGTTTTTAATAGCACACTATTCATGAGAGCCCCAACCTGGAAACAACCCACAGTAGAAGAAAGAAATTTAGAGAATAGCACATTATACAAAATGAAAACGAACAAACTACATCTCCACATGACATCACGGAGAATCTCTCAACCATAAGGTTGAGCTACAGAAGCCAGGTACATAAAGAACAGACACTACAATGAGATTTACACAAAGTTGAAAAGCAGGCAGAAGTAATCTAAAGCATTAGAATTCAGGACACTGGTGACTTCTGGGGAGAAGGAGGAAATATAATTGGGAGAGACTGGAGGGGACCTTCTGGGGTGTTGGCCATGTGCTGTTTCTGTACCTAGATGGTAGCTACAGGTGTGTTCACTCTGATAATTTATCTTCTAACTTGCACACTTTTCTTTTTGCATGCCATACTTCAATAGAAATGTACAAAAGAGCTTGGCAGTCCAATCAATTATCTGTTTACTCAGATACTATGTGCATTCAGTGTAGGCAGGTGTCCACACGATGTGCTGGCCCTGGATGCCCCAGGTGTGGGAAGAGCACAGGCACTAAGCCATGTCATCTTCAAGAGAGCCCACGAATTAAGGAGCTTTAAAGACCTTTACTGTTCACCTTTCACAGGTGAGGAAACTAAGGCTTAGAGAGAGTCAGTAACTTGCCCAAAGTCACAGGCTATAAGTGGTAGAGACAAAAATCAAACAGGACTCCAAACCTCACGTTCTTGGCCACTGCCCTTCCTATCCTGGGGAGTCTGCCGCAGCCCTCTTGACCAGAGCTGCTCTGAGTGGGTTTTAACTTCTTGGAACCATTGAACCTTGAGAGAAACAGTAAAGCAGCATCACAGCCTTACCATCTTTACACAGAAACACTCAAGATTCACATTCTCAAAATCTGAAATATGAGTTACTAACAACAGTAATGAATAGTAACTAATAATTCATGCAGGTATGGACCTTTTATTTTGCATCAAAAACATGCTAGGCACAAGAAAATAAACTGGGGGGGCGGTGGGCGGAGTGATCAGCTCAAATGCAAGGGCTCTAGAGAAATGGAAAAGAGAGTTGAGTTACAGCAATGGTACAATTATTTAAGCAAAAATAACCTGATATTCTTTCCTGGGGTGCAAAAACATTGGTTATTTTCTACAAAGTGAAAGTAAATTTAATTATTTAAAAAATATATAAAATGTTTCTAATTGCAAATGTAATACATGTTCATCAGAGAACTGTGAATGCAAAAACAAAGCACAAAGACAATAAAAGCTGAAAGATAATGTTAACATTTTTTTTTTTTTTTGGCTGCACCATGCGGCATGCAGGATCTTAGTTCCCAGACCAGGGATCAAATCCGTGCCCCAATTTTTTTCCTTTTTATGGCTGAGTAATATTGCATTGTATATATGTACCACATCTTCTTTATCCATTCCTCTGTTGATGGACATTTAGGTTGTTTCCATGTCCTGGCTATTGTAAATAGTGCTGCAATGAACATTGGGGTGCATGTGTCTTTTTGAATTATGGTTTTCTCCGGGTATATGCCCACTAGTGGGATTGCTGGGTCACATGGCAGTTCCATTTTTAGTTTTTTAAGGAACCTCCATACTGTTCTCCATAGCAGCTGTATCAATTTACATTCCCACCAACAGTGTAAGAGGGTTCCCTTTTCTCCACACCCTAATGACTGTCATACAGAGTGAAGTCAGAAAGAGAAAAACAAATATCGTACGTTAACACATATACGTGGAATCTGAAAAAATTGGTATAGATGATCTTATTTACAAAGCAGAAATAGAGCCACAGACGTAGAGAACAAATGCATGGATACCAAGGGGGAGAGGAGGGGGTGGGATGAATTGGGAGATTGGGATTGACATATATACACTATTGATTCTATGTATAAAATAGATAACTAATGAGAACCTACTGTATAGCACAGGGAACTCCACTCAGTGCTCTGTGGTAACCTAAATGGGAAGGAAATCCAAAAAAGAGGGGATATATGAAATCCAAAAAAGAGGAGATATATGTATACGTATAGCTGATTCACTTTGCTGTACAGTACAAACCAACACAATATTGTAAAGCAACTATACTCCAATAAAAATTAAAAAAAAAAAACATAAGGAACTCTTACAACTCAACAGCAAAAAAAAAAAAAGTCCAATTAAAACATGGGCAAAAGACTTGAATAGACATTTTTCCAAAGAAGATTTACAAATTTACAAAAGGCCAACATGTATATGAAAAGGTGTTCAGTATCACTAATCATCAGGGAAATGCAAATCAAAACCACAATGAGATATCACCTCACACCTGTTAGAATGGCTACCACGAAAAACACACAAGAGATAACAAGTGTAGGAGAGTATATGCAGAAAAGGGAACCCTTGGGCACTGTTGGTAAGAATGTAAATTGGTTCAGCCGCTATGGAAAACAGTATGGAGTTTCTTCAAAAGCTTAAAAATGGAACTACCATATGATCCAACAATCCCACTTCTGAGTATATATCCAATGAAGACGAAATTATCAAACCTCAGAGATATCTGCACTACCATGTTCACTGCAGCATTATTCACAATAGCCAAGATATGGAAGCAACCTAAATGCATATTGATGGATGAATGGATAAAGAAAATATGGCATACACACACACACACACACACACACACACACACACAGGAATATTATTCAACCATAAAAAAGAAAACATCCTGCCATTTGTAACAACATGGATGGAACTTGAGATCATTAGGCTAAGGGAAATAAGTCAGAGAAAGACAAATACTGCATGGTCTCATTTATATGTGGAATCTAGTAACATTTAATTCATAGGAACAGTAGAATGGTGGTTGCCAGGAACTAGGGGGTGGGAGAAATGGGGAGATGTCGGTCAAAGGGTACAAACTTCCATTTATAAGAATGTGTTCTGGGGCTTCCCTGGTGGCGCAGTGGTTGAGAATCTGCCTGCCAATGCAGGGGACACAGGTTCGAGTCCTGGTCTGGGAAGATCCCACATGCCGCGGAGCAACTAGGCCCGTGAGCCACAATTACTGAGCCTGCACGTCTGGAGCCTGTGCTCCGCAACAAGAGAGGCCACAATAGTGAGAGGCCCGCGCACTGCAATGAAGAGTGGCCCCCACTTGCCACAACTAGAGAAAGCCCTCGCACAGAAACGAAGATCCAACACAACCATAAATAATAAATTAAAAAAAAAAAAAAAAAAAGAATGTATTCTGGGGAATCTAATGTACAATGTGTGGACCGTTTAACAATACTGTATTGTTAGACTTGAAAGTTGCTAATAGAGTAAATCTTAACTGTTCTCACCACAAAAAAACAAAAACAAAAACAAAAAACAACCCACGCCCCCTGCAGTGGAAGCACAGAATCCTAACCACTGGACCGCCAGGGAAGTCCCGCAATGTTAACATTTTTGATGAAGATCTATCAAGCCTGTCTCTCCTCAGGAAAACATAAGCCCCCATCCCACCAGCTGCCACTGCCCTCATCCTACCCCTGTTTCAGCCACAAGGGCTTCCTTTCTGATCCCTGACTGTGTCAAACTCTTTCCCTCCCTCAGGGAGTCTGCCCTTGTTCTCCCTCTAACTCAAAAGCTGGTTCTTGGAAAGTCTGGCTCCTTCTCATGCTTTAGGTCTCAGCAAAATGTCATTTAGTTTAGCCCTTTCCTGGCCCCTTATCTCAAGTAGTTCCCCCAGCCCCTATCTTCTATCACATTCCTCATTATTCTCCTCTAAGCCCTTAGCCCTACCTGGAATTCTTTGCCTGTTTGTTGTCTGTTCCCTTCACAAGAATGTAAGTTCGGGGCTTCCCTGGTGGTGCAGTGGTTGAGAATCTGCCTGCCAATGCAGGGCACACGGGTTCGAGCCCTGGTCTGGGAAGATCCCACATGCCGCGGAGCAAATGGGCCCGTGAGCCACAGCTACTGAGCCTGCGCGTCTGGAGCCTGTGCTCCGCAACAAGAGAGGCCGCGATAGTGAGAGGCCCGCGCACCGCGATGAAGAGTGGCTCCCGCTTGCCGCAACTAGAGAAAGCCCTCGCACAGAAACGAAGACCCAACACACCCAAAAATAAATAAATAAATTAATTAATTAAAAAAAAAAAAGAATGTAAGTTCATGAAGGAAAGGCCTTGCCCATCTTGTTCAATGCTATATGCCCAGAGCCTAGCACACAGTAGGTGCTTGATGGATATCTAAATATTGTACAAATGGTCTGGTAATGTGTTTTTATCCACTTAACATATTACGAAAATATTCCCAAGAATAAACTGAATCCAAAAGTAAATTCCTGAGTTTCTGTTAGATTATGCTTACTATTCTTCAGCTATTTTCTAATACAAAGCCTTATTCTAACAGGCTGCACTGATTCTGATAAAGTTCATTTAAAAATAAAAGGTCCAGGGGCTTCCCTGGTGGCGCAGTGGTTGAGAATCTGCCTGCCGATGCAGGGGACATGGGTTCGGGCCCTGGTCTGGGAAGATCCCACATGCCGCGCAGCAACTGGGCCCGTGAGCCACAACTACTGAGCCTGCGCGTCTGGAGCCTGTGCTCTGCAACAAGAGAGGCCGCGATAGTGAGAGGCCTGCGCACCGCGATGAAGAGTGGCCCCCGCTTGCCGCAAATAGAGAAAACCCTCGCACAGAAACGAAGACCCAACATAGTCATAAATAAATAAACAAATAATAACTTAAAATGAATGTCTACTTATAAAAAAAAAAAAAAGGTCCAGACAGGAAAAAACAAACACAAAAACAAACGAAAAACAAATTTCAATGAAATTCTGGGCCCAAGCATGCTAGATTCAGGGTCATCCAAGGAGAAAACATGAGCTAACTATTAAAGATAATTACTGGAAACTCCCTGGTGGTCCAGTGGTTAGGACTCCACGCTTCCACTGCAGGGTTTGATCCCTGGTTGGGGAACGAAGATCCTGCCCGCAAGCAGCCAAAAAAAAAAAAAAAAAAAAAAAAAGATAATTACTAAACTGCTGCCAGCTGTGCAACATTCTGACTTCTGCATAAAACATGATACTACAAAGGAGTAGAAATCCTAATTGCCCAAAAAAGGTCCTGTGCATATAGGGTTTAATACAAAATGATAGGACTTCCTCGGTGGCACAGTGGTTAAGAATCCGCCTGCCAATGCAGGGAACATGGGTTCAATCCCTGGTCCAGGAAGATGCCGTGGAGCAACTAAGCCCGCGTGCCACAACTACTGAGCCTGCGCTCTAGAGCCCGTGCTCTGCTACAAGAGAAGCCACCACAATGAGAAGCCCGCATACCACAATGAGGACCAAACGCAGCCAAAAATAAAATAAAATAAAATAAATTTATTTAAAAAATACATATCCTTGAAGAAAATTTCCCTAGTAGTACCCTCTCAAACTGAACACATTAATTCATAAACAAAGCAATATAAAATTCTGTCATTCTTACCTCCTCCAATTATATTAGAAACAGACAGAACCAGTGATGTCTGACCACTACTTCTCCCTTCCCTTTTCTTTCTTAAGCCAATGGTTCTCAAACTTTATTGAATATTATCATCTCTTGGAGAACTGTTATTATTACTACATCCACTGTATGCTCTAACTTACTCATTTTTTTTTTTTAATTTGGAAACCATTTATTTATTTGCTTGTTTGTTTGTTTTTGGCTGCACCACACGGCATGTGGGAGCTTAATTCCCTGACCAGGGATCGAACCCGCGCCCCCTGCTGTGGAAGCACAGAGTCTTAACCACTGGACCGCCAGGGAATTCCCCTTACTTTTATTTTCTTAATTTGTTCCATTTACAAACCCTGCTGTTAGCTCCTGATGTCTCTTACATGACGCTCTATGCTTTATGACACATTTAAACATGCAAATAAATCCTAGTTGATCCATCTTCCCCCTGCAAATCAGTAGGCCTTCTTTTAGAGGCTTGGATTATGTTTCCTATAGCATCTTAAAGTTCCTAATGTTCTGCTACCACGCACACAGAAGCCATGGAACTACTAATAGGTCCATGATGCCAAATATGGACCTTTTGGTTCCTCCTCCATACACATGCTTCACTCTCCTATGATCCTCCCCCCTGCCCCACAGTCTTCCTACAACTGGGGATGGTGTGCACTGTCCAAAGTCCTACAGTAGGTACTTCTAGCAACTGGAGGAGAACTACAAAATACACGAACCTTTCCAAACTGAGGTATGAGATATTTAAGAGGCATCAAGCTACTTTAAGGATTAAGCATATTTGATAAGACTTACATTTCTTCTTACTTTGAAGCACACAGTTGGAAGTATAACAGGGAATCAAATTTTATTTACTGAATGAATGAACTGCAACCACTACATGTGCATAATCTAATAATGCTTAAAAATGAAATATTCTTTACTCTGTCGGGGCGAACAAAGTTAATGGCAAAAAGAACTTGCTTTCTATCTTACCTAACTTCTTCATACTCCCCTCTCTCCATAACTGCAGCAACAGCACCTGCCTGGTCCTGGCACTATAGTAAGTGCTTTGGAGACCTGCTCCTTAGTCAGGGGCTCACAGGCAGCAGAGCAGGGCTGGAAATCCAGGTGTCCTCACCCCGTAAGTGAGGTCTGGAACCTCTGCAGTACAAGGCATCCTTCCTGACTTGTTTTTATGACTCTAGTCTGATGTCTTCATACTTTCCTCCATGTAGTGAAGCACCTCTGTTCTTCCCCAGGCATAAAGAGTTGACAAAGCTAAACCAGAAACTTAAAAGAAGGGAAATCCTAAATGCAAACACAGTTCAATCTCCGAGCAAATCATGCTCAGCTCTTTCTAATTCTCACCCAAACAATTTTCAACAAGTCTCTTCCAAGTACACTTTTCAGAAATGGCAGAATTGCTGAGGGGGAATAATGTTAGTGAGTTTATATTCCAAATAACTGTGAGTAAGTTCCCACACTTACGTAAACATTAGTGAACACTTCGACACAGAAGCAGTGACCATCAGGAACCAGCAGAGTCACTAAGAAAACTTCGTCTGACTAACCTCATTTCCATATTCAAAAGGGTTCCTTGACCAGAAGATCAAGGGAAGCCTCAGATAACACACAAGAATGAAGCTTCTCTGAAGAGGGCAGTGCACTGAAGGGTCCCTCTGAACCAAATGGAAAAAGCTGAGTCCAGTGGCAGCGCCTAGATGGTTCAAAATCGGCTGATCCATCTTGGCCAGTGGATTTTTCACAGCCAGTCTTTTGTTCAACACACGCCTCTTGGGGTCAAGCTAGACTGTGAGAATACAGTATCGACCAAAACAGCCAAAGACCTGTCCTCCCACTTATGTTCTAGGGCTGTTAGAGCATCTCTGTCAACCTGGGAGAAAATCTCTAGGGTTTAATCACAGGCCTATCTTTAGCCTTTTCCTGTTTAATATTTCTTATCAAAGACAAATGAATATGGGTTTATTCAATTTTGAAGGCAAGACAAAGCAGGAAAAAATAGCAAACTCATTAGAAGATATAATTGCAACCTAAAAAGCTTTCAACAGGTTAGAATAGAGCCAAAGCAAGGTGAAATCTGATGGGAAAAATTTTACTGTCTTATATCACAGTTCAAAAAACCAACTGCGTAAGAGAGGATGGGAGACCATTTTAACACCCATCTAAGGAAGACCTAAAGGCTTTAGTTGAGTATGAATTCAGTATGAAGAAAGGCGATGGTGTAAAGGAATAACTGGAGAGGCAGGAAACAAGGATTCTAGTTCCAGTGGCTGGGGGAGGGGGCAAGTTATTGAATTTAGGGAGTTGCTTCTCTCATCAGAGCCTTTAAGGGACTGGGCCAGGATACCTCTCAGATCCCATCTAGCTCCACCAGAACAAAGACAATGCTCACTTCTGTACACTGCTGTGTCCCCAGCACCTAGCACGGAAAGCATTCCCCAGGTGCTTGTAAATGAATGGCAGTGCTAACAGAAATCCTACATGCTAGTACCATAATGTGTCTCCCTCCCCCAGCACACACACTAAAACCCCTAATGCACTCTTGGGTTCAAGAAAGAGAAAGGAGTCTGGGCAAAAGGGGTCATAAACCCATAGCCACATGTATGTTCCATTTTAAAAGGATCATCGACAAGTTAGAGTTATAGTTGAGAGGAAGGTTAAGGGTTTGGTTTCTCAACTCCCATAATAAATGGATGAAGTAGTGGTTGAAGGAACTGAGGAATGTTCTGTTCCGGGGAAAACAAAAGCTTAAAAGGGCCGTGGTAGATGCTTTCAGATATTCTGAACAATACGTCAGTGTAACTCCAGAAGGCAAATGGAAGCCCAAAGATAAAAATCAGTGGGGGACTTCCCTGGTGGCACAGTGGTTAAGAATCCTCCTGCCAATGCAGGGGACACAGGTTTGAGCCCTGGTCCCGGAAGATCCCACATGCCGCAGAGCAACTAAGCCCGTGCGCCACAACTACTGAGCCAGCGCTCTAGAGCCCGCGAACCACGACTACTGAGCCCACACGCCACAACTACTGAAGCCCGTGCGCCTAGAGCCCGTGCTCCGCAACAAGAGAAGCCACTGCAATGAGAAGCCTGTGCACTGCAACGAAGAGTAGACCCCGCTCACCGCGACTAGAGAAAGCCTGCGTGCAGCAATGAAGACCCAAAGCAGGCAAAAAAAAATCAGTGGGAAGGTTCAGTAAAGATTACTAGAATGGGCTGCTCCTCACCAACAGAAATCTTCAAGCAGCTGGCAGGAATGTTACGAAGGTTAATTCCTCACTGAGTTTTAAGTTATTTTAGATAACTTCTAAGGTCCCTTCCAACTCCAAGATTCCATGACTTTGTTATTCATGTTTAAAATGTAGTATACAGAAAAGGGTTGGGACTCCCCTGGTGGTCCAGTGGTTAAGAATCCGCCTTCCAATGCAGGGAACGCTGGTTCGATCCCTGGTCGGGGAACTAAGACCCCACATGCCGCGGGGCAGCTAAGCCCGTGTGCTCTAGAGCCCACGCACCACACCTAGAGAGGAGCCTGAGTGTTGCAACAAAGATCCTGCAACTAAGACCCAATGCAGCCAAATAAATAAATAAATATATTTTTAAAAAACCTTTAAAAAGAAAAGGTTTCATTTTGCATAAAATTTTAAAACTGTTCCATTTTTAAGAATGAATCTGAAGTACTCAATGAGTTTAAGAAAACCCCCCATATGAAGCATAACTCTCTGTGGTTGTTACACAGTTTTAGGTAGACAGTGAGTATAAATACCTAATGCTCCATTATTTCCCCATTCTGCCCTTGCATCCCCTGCTGGTTGCAGTGATACCACCTTCAGATATTCTGAGATGTATGGGAGAATGCCCTTCATTCTAGCCTCATTAAAATGGAAACCTCCAGCCTCTTGCATGTTGAGGTAGAAGACACCTGGGTTTTTAAAAACATATTTTAAAAACACATATCATATACCGTTTGTAAACAAAGTATTTTATTGTAGGAATAACAATATATGGGAACACAGCGCTCTGCAACCATGGGCTCCACTAACTTTGGATCAAAAATATTCAAAAAAAAAATCCCAGAACGTTCCAAAATGCAAAACTTCAATTTGCCATGTGTGCTGGCAACTATTTACATATCATTTACATTGTATTTACAACTAACATAACTAAACGTTATGTTTTACATAACATTTACATTACATTAGGTATTATAAGTAACCTAGAGATGAGTTAAAGTATATGAAGGATGTGCATGGATTATATGTAAATACCATGCCATTTTGGGGACTTGAGATGGATTTTGGTATCTGAGGGAGTCCTAGAACCAATCCCCTGCAGATACTGAGGACAACTGTATTTTATAGATTTCTGGGCTTGTGGCATGAGAAAGACTGAGAAAGATGAGGAGCAGCCCAAAGTAGTAGAACCTGACAAGGAAAATTCACTCAAGATTTTCTCTTTGCTTCTGCCTTATCTGCACTTGTATCCAAAACACACAAAAAAGGTACTCTTTGTAATTTGCAATACCTTAGAATTTTAAGCAGGGTTTTTTTTTTTTTTAAGGTTAAGTGGACTCTTGGGCTTAAGTCTGTATCACTTGTACAGCAATTTACAAAGCACATTTCACAACATGGTAAAATAGGTATCACTATCTCATTTTTCAGAGACTGGTGCAGCCCAGATACAAGCAGACCTGGAACCCAAACTTATGTTCAACTCCAAATGCTGTGCTCCTTCTCCAGAGCACAGTGCCTGCAGAAGAGCCCAACCTCACACCCAATCCCATAGCCTCTTGAGATCCCTGGGTAGGGAGCAAAGAGTACAACAAAAGTGGACACACTCTGCCCTGAGTGGTAGGCAGTCTGAGGGAGCCATGTGACAGAGCAGCCTGTGGGAAGAGGCAACAGGATAACCAGGTTCAGAGAAGCTAGGAAAACTGGAGCAGAGCAAAGATGACACAAGTCAGGCAGAGTAGCGCCAAGGCTGCCTTGAGAGCTGAGCTGCCTGTCTCTGTTTTGCTACAAACAGCTTTACTCATTGGAGGAAGAGGACAGTGCAAGCTGCTCTAGTTAACACTTCTTCCCATTGTTGCCCTAGGTGAGGAGTATTACAGATCTTTGTCATTCTTGTCTCTCAAGCTAAGTTACTGTTTCCCCTGTCCTTAGCTATTTGAATGTATTTCATTCATTCATTCGATATGCCGGACCTGTGTTACAGGCTAGGCTGCCTGGCCCTCAAGTTGCTGACACTATGCAGAGCATGGAGGAAGGTTCATGACTCCAAGTTTTAGACTGAACATTATGAGCAAAGCCCACCTGGAGAAGATGGAGGGACACCCCCCCACCCCCAGCTCAAATGTCTCCAAACCTGTGGCCACCATTCATGACAAGGTGCTGAGTTTGCACTCTCAGAATGTGTAGATGTCCCCCAAAAGTGCAAATTATACAAATTATATCAGTTTAGAGAATGAAACTATTTAATACTGAGATAAGAGTTGATTATAATTTTTTCTCTCAGCAAGTGGGTAACTCCGTTCTTGAAAACAAATTCTGTTACCGAAATAACAGCCAAATACAGCTCCAGATAAGAGACATGGTTGCAGCCCTCACTGTCATGCTGGTAGTAGGTGGTTGCAGACTTGTGAAATGTTTAACAGGAGCAGTACTTCCTTAATTCAAACTTAAAAGAGCCTACTTAAAGCGCACTGCTTTGGAGGTTAGCAGAAATCTGTGTTCTACGAGTGGGCAAACTTTTTAAAAATAAAAGGCCAAATGACAAATATTTTCTCTGTGGGCCACATGGTCTCTATCCCAGCTACCTGATTCTGCCTTTGTAGCGAAAATGGAGCCATAGACATTATTAAACATATAGATGTGACTGTGCTCCAATGAAACCATTTTCAAAATAGGCTGCTGGTCTGAAAGTGTTTGTCTAGCCCCATGAAATGGCAACTCAGAACAGCAACAAAACCTCCTAAGATCTCTCTTCTCTGTTTCCTCATTACCCCAGAAGGCTATGTTACTGAAAAGGGGATCCTAGTGCTCGTAACATGTTCCCTACATGAAATGGTTCCTGAAGGGTAGAAGGGCTGAGAAGTATTAAACTAGGCTGTGGATGCTATAAGGGGACAACAAAAGGCCTTGGCTTCCTGACTAACTACCTGTATCAGGGTCAGATCCACACAGAATGAGAAACAATCTACTCTAGCTCTGTTTTTTATTCCTTAATTTCTCAGTTTCAAGGGGTGCAAGTTACACCCCTGGCCAAATCTTCTATCCTGTAGCCTCTCAGGGTCCCACACTACAGACTGTTCTGTGGCTTCATCTCCTCCTCATCTAGACATGCCCCCTACAAGTTGCTTCTAACTTATACCATCGCCTTCCCTTCTCTTCTAATTCACAATGTATCAAAAGCTCCGGTTGCAAAAGCAAATCGATATTTATAATATGCAACTTTTTACTAAAACAAAATCATTGCTCATAGTCCAAAAAAAGATATCTGCCAAAGAACCTGCTGTTAAATGAACTGCAACTTTTGAATTTACCTGTTGTGCCAGGTCTTTTAAGAGCATCCTGTTTGACCCTCCAGTTTTGACCTCATTCATGAAGCTGTAGTGTGTTTACCTACTACACAGTGAGCAGGGATGAGCAATGATAGCTGTTTTCTGATGCAACAGAAAAGTGTATTTGGCCTGGACATTTTATGGTTGCAGAAGGAATAAAGGCATTTCCTAAAATGGGATTCTACCTGTATCATCCAATGGTGGACAGAACAGAGCTGGAGACTGGGCAGAGACAAGGCAAATCATTTGAAAGGGAAGGAAAAGAGAGAAAAGTAACCACTGGAGTATTTTCTTAGGGATAAAGAGAATTGAGTCTGATCTTGAGTTGAATATGACCACTAAAATAAGTTTATATAGTTAAGTTTTCCTGAGATACCATGGTATTTTAATAATGATTCAATTTAAAAACATATATATATAATATATATAATATATATATTATATAATAATTATAATTATTATAATTATAATATAATTATAATAGGTTATAATATGATATATATAACCTAAAATGGTTTAATTGAGCTTAACTCTTCCAACTCCTCAAATCCTTTAGGGAAAGAAATATACTAGAATATACAACAAAACTTGTAGCTGCGTAAATGATCCTTAAAATCTTATAAAGGAGACTATTATGGTCAATCTTAACCGATAAGGATAATTTCTCAATTAAAATAAGAGGAACTTACCTGTAGCATTTCAGATGAGACTAAAGCACTAGCTGAAGTTTTTTGTTTTCCGTATTCCATGCTTTAATTAAAAGATTTGCCGTGCACTACTGAACAGAGGAACAGAAAAAGAATATATCTCAGTCATAACAACATTGGGCATGAGATATCTAAAATTAATGTTCTATATCTAGCAAGCTGCTATAGGAGCAAACCATTATATATCAACATTCTTTTCATTTTCGGAAAAGCTGTGATCCTCTCTTCTTCCTCCTTGCTCTCAAATCACTTCATTCATCTCATGTGGAATTATACTTGGCCACTGTCTTGATAACAGGCTTTATTTTCAGGACTGGAATTACCCAACAACCATTCATTTGAATGAACTTTCTAGTCAGGAGAAAAAAAAAAAGGTCTTAAACTCTTATTTCTAAATAGTAAATAGTTCCCTTCTCTACACTGATACAGGTTCAATGTATGCTTTTATCAGGCATCAACACATTCTGAGAGCACAAAATCAGCTCCCTACCTCTGTCTAAGCCGCCTGGGGAAAGCTAAAACACAAAGCTGTTCCCAGTTGAAGACTGCAAACTCAAATCTTCCTTACCTCTGAAAACAGAAAAAAAGACATGGTTTGGTAATTTGTTCCTTGCTGATAGCTTTACCTGACAAAGCAGTCACCTCCTAAACGCTGGTACTATGTGCAAAACACATGAAGGAAAGAAAACCATCTCTGCTTTGCACATTCTCCTTCCTAGAACACTGGAAGAGAGAGAAGGAACACGGAATGCCACTCGTGCTTGCTGCTGGCATCATTCCCTATTGCTTGAAAAGTGAGGCTCCACTGCACCTTAAAGATTTCCTTTAAAATGCCTGTATGCTTGCTAAGACCCCTTTTAAAAATCATGTAGCCCTAGCCTCTTCGGGTGTCCTCCTCTCTCTGCCCAATTCGCCCATTCTCCTCCTTAGGTCCATATTCCTCCCAACCCCTCCCCAGGAGGAACAAGCCTCCCACAGTTCGGCTGCTGGGCCCTTCCCTAACTCCTCGTCAATGCTTCACTCCAGGCCTGCCTGGGGAATCCGACACCGAATCACCGTCCCCGTCCGCTCCCCCGCCGACCCGGCCAACTTGCTTCGTGCTGCTCCCCGAGGCGACGGGAAGGAGGTGGGCTGCGCGCTGGGATAGAGCAGGGCGGACAGCGTGCTCCTCGCAGCCTCGGCCTGGCCCTACCACGCACCCCGGCGCTCCTCGGTGTCGCCCGCGGCCCCACCTCCCGCGCTCACCCGGTGGGGGAGCGGATAGTTGCGGAGGCCCAAGACCCTGGGCGCGGCCGCTCGCGGCTCAACCCCGGCCGCGCCCGGGAGAGGGCCGGAGGAGTGGGCAGCGCCGCCCTGCCCGCCTCCCGGCCCAGCCGCCCGGGCCTCGGTGTCCCGGAGGAGGGCGCGTCGCGATAGGAGCAGGTCCCAGTGCCACGCCCGCCACCCAGGCCGGGGGCCTCCGAGGGCTCCGCGCCGCCCCAGCACCCACCCCTGACCACACTCACCTCCCGCGCGGCGCGTACCGTGCTCCGACGTGGGCGGATGGCCGAAGCTCCCGCCCCGCGCGCACACGCAGCCTTCCCGCAGCCGCACGCGCGGCCGGGCGCGCGCAGACCACGCGCCGGGCCCGGAGCTCCTTACTCGTCCTCTCGCTCGCACGCACGCACGCGCGGGCCCTGAGCCCCCAGGAGGGCGGCGTCGCGCGGCCCCAAGGCCTCCGCGCTGATCCGGGCGCGACCTCTGGATTCTCGGCGTCACCTTGCATTCCATGCACCGCGGTGCTAGGTAGGCATTTTACATTTGAGCCTGGCAGCGGTTAGTCGATGGGCTGACCCCGGGAAGGTTTCTGTTTAAGACTTGCTTCTCTTTGCCCGGCTTGTCCTGTTTTCAAGTTGCGTAAGTGCTCGGCCTCGAGGCAGTCCGGGAGGGATTTACCTTTTAAAATCCGCACAGAGCTATGAAGGGAAGAAGACACCTTGGGAAGTGCTTTGCTCTCGCAGAAGAAATGCGCGTTCTCCTTGTAGAATCAATAGAAAAAGAAGGTTGGGGATAGTCGGGGTTACAATGGTCTGGGGTGTGAACAGGAGTCCCGGGAGTCGCATGCTCTCGAGAAATGCCTCTCGAAACTCTCCTTTGGTCTGGAGAATTCACAGAAGGTCTGTCCCACCCCGAGTTGTCACTAACTGTTGCTTCTTGGGAGGAATGGAGACGCTTTGAGGCGCGGGAGCTGAGTGTGCTGTATGGGCTCCGGTTGTACCGGCCTCTGGGTGGAGGTTGTTGAATTAATTCAGAGATAGTATTTACTCTCCTCTCTCGGCACCCCTGACACAATGCCATCCGAAAACAGTTCCCCATTCTGGCCGCTTGTCTGTCGCACTGTGAACAGGTCGGCTGCGGCATCACGGTGTGAAAAGTCGAAAGAATAGTTAAGTGAACAACCATGTACGTTCCTCCGAGAATGAATAACTCAACATTTTGCGGTAACTGCTTTCTTTCTCTCTCGCCTAAGTAAAGACAAAGACATTCTCCTATGCAACCACATAAGAAACTAAATTACATCTAAGAAACTTAATAATTTGACATCACCTAATATCCAGCCCATATGCAAATTTCTCCAGTTAGCAAAAAAAGTCATATATAGGTTTTGTAGAAAGATAGTCCCATGGCGTCCAGTTCTTATTTAAGGGATGCAATATCTTCTCTTACCAAATGGATAATAAGACAAATTTCAGGACTTTCTCTTTTGAGTTTCCTCTGTTTCCTGAATTGTCTATTTAATCTTTTTTTTATTGTTTTAAGCTCTTTCAAGTTAAAGACTTTTTTTCAAATTTGTGTGGATCTCTGCCTGACATTTACATTAAAGACTGCTGCTAGTCAAAAGAAAAAAAGAAAAAAGAAAGAGAGTCCTGTGAAGATTCATGCATTGTATTTGTTGTTATGGTTGTCTCTTTTAATGCGGAGCAATCCTCCACCTGTTTTGTTTTTGTGGTATTAACTTTTTGAAGAGTCTAGGCCAGTTATTTGGCAGAGGGTTCTACTTTCACAATTTGTCTTTGTTTTCCTCCTGATGTCATTGAATTTTTTTCTCTAGATCCCATATTTCCTGTAAGCTCAAAGGAAGGTTGAGAGGTCTGATTAGATGGCAAGAATCCTTCTAAGATGGCACACTTTATGAGGTGCTCTTATTGTTTTCCATCAGCAAGAACATAATAATAAATATTAGACCCCTGTTATTTTTATATGCATAATATTAGGTTGTCCCAGTATCAATGGTCACTGAAATCTGAAGTGTTCTCCAGATTTCTCTGTTAAACTCCATTTTCTCTTTTGTGGTTAATAGGTAATCTGTGGGGTGGAGACTTTGGATCTGTTTGGAGGAGAAAGTCTTAGATCCCTGCAAGGAGGACATGGGTTACAAATCCATTCATCTAGGTGGATAGAGTAATCATCTGGATCATTCTGGTACCTAGTGTTAGGTGCTTCATTGAATTAGGTACTAGCTTCATTCAAAGAACAGTAAAACTCTGGACTCTGTGGAGTTTGGACCACTTTAGGGTTCCTGTGGATAATTCTGGTAAAAGCAGTGATACTTTCTACAAGGTCTTGTGATGTATGTTTTAAGAAGGCTTGATAAAATCCAGGAGGAGTTTCCTATATTTAACTGGGCATACCTGAACTAAACTCCCAGTTCTATTCTAACAACAGAAACAAATCAAGAATATGTAATACTGTGTGTAAACTCGGTCTGTGATCACCTGGTCTCTGGCTCATATCAAACACCTGTGGGTGTGAGCTCATCCATTTAAGCTTATAAGCTCCACTGGGTGAGATATACGTCAAGTTTACTCTGTATAACAGTGACCACTTCAACTCCCACAAGAGAACTCTCAAAGGGCATCTTCTATTCCACAGACAGATGTAGGGTTCTAAACAGAGCCTGTATCTCCACTTTTACAATTTTTAGTGAGTCAGAGTCAGTGGATCATATCAATGGTTTTTGTTTGCATCAGCAAATTAGTGTCTGCTCATGCCTCTGCCAGTTGATCTGAATTTCATCAGAGTCAGCTTTCTAAAAGTCCAAGGCAGAAGCTGCAAGGCAGAAGCTAGACTTGAAAGTTATGTTGCATCATTTTTGTGACATTTTATTGGTCAATAGCAAGCATAGGACTGTTCAAGATTCAAGGGGAGGGGATCAGACAAGGCATGAACACCAGGAGATGAGGCTCACTGTGGAGTGGAGAGGGAACATATTTGGAAAGGAGCTACCACACTGCTCTAGGCCAAATGCAAACTTAGATGTGTAGTATTGATCGTAGTGGTGCTTTGCTCAAAATCAGGTGGGTCTGGATCATCTATTTAACTTCAAGCCTCGTCATAATCACCCATCCCCAATTGTGATCTATAGATTTACATCAAGACTATAAATATGGGCCCCCATTCCTTTTTTGTTAAATTTAATTAATTAATTATTTAAGTTTGGCTGCGTTGGGTCTTCGTTGCTACGCACGGGCTTTCTCTAGTTGCGTCAAGCGGGGGCTACTCTTCGTTGCGGTGTGTGGGCTTCTCATTGCGGTGGCTTCTCTTGTTGCGGAGCACGGGCTCTAGATGCGTGGGCTCAGTAGTTGTGGCTCGTGGGCTCTAGAGCGCAGGCTCAGTAGTTGTGGTGCACGGGCTTAGTTGCTCTGCGGCATGTGGGATCTTCCCGGACCAGGGCTCGAACCTTTGTCCCCTGCATTGGCAGGCGGATTCTTAACCACTGCGCCACCTGGGAAGTACCCCGCCCCCTCCATTTCATTTTGTTTACAGATTTCTTGGTTCAACTGCTTCTCCCTTACAAATGCGTTGTTTTTTTGTGTTTTTTCCCCCCTACAGGAAGGAGAAAGAATAGGGGCATGAAATGTACATTTTAAAATTATTTATGGTAATTTGGAGGTTCTCTGAAAATAACAGAGGTGGAAATAGGAGTTAAAATGGGTGTACAACAAAACTATTTTTGGATAGTAGCAGTGTAAGTCTAGGCACTGGACTTCTTTGACACTGTGTAAATATCCAGATCTGAATCCCTGCTTGTGATTCTTTTTCTGGCTCCAGCCCTGGCAGATAGCTGTGCCCTTTGCAAAGGGTAAAGTGATTGCTACCTGCTGATGCCTTTATCACAACCATGCTTCACCTCACCTTGGCTGACAGTTCACCTCACTAAGTAAAGGAAATCCGTTGGTAACAAAACTAGGAAGGCTCCATTGCAAATAGAGTAATATATGGGAAAAAATAGACCTCTGTATTTGGAAGGATGCTTTAGGACACTGATAGTATATCTTACAAATTCTGTATTTTTATTTTGAAAAGTTATATTCCAATACCTGTTTTTAAAATGTTTTGAATGTCCCATGAATAATGAGTGGATATATGTGCTCATAGATGGCAAAACCTCCCTAGGATGCAAAACAGAGCCATGGACAGCAGACTAGGGGGAAGAAATCCTCTCAAGTGAAATGATTGAGAAGAAAAGGTCCAAAACCTTCAAGAGCTTATTTCCTTTGAGGCAGTTTCCTTGTTCCTTGTGTAGCATTTATTCAGCTTGTGATTCAGTTATCTATTGCATCTCAGATATTAAAAATATCCATTTAATATTTCTGACGATTCTGAGGGTTGGCTGGGTGACTCCTCTGTGGTTTCGTGTGGGTTTACTCACACAGTTATATTCACTTATAACAGGGGCTGGTAAAAGTTTCTGTAAGGGGTGCTAGATCGTGCATATTTTAGGTTTTGTGTCTGTCGCATATTCTTCTTTGTTATTTATTGATTTTTTTTTTTTTTTTTACAAACCTTTAAAAAGCAAAAGCTATTCTTAGCTCAAGGGCCCTACAAAGAAACAGGCTGAGGGCCAGATTTGGTCCGCAGGCTGTGGTTTGCCAGCCTCTGAACTGGAAAGTCAGCTAAGCTGAAGGTCAAAGGTGACCTCAGTTACACGTCTGGCACTTGGTGATGCCGTCCACTGAAGGCCATGATTCTCCTTCTGGAGAATCTTCAGGGCTTCTCGTCCTCCAGGGGCTCCATTGTCAGTCTGAGGGCAGCACCCAAGACAGTGGAGGTGGAAGCTGTCAGACTTGTTAAGCCATAGCTGGGGAATCACGCAGGGTCACATATGCCACATTCTGTGGATCAGAGGAGACCACGAGGCCAACCCAGACTGAAGGGATGGGCAACCAGACTCCCTGTCAGTGGGAGGAGCTGCCGATATCCTGGCCACAGCCAGCTTAACTAAGTGGAGGATTTCTGCTGTCTGCATCACCCAGGGAGATGGAGGGCTGATGCTGACCTTGATATTAGATTGGCTCTCAGAGCCTTATTCAGATAACTTCAAAAACTATGGATTTATGATCTCTGATGGCAGCTACTGTTCTTACTCTCCCTTTTGACCATATCACCCCAGACTGTTTCGAATTCTGTGAGCACTCACTCATTTCCCTCAGTACTAGTTTATAGGTGTCTCTGCTAAGAGATATCAGCTCCTTGAAGGAAGGACCATGCCCTACCACGCTGCCTTGCTGTGATATATCTTCAATAGATAGGTACGGAATTTAACTAACTAGCCTAACTGAGGTTTAACATCAGGTTATTTGCTTGCTTCACAAAAACAAAACTAATTTAAGAATCTTGCACATTACCTCCAAATTCTGGAAGAACAGCATGCGTCAAAGAGTTACGTTTCACACCCAAATACTGTCTAATCAATCAGATAGTTAAACTTCCTAGCAGTTTTCCAAACATATAATCAAACGTTAGGAAGCAGTATGCTTAATGACAAGTTTGAACTAGCAATCAGCTTTAAGGACATATTACATTTTAACTTTAAATGTGTCTGCAGATGAAAATCAAAATGCAGCGGCACAGGGAGCTCAGCTTGTTGCTCTGTGATGGCCTAGTTGGGTGGGATGGGAGTGCAGGCGGGGAGGTCCAAGAGGGTGGGGATGTGTATGCGTATGACTGATTCACTTCGCTGTGCGGCAGAAACTAACACAACATTGTGGAGCAATTATACTCCAATAAAAAAAAATTAATAAGTGGAGGAAGGGAGAATGTTAAAAATCCAAACCCATTAAGAGTGAGGTTAAGGGGAGAAAAACAAATCCAATAAATATATGCTATCAAGTGAAAAGAAAAAAAAAAAAAGCAACAGCGGTTTGGGATATATGCTGTGTATGTTCCAAGGCAGAAGTAATTCTGGAGAGGGTTTCTAATCTACAGTAAATGCTGCTACTAATTGCTTAGTTGAATTTTTTAATATGTGTTTTCTCCCAGATCTCATTGTAACTCCGTCTTCTTCCACTTGATGGAAAGCTTTGACAGTTTATTATGTTTAGAAGCAGCTAGGGTGTATTTCTAATTGATGATTTGTTATCCTGTATTTCTTACTTGACTATCCACATTTTTCATTCTCTTCAGCATTTTCCTCCAGCATCTCCTGTCTCACTGAACTAGATGGATGGTGCTCCTTTTGTGCAAACGCAGACAGTATTTCAGTCCCTCCGCTGCTTCTTCCTTCCATCAGACCTCTGATACATACAGGACTGACGCTAGATAACATGTATATGGCACTTAAACATTAACAAAGTGTATTCACATACCTGCATCAGTTGATTATTAATACATCAGTCCTGTGGGACAGATGCTACCACTACCTTCATTTAGAAGGTAGGGAGACTGGTGAACAACTGTCCCAGAATACCTCAAGAATGTGTCAAGCCAACTTCAGTACCTTCCCATAAAATCTGTTTATCCTTCTGGATTCTGGATTTGGTTAAAGCAGCCCCATTTATCAGTCGCCCAAGTCTGACCCTCAATTCTTCCCTCTCCATTACTCCACATGTCCAGACAGTCACCAAGACCCTGTGGATTTTCTCTCTCTGAGACCCTGACCTTCTGATCCTCCGCTCCCCCAAAAGCCTCACTTCTCACTTGGGTTTGTGTCAGAGCTTTCTGTCTGCTCCCCTGACTTCTGAGAGTTGCCTATCTAGTCCTTCACATTACCACGAGGGCTGTCTTCCTCAAACCCAGATCTTTCCATGCGCTTCTGGTTTTAAATGGTCAGTGGTTCCCCACAGGGCACAGTCTAAAGGGTTACAAAGCTCATGAGACTGAGGAACTGAATTTTTAATTTTACTTAATTTAAATTAATGTAGCCGCTATACTGAACAATAAGGCTAAGTGGCCGCCATATTGAACAATGCAGATCTATATGAATCCCTTTTTGTCTGTCAAAACTCAGTTCAAACATGGCTCAGCCTAAGGACCAGCTACACAATTTGTGGAGCCCAGTGCAAAATGAAAATGCAGGGCCCCTTGTAAGAAATTATTAAGAATTTCAAAACAGCACCAGCAGAGCATTAAACAAAGCACAAGGCCCTTCTAAGTGCAGGGCCCTGTGTGACTACACAGTTCCCATGCTCATGCAAATGGGCAGTAGAAAAATTCACAAAGGGTATGAAGAAGCAATTTACAGAAGAGGAAATCTGCATGGCCAGTAAATATCTGAAAAGATGCACATTTTCATAGGAATCAAGGAAATGCAAATTAAAGCCACAATGAGATACAGTTTTATACCTACTCATTGCCAGAAATTTCAAAGTCCAATAATATTAAGTTGTCAGGTAGTAATCACTGCTGATGATTGTATAAATCACTTATCTAATAAAATTGAAGATGTGCATATCCTGTGAACCAGCGGTTCCACTCTTAGATGTCTTCCCTGGAGAAACATGCACATGTGCACAGGAAGGTGTGTACAACAATGTTTATGACAGCTTTCTTTTAACTGAGAGGCATCTGAAACAAACTAACATGCACAAATGGGAGGATTGATAAATAAATGCAGCATGTTTTAGGAAGAATTTCATGTAATAGTTAAAATGGATCGATTAGAGCTATACCTCTCAGCTTGGATAAATTTCAAAAATATAATGTTGATCAAAGAAAGCAAGTTCCAGAAAGGTGTTATTTATGAATATGTTTTACAAATGTGAAAAACATAATTATATTATTGTTTGTAAATATATATATGTATTGTAAATATAAATGTATTATAAATTTATATATGCATTATAAGTATATATGTCATATATAGTAAACATATATAACCAAAGCACAGGAGTGATCACCTGTAGTGAAGGGTAAGGGGACAGAGACTAGGGTGGCACAGGGCACTTCACTGAAGCTACAGTGATTTATTTCTTAAAAAATAATCACTTAACTGAAATACACACAGACACACAAAGAAAATAATGCAAGTAGTAGAAGAAAGTGTGAATGAATTGCTATATAACATAAGAAAGGGAAAACCCCACAAAATATGACTCAAAATGAAGAAGCAATAAAAGATTCATAAATGCATTTATACATAAGCTTTTAAAAGAATACTTTTCATGAGGAAAAACTATAAGCAAGTAAAAAATCCTGACAACTTGGAGAAAATATTTGTAATGTCTATCATTAGAGGGCTAATATTTCCCCCAATATTTCATTATGAACATTTTCAAACATGTAGCAAATTTGAAAAAATTTTGTAGAGAACATGCACCCTCTAGATCCTACCAGCAACACTTTACTGTATTGATACTTGCTTTATCATGTATGTAATTTATCTCTATCCATCTGTCAATCTATATTATTTTTTGTTGCATTTCAAAATAAATTGCAAACCGGTATATTGATGCATGTATATTATTAACCAGAATTCAGTATTTGTTTAAGGTGTTTCTTCTGATATAAAATTTAAATAGAATGAAATACACAAATCTTAATTGTACGTTCACTGATTTTTGA
Source organism: Eschrichtius robustus (assembly GCF_028021215.1). Lineage (NCBI taxonomy): Eukaryota > Metazoa > Chordata > Mammalia > Artiodactyla > Eschrichtiidae > Eschrichtius > Eschrichtius robustus. Next base: position 42,436,278 of record NC_090829.1, read on the forward strand.
CAAATACGTATACCTCTGTGACTTAAACCTCGACCCAGAAGGCTAATATTAGTCATATATAAAGAGCTCCTAAAAATTGAGAGAAAAATGCCAACAGTGCAATAGAAAAATGAGTAAAAAATATGAACAGACAATTCCACAGAAAAAGAAATACAAATGGCCTTTAAACACACGAAAAGGTGCTCAGCCTGCCCATCGTAAGAGAAATATTTTACAATGAACAATCTGAAAAGGAAATTAAGAAAACAATTCCATTTGTAATAGCATCAAAAAGAATAAAAATACTTGGGAATTAACTTAACCAAGTAAGTGAAAGACTTGTATACTGAAAACTATAAAACATTGCACAGAGAAATGAAAGAAGACACAAATAAATGCAAAAAACATTGTGTGTTCATGGAATGAAAGATTTAATATTGTTAAGATTTCAGTACCACCCAAAGTGATCTACAGATTGAATGCAATCCCTATCAGAATCCTAACATTTTTTGCAGAAAAATACATCTTAAAATACATGTGGACTCTCATGGGACCCCAAATAACAAAAACCATCTTGAAAAAGAAGAAAAATGTTGTAGGTCTCACACTTCCTGATTTCAAAACTTATTACAAAGTTACAGTAATTAAAACACTGTGGAACTGGCATAAAGACAAACATATAGACCAATGGAATAGAATAGAGAGCCTAGAAATAACCCCTCATATATATGGTCAGACGATTTTCAACAAGGGTGCCAATACCATTCATGGTGAAAGGACTTTTTCAACAAATGGTGCTGGGAGAACTGGATATCCATTTCCAAAATAATGAAGTTGGACCCTCATCCAACATCATATATAAAAATTAACTCAAAACTGGGAATTCATTGGTGGTCCAGTGTTTAGGACTCTGTGCTTTCACTTCAAGGTCCCGAGTTCAGTCCCTGGTCAGGGAACTAAGATCCCACAAGCTGTGTGTCATGGTCAAAAATAAATAAATAAATAAATAAATAAATAAATAAATAAATAAATAAATAAACTAACTCAAAATGGATTGAAGACCTATACATAAAAGCTAAAACTATAAAAACTCAGATGAAAACAGAGGACAATCTTCATGACATCAGATTTGGCAATAATTTCTTTGATATGGTACCAACAGCATAAGTAACAAAAGGAAAAAAAAGAGAAATTGGACTTCATCAAAATTAAAAACTTATGTATGCTAAAGGACACTATCAATGGAGTAAAAAGGCAGTTCACAGAATGAGAAAAAATATTTGCAAATCATATATCTGATAAAGATTAATATCCAGAATATATAAAGAACTTCTAAAAGTCAACAACACACACACACACACACACATGCACACACACAACTCTAGTTCAAAAATGGGCAAAGGACTTGAAAAGACAATTCTCCAAAGAAGATATACAGATGACCAATAAGCACATGAAAAGATGTTCAACATCACTAATAATGAGGGAAATGCAGATCAAAACCACAATGAAATACCACTTCAGACCCATTAGGATTGTTATTATCAAAAAAACCAGAAGACGTGTTGACAAAAATGTGGAGAAATTGTATCCCTTGGGTGTTGCTGGTGGCAATGTAAAGTCATGCAGCTGCTGTGAAAAAAAACATGACAGTTCCTCAAAAAATTAAACATAGAATTACCATATGATCCAACAATTCCACTTCTGGGTATATATACAAAAGAATTGAAAGCAGGGATTTGAACAGATGCTTGTAAACTAATATTCATAGCAGCATTATTCACAATAGCCAAAAGATGGAAACAACCCCAGTGTCTATCAATGGATGAATAAATAAACAAGATGGAGCATATACGTACTATGGAATATTATTTAGCCTTAAAGAGGAGTGAAATTCTAATACATGCTGCAGCATGGATGAACCTTGAGGATATACTGTTAAGTGAAATACGCCAGACACAAATATACAAATATTGTAAGATTCCACTTAACATGAGGTACCTAGAATACTTAGATACATAGAGACAGAAGGTAGAACACAGCTTACCAGGGGATGAGGGGAAGGAAGAGTGGGGAGTTATTGTTTAATAGGTATAAGAGTTTCAGCTTAGGATGATGAAAGTTCTCTAGATGGACAGTGACGATAGTCAATGTGAACATACTTAATGCCACTGAACTGTCCACTTAAAAGTGGTTAAAAAGTTAAAACTTATGTGTATTTTACTACAATGAAAAACATTTTAAAAAGTAAAAAATAAAGAAATGCTAATTAACACTGCACTGAGATGCCATTTCTCACCTATCAGATTGACAAAAATCTAAAACTTTGACTATGTGAGGCTGTGAGGAAACAAGCCTTCTCATTGCTAGTGGCAAGGCAAAAAAATGTAGTATAACCACTATGGTGAGGAGTTTGGCAATGTCTAGAAAAATTACATGAGCATTTACCCTTTGACCCAACATCCACTCATTCCAGGAAAGTCTCCTGGAGACATACTTGCAAAAATATGAAATTGTTATGACATATAGCAATTTATGTTTATGTCATAACATAAAATTGTTATTACATAAAAATTATTATAATAGGCATAAAGCTACTTATGGTGGCATTGTTTGCTATAGTAAAAACAAAACAAAACAAAAACAAAACTGGAAACAACCCAAATGTTCAGTGATAGGGAAATGGTCTAGTAAACTATGGGGCATCCAAGCAATGGAGAACCACGCAACTATAAAAAGGAATGAGGGAGGCCTCTATATATTGGTATGGAACTATCACTAGGCGATTGTTAAATGAGATAAAGCAAGATGCAGGACGGTGTTTATGTTGTGCTACGTTTTGTGTGAGAAACAGTGGGTAAATAAATCATAAACATATTTGTGATATTTTTCAAAAGGTAACAATGAAATGACACATCAAAAACTAATGAGAACGGTTTCCTAGGTTGGAAGAGAGGGTGCAAGATGAAGGGGCAAGGATAGAAGAAAAAGTTCTGTGGGTGCATTTTTGGCTTTGGAACCATATAAATGTTTATATGATTCAAAAATGGGAAAAAACAAATCCCTAAAATTGAACACAAATGGAAACAAATGAACTTAACCATATATCAATTTGATGCCATAGCGGCATAGAGAAAATAATTCCTTATTTAAAAATATAGGATACCCTTAGTGGCATATAGTCTAAAGAAAAAAAGAACCACAAAGAAATTTTATATTGCATTCTTTTTGTAACACTAATAGTGACATGATGTAGGAAAAAAACCAAACAAGTAAATAGTTGTGTTAATGCCATTAGAAACTTAGATTTTCACAGCAAGAGAAAAGAGATACAAGTGTAAAATTTTAAAAATTAAGTAAAAACAGGATAATGACTGCAACGGATTGAAACATCAAATATATATAAATCTGAATTCATGATGCTGCTTTAAAAACACACTGGTTACCATTGGAGGTTGCTAGATTACTAAGTCACTACTCTAAACATTGATGAATAAAGGGAAAAACATCAAGGATCCTACCTTTCCCATATAAATGAAATAATTAATGAGGAAGAGTCCTTTTTTATAGATGAATTTCAGCTAATGAATAAAGAGGCAGTGATAGAATAGCCCTCCACCATTTTGCAACCTCTAATGAAATAAAGGCTATCTAGCTACCAAAAATATTAGGTAAAATGTTGATAGGGAACATTAAAGTGGAGAAAATTGGCCAACACCACCAGAACCTGAAGACCTTTAGCAACAATAAAACTAGAACAGCTGGTAATGTGTGCCTTGTGGTAAAACGTAATTTGAAGCACACAACACCATTGGTGAAGTATTCTTGGATAAAAATCTCATCAGGCTTCTAGATCTAAGTCTACTTTATAGGAAATATAGGGGTTAGAGGAAGAATTAACAGTTAAAGCAGTGATAGGAGGAAAATCAATAGCCTAAAATAATATTATCAGTAAAAATTGAAGATCGAAAAATAAATGAACTAAAATTTCAGTTCCAAACCTAGCAAGAGAAGAGTAAAATAAACCAAAAGAAAACAGGGAGAAGAAAATAATAAAGATTAGAAAGCAGAAATTAATTATTACAATAGGAAAAATAAATAAATAAATCTTTGGGAAAAATAATCTAAATTGTTCTTTGAAAAAACAATTAAATAGACAAACCACCAACTAACCTAATCATGAAAAGAAAAAAAAGGGAGAAAATATACAAAACAAGAAATGACAAGGGATATGTAAGCATTGAAAGAGAAGAAAATGTTAAACATTTAAGACACCACTCTGCACAACTTAATGCAAATACATTTGAAAACCTAGTTGAAACAAATAATTCCCTTGGAAAATAAAAATTTCCAAAATTGTCACTAAAGTTTAAACAAATCAATTTTCAGAGAAGAAATAGAGAACTACCTAAAATGCCCATCTATATAAGATTAGTTGAATAAATGACGGTATATCCAAACAATGGAATACTATGCAGCAAAGATCTCTATGTACTGATATGGAGTGTTTTCAAGGAATATTTTGTTAAATGAAAAAAAGCAAGGTATAAAAGAGTATATTTAATGTAAACATATGAAAAGGAGAGAAAGACTACATATATATTTGCTTATAATTTTAAAAAATATAGGAAGGATAAAGCAGCAACTCACAAAAATGTTGAAAATGAAATGCAACTTCTTTGAGCTTAGTGCTTTATATAGTTTTCACTTTTGAACCATGTAACTGTTTTGCATATTAAATCAACAAAAATTTAAAAGGCAAGTCCTAATGTTGAACACAAACAGCCACAAATTAACCTAATTAATGAAACTATCAAATTGATACCATGGCCATTCAGAAAAAAGAATTAATTCAACTGACTTTTGAGCAGTGTACTCCCTAAATAAAATGTATTTTAAGTACAAAAAGAATTACAGAGAAATACTGATCTTTTCTTAGGTTTGTTTTTTATAATGATATCAGTGAAGAAATTTTGAAAATATTTTGTATCTATTATAGGTTAGAGAAAATTGTTGGAAACCAGGTTTTTTCTCACTATGGCAGAATGGAGATACCAGTTGCAATAGGAGAAGGTTAGGAAGAATCATTTTTTTTTTAATTTGATTTGATTTGCATTGGAGTTATCAATATTAACTCATGGTTTAATATTTTCTAGCTCTGAAATTTTTATTTTCTAGGCTCCTGAAAAGCCTAGAAGCAATAATATTTCAGTAACATTGGGCATACCTAGTATGCGGATGCTGATTTCTAAATATTGTTCTCCACTGAAAGGAACTCAGGTTCTTTGGAGAAATGGCTGATTCCAAGTCTGGGATACAGAAAGTACACAGTAAGTTGGAGACGTCTGGTGCACAAACGTGAGGAAGTGCTCACAATTAATGGGGACATGTCAGAGGATATAAGAGCTAGCTTAAAGTTGTTCCTGCTGGCCAAGTTTGTGATAAGTTGACCATCAAAAAGAATAATGATGGTAATGGTTATATTATCTTGAGTTAGAAAAGAACCCGTGATTCCAAAGTGACTCAGAAAACTAAAAATAGAACTACCATATGACCCAGCAATTCTACTTCTGGGTATCTACCCGAAAAAACTAAAACACTAATTCGAAAAGATACATGCACTCCAATGTTCATAGCAGCATTATTTACGATTGTCAATATGTGGAAACAACCTCAGTGTCCATCAACAGATGAATGTATAAAGAAGATGTGGTACATATATATAATGGAATACTACTTAGCCATAAAAAAGAATGAAATAATGCCATTTGCAGGATTATTGAGCAATAGGATATTCACATGTTATCATGTATCACCCACAGTTACTTATTAATTACAATATAATACACACACACACACACACACACACACACACACACACACACACCTGGAATGTGTTGAGACTAGTACGCTGATCTTTATAAACCTTCAGTAGCCTGGAAATGGGAGGAGCTCTTTTATGAGTTTTTCAACAGTAATCGTCATTGGAAGAAGAGACTTCCGTTTGTCTTTGGGTATGTTGTTTTGGAATGCTCCTACCTCTAGAGACACAAAAATATTGTTACTGAGGGAGACTGAGGCTATCAGAGTAGAGATGTTCAGAAGCTAAACCAAGTGCTTTATTTTGTAACGTAAATCCGGTGTGTCTTGCCCCAAAGAGGTATTTTAGCAAAGCCAAGACCTTGCAGAATTGTGTCTTCCACAGGAGAAAGGATTCTTTTCCATATTTGGATTTAGACCGTGCTCTGTTTGGTTATTATCGCTGGAGTTGTGTATATGTTCTTCTTTGTGGAGTAATGACAGAGAGTCAGGAGCAGAACGTCTAAAGCTGCAGGAGAGATATGCACACCTCATCTTCCTCTGGGACTTTGAAGTGAGCTGGACTAGGTACGGTTTAGCACAGAGTGGATTGTGGATACACCCACTGAGATTCCATAATCCAGATTGTGCTGATACTAGGTTTTATGTGTAATTGTCCTGAGGGGTGAGAGGGGGTGGAGCTCAGGATAACCAAAGCCCTGAGGGTTAGGGTGGGAATTCTTTTGAAGGGAAACATAACTCCACTGGCAGTCATCCACCTAAATAATGGAGTGTGTACCCATTATTCATTGGCTGTCTGCCCTTCTTATAATAGGTCCACAATTATAAATTACTGGGGTGTAAAACTTCAGCATGGAAGAGGGGCAGGAACTAGAGAGGAAGGAGAACTTTTCCCCTGGTTTGGGTCCTTGTTGAGAGTTTGGTGTGGACCTTGAGACATCAAGATATTTGGGAGCCCAACTGGGAGGCAGTCAAGGCAGGGCCCACTGGGGGTGGCATCTCTGAGAGAAGCCACTTCTAAGAGCATCTGGAAGGACGTGACTGCCTGTGCTAAACTTCCCTGACAGCCTGTCTCAGCTGTGCTGAGGTGATTAAGGGAAGGACCTGCCCCAGCTAGGGGGATGGTGGTGAAGGGCAAAACACTACCTCTTCCCTGGAGCCAAAGGGGAGATAGCAGAGATGTTGCCAGTTAACAAAGATACAAACATATTTTCCAAAGGGTAGAGGTCGTCAGACATAAATTCTATGTGCCTGTTAATTAATGGAGTATGTACCCATTACTCATTGGTTGTCTTTCCCTTATAATAGGTCCACAGTCTCCTATCAGTAATTCTGAAATCCCAATGATTTTGAAAAAATATTTTTTTCATAAGTTTGCAACTGTCTCATCTGGTGGCAAAACTTGACTGGAACTTATGTGAGATTATTTATACTCTTTATTTATCTCACTTGATTTCTGAATATTTATATGCTTTGCTACAGAAAAATTGATGTGTTTGTTAATAGGGTACTGCCTCGGAGTTCTCTGGGCATGCTCCATGGCAGGGGCCCCATAAATCTGAAAAATTAAAAATCTGAAAACTGCTGAATTCCAAAACCTGTCTGGCCACAAGGGATGAGGATTTAGACCTAGATATGGGATTTGTAGCTGTATTAACCTTCCTTTAAGCTGGGGATCTGCTTCAGGACCCTTAGGGAAGCAGGGCCTGTTTCTTTTGATCCTTGGATATAAACTCCACCCCACCCCGGCTCCTGCTCTAAGATAGGACCTGTGCCTAGTCTGCACAGGTTTAAAATATCTGCATGTGTTGCCAACAGTAAAAACTCAGGAGGTTACACATAAACGTCTAGATTTCTGGTGTCTATTGGGAAGTTGGAAAGCTAGCAGTATTGACTTTGCATTCTGACAGATCAGAAGTTTGCTGGGACTGAAAAGCAGCTCCTCTGTTTGCTGGGAAAATTGTCAGTTTGCCACAGTTTCCACCACTCTCAACTATGATATGAGACTCAAATTAGTCAAAACCTAGAAATCCATCTTCCTTTAAGTTGGTAGTTATTATTATTAATATATATGTATATTTTTGAGAGGGATGGACAGGGGTGGTGGGGCAAAGGCTTCTAGTCACCCTGCTCACATCATTTATTTTTATTATGCCTCCAGCTACTGAAGGCATTTCAGTTTTCCATCCCTACTGTACCCCAGAGTCAAAGCTTTTCCCTCAAAGTCCCTGGACTCCACCTGGGTTACCATCCTAGCTGTAGCTCTGACCCACCAATGACCTTAAGTTGACAGAGCCCACGGCGTTTTCCATAAGGGGCTTGCTCCCCCGGACTCACTCCTTGTCTGTTCCTTTCTCCAGGCCTGGGATATCTTCCCAAGAACTGGCTGTCTTCACTGAAGCCCTTTACAGTAAGTGCATTTCTTTCCATCTGCCCGGTAGATGCCCTGTAGCTTTTCAGCCTGTGCCAGCTGGTGCCGTTCTCACTCTTTTACACTGTGGTCCTGGCCCTGGTGGCAAGGCGTGCTGCAGAGTGAGTGACCCTCTCCTGCGTTTCTGGCTTTGATGAGGTGCTCTCATTCTGATCCTAAATGATTTCCTGTTCTTTGTGTTTCCAACCCCCGCTTGGTCACTTTATTATTATTTCCCCTCCAGCCGGCACTTTTGTTAACCCCACTGCATATCTCAGCCAGAAGGACCCAAGGCCTTCACCCTGACACATGATGGAAAAAGAGTACTCAGCCAGGAGCCAGGAGCCAAGAGATCTGGCCTCTACTCCCAGCTACACCCTTGTTGGTAGAAAGTCCATGAACAAATCACTTTCCTCTCTGGCCCTTGGATTTCTCAATTGTAAAATGAGGCAATTTTGCTGTAGATGTACTCAATATCCTTTTAATCCTGCGTACTGGGCATCCCCCTCACAGTGGATAAAACATGTTTGATTTACTGGTGTGCGGCCCCCTTTTTTCTTTTTGGTCTTGGTTGGAGGAAGAAAACATTGGTCTTGATAGTAGAAAACATTCATCTCCTTATTTAGTGCCTGAGGAATCTCTCACATAATAGTATACCGTATGTACTCCAGAACTGGCCTTTCTCCTGGGTGCTGACATAGGGCCTGAGTAAAACCAGATCCACCGTCTGGGAGGGGCTGGGCCCCAGACCTTAAGATCAAGTCCTGGACATATATACACTACCAAATGTAAAATAGATAGCTAGTGGGAAGCAGCCGCATAGCACAGGGAGATCAGCTCGGTGCTTTGTGACCACCTAGAGGGGTGGGATAGGGAGGGTGGGAGGGAGGGAGACGCAAGAGGGAAGAGATATGGGAACATGTGTATGTGTATGTATAACTGATTCACTTTGTTATAAAGCAGAAACTAACACACCATTGTAAAGCAATTATACTCCAATAAAGATGTTAAAAAAAAAAAAAAAAAAAGATCAAGTCCTGGGCAGGCAAGTGCTCTGGAGCAGTGGTCCCCCACCTTTTTGGCACCAGGGACCGGTTTCGTGGAAGACAATTTTTCCACGGATGGGGGTGGGTGGGGGGTGATGGTTTCGGGATGATTCAAGCGCGTTACATTTATTGTGCACTTTATTTCTATTATTATTACATTGCAATATGTAATAAAATAATTATACAACTCACCATAATGCAAAATCAGTGGGAGCCCTGAGCTTGTTTTCACTTGCCACTCACTGATAGGGTTTTGCTGTGAGTCTGCAAGCAGTTGATTTATTATGGTCTCTGTGCAGTCACACCTCTCTGCTAATGATAATCTGTATTTGCAGCCGCTCCCCAGCGCTAGCATCACCGCCTCAGCTCCACCTCAGATCATCAGGCATTAGATCCTCATAAGGAGTGTGCAACCTAGATCTCGCGCACATGCAGTTCACAGTAGGGTTCGTGCTCCTATGAGAATCTAATGCCGCTGCTGATCTGACAGAGGCGGAGCTCAGGCGGTAATGTGAGCGATGGGGAGTGGATGTAAATACAGATGAAGCTTCAATCGCTCACCCACCGCTCACCTCCTGCTGTGTGGCCTGGTTCCTAACAGGCCACGGACTGGTGCTGGTCTGTGGCCTGAGGGTTGGGGACCCCTGCTCTGGAGAACAACAGGTGGAAAGAGGTGTAATTTAATTTCATCATCACTTTACATTTCCTGCCAGGTAGTCTGCTCCTGTTCTTGAGGTCAGAGATAGGCCTCATTTCTCATGGAGAAGGGCAAGAGCAAGGATCTCTGTTTGGATCACGGCTTAACCACTTGCTGCTGTGTGACCTTGAGCCATTTACTTCACCTCTCCTAGTCTGAAAAAGAGGGCAATTACAATGCCTTCTGCATAGGAATGTTAGGATTAAATGGGATAATGTATGTAAGGCTCTTAGCACAGAGCCTGGCACATATTAAGTACCCGAAAGGTGTTATATAGCTTAATCATTGTTAGCACACTTTATTTCCCAAGAGCCTCTAGGTCTATCAGGGAAAAATTGTATTCCATCTCAGGAGTATGCAAAAAAAAAAAATCATTCTCAAAAATTAGCTTATGAAGAAGTCTCTCCCATTTAACTCTTGCCCTTTGCCCTACTGGTTCCCACTGACAACCTGAGTAGATACTTTTAGCCGTATTTAATCAGAGAACAATTAAAAGCCACTACCAGAGCTCCATTCAACCTAGAAAAATCAATTCCAAACTAAAAACCCACTGTTTTATTGTACCTTTGCATGTAGCTCATAATGTAAGCTACAGATATACTTAAAGCTCTTCTTGCAATATAAGAACATTTAGTGATCATGACATTTCATTCCTTTAAAAGAATTTTTTTTCCTTGAACAATGAACAGGAATATTTTATGGAATTCAGTGAGGATTTTTCTGGATTTGTATTTATTTTCAGTTACACACGTAACACTTTAATACATTCTGGTAAAACAATTCAAACAATGCAAATGAAAAGAAAGTGTGAAAGTCCTTCTTCACACCATCCCCGTTAGAAGTGGCTTCCCTACCCCAGTGGTAGCAGTCTTTTCACCCCTATCTGAGGGGATTAACCCTGACTTGTCTGAGGAAACTGTAATGGCCTCCCCTGAGGCAATTGCTAAACAAGGCAATGCTGGTTCTCCTTATAACCCACCCCCACTACCCCTCTCTGCTTCTAGACCTATAAGTAGACTCAAGTCCCAGCAGCCCTAAAAGTGAGATACCAAGTGTAACCCATGAGGAGGTGTGCTATACTCCAAAAGAACTAAGTTAAGTTTTATAATTTGTACAGAAAGAAATCTGGAGAATATGTGTGGGAATGGATATTAAGGTGTGGGTTAGTGGTAGAAGGAACATAAAGTTGGATCGGGCCAAATGTGTTGATACGGTCTCTCTAAGCAGAAATTCTGCATTTAATATGGCAGCTTGAAGTGTTAGGAAGAGCTCTAGCAGTTTGCTTGCTTTGTTGGCTGAAACATGGATCAAAAAGTGGCCCATGATGACCAAATTAGAAATGGTAGGCATGCCTTGGTTTAATGTAAAGGGAGGGATTCAAAGGCTTAGGGAGTTTGGAATATTAGACTGGATTTGTCATTTAAGACCTACTTACCCACACTGGAGGGTCCAGAAGATATACCAGTCATCACTACTGCGAGAAATAAATTTGAGAGAGGAGCCCCAGCATTCTTAAAGAGTTCTGTGACTGGTCTTCTCTGTACACCAGACCTTACAGTGGGGACTGTAGTCACTGAATTGGGAAACCTAAGGGCAGTAGGATCTGTGGATGGCAAGGGCCAAATTGCTACATTCAACTCTCCCTGTGGACAGAACTTTGAGCATTGCACTAAGTTGTTCACTTTGCTTGGAAGGAGATATGGCCTGACATGTGATTATATACTGGTTCATGGCTGTGGCCAGTGGTTTTCCTGGATAGTCAGGGGCTTGGAAAGAACATGATTAGAAATTTGGTGACAAGGAAATCTAGGGAAGAGGGATATAGATAGATGTCTCTGAATAGACAAAAACATGAAGATATTTGAGTCCCGTATGAATGCTCACCAAAGGGTGACCTAAGCAGAGGAGGATATTAATGATTAAGTAGATAGGATGACCCTTTCTATGGAAACCAGTCAGCCTCTTTCCCAGCCACCCCTGTCATCTCAACGGGCTTATGAGCAAAGTGGCCATTGTGGCAGGGATGAAAGTTATACATGGGCTCAGCAACATGAACTTCAACTCAACAAGGCTGACCTGGCTATGGCCACTGCTGAGTGCCCAATCTGCCAGCAACAGAGACCAGCAATGAGTCCTAGATATGGCACTGTTCCCCAGGGTGCTGATCCATTCTCTGGATACAGATTTGCTTTCTTGGCACACAATGCTTCTGTCAGAACTACCATCTTACTTACAGAATACCATATTTACCATCATGGTAGTCTACACAGCATTGTTTCTGATCAAGGAACTCACCTCACAGCAAAAGAAGTGTGGCAATGTCCCCGTGCTCATGGAATTCACTGGCCTTACCTGTTCCCCACTATCCTGAAGCAGCTGGCTTGATTGAATGGTGGGATGGCCTTTTGAAGACTTGGTTACAGCATCCACTAGATGGCAATACGTTGCAGGACTGGGCCGAGTTTCTCCAGAAGGCTGTGAATGCTCTGAATCAGTGTCCAACATATGTCGCTATGTCTCCTAAAGCTAAGATTCATGAGTCAAGGGGCTTCCCTGGTGGCGCAGTGGTTGAGAGTCCGCCTGCCAATGCAGGCAACAGGGGTTCGGGCCCTCGTCCGGGAGGTTCCCACATGCCGCGGAGCAACTGGGCCTGTGCACCACAACTACTGAGCCTGTGCTCTAGAGCCCGCGAGCCACAACTGCTGAGCCCACGTGCCACAACTACTGAAGCCTGCGCATCTGGAGCCCGTGCTCTGTAACAAGAGAGGCCACCGCGGTGAGAAGCCCACGCACCACGGCGGGGAGTGGCCCCCGCTCACCGCAACTAGAGAGGGGCCGCGTGCAGCAACAAAGACCCAATGCAGACAAATAAATAAATTAATTAAAAAAAAAAAAGATTCATGCGTCAAGGGGTGGAAATGGGAGCGGCTCTACTCACTATTATCCCTAGTGACCTGCTAGCAAAATTTTTGCTTCTTGTTCCCATGACCTAATGCTCTATTGGCTTAGAGAGCTTAGGCCAAAGAGAAAAATGCTTCCGCCAGGAGACACAATAATGATTCCATTGAACTGAAAGTTAAAATTGCTGTCTGGCCGCTTTGGACTCCTCATGCCTCTGACTCAGCAGGCAAAGTAGTGAGTTACTGTGCTGGCTGGGACAATTGATCCTGACTACCAAGAGGAAACTGTACTTCTACGCCACGACAGAGATATGGAAGAGTATGTCTGGAATGCAGGAGATCCCTTAAGAAGGCTCTTAGTATTAACCATTCCTTGAGATTAAGGTCAGTAGAAGACAACAACAACCCAATCCAGGCAGGACTACTAATGGCCCAGATCCTTCGGGAATGAAGGTTTGTATCACTTCAGTGTGTAAAGAACCACAACCAGCTGAGGTGTTTACTGAAGGCAAAGGGAATATAGTATGGGTAGTGGAGGAAGGTAGTTATAAATACCAGCTATGACCATGTGACCAGTTACAGATATGGGGACCGTAACTGTCAGGAGTATTCCTCCTTATTTTGTTATGAATATGTGTGTGTGTGTCTGTGTGTATTTTAAAACAAATATCATTGTTTTCTTCCCTCTCTTATTCCCTAATTGTGTAACATAAGATGTATTGACTTTATATCATAGTATTTAAGTTATAGGATATCAAGGAGAAGAGTAAACATCACTCAAGGACATTATATTACCTCTTCTGGGTAAGGGATTAGTACGTTTCTGGTTATACACAGAACAGTGTATCATGTTAGGTGGAATTATGATCTTGTTAATGTGTTTTTTGGAGATTAAGTATAGTTTAAGAAGGTGCATATGAGTGCCAAGTTGACAAGGAGTGGACTTGTGATGATTAATTTTGTGTGTCAGCAATACGTAAGGGGACTTCCCTAGTGGCTCAGTGGTTAAGAATCCACCTGCCAGTGCAGGGGGCACAAGTTTGAGCCGTGGTCCGGGACGATCCCACATGCTGCGGAGCAATGAAGCTCATGCACCACAACTACTGAGCCTGCGCTCTAGAGCCCGCGAGCCACAACTACTAAGCCCACGTGCCACAACTACTGAAGCCCACGCGCCTAGAGCCCATGCCCCGCAACCAGAGAAGCCACTGCAATGAGAAGCCTGTGCATTGCAATGAAGAGCAGCCCCCGCTCGCCGCAACTAGAGAAAGCCTGTGCGCAGCAACGAAGACCCAACGCAGCCAAAAATAAATAAATAAATAAGTAAATTAATTAATTAAAAAACACACAAAACAATACATAGGGTGCCCAGATATTTGGTTAAACGTTATTTCTGGATGAGATTAACATCTGAAACAGTAAACTGAGTAAGGCAGATTGCTCTTCCCAATGTGAGTGAGCTTCATCCAATCCACTGAAGGCCTGTATAGAATAAAAAGCTGAGTACGAAAGAATTCTTTCTCTCTGCCTGACTGTTTTCAAGCTGGAACATCAGTCTTCTTCTGCCTCTGAACTCTTGGACTTTGAACTTATGCCATCAGCTCTCTGGGGTTTTAGGCCTTTGGACTTGGACTGGAACTTACACTGTAGGCGCTCTCGAGTCTACAGCTTGCCAACTGCAGATGTTGGACTTCTCAGCCTCCATGATTGCGTGAGCCAATTCCTTAAAATAAATCTCTCTCTCGCCATGTGTAGATGATATAGATACAGATACAGATATAGATGTATAGAGGTATGTATCTATTTATGTATTTAGAGAATATATATTTATTGATTGTGTTTCTCTGGAGAACCCAGACTATATACTAGATAACCAATGCACTCCTTCTTTCATAAAATACTTGGTCAGGGAGAGCTTTCCTGTCATACATTTACAACAGCCTCATTCTTTGTAACTGCTGCATGATATCCCTAGTTCTATGGTATTTTTAACCATTTCCTTTTTAATGGGTACTTAAGTTCTTTCGGTGCTCTATTCTCAGAATAACTGCTCACAGCATCATAGCAGAGTGGGTTGCTTCCATGATAGACTGAACTTTGCTGAGTCAGCCCTGGCCACAAGGTGGAACACACATGAGAGGAAAATGGAAGTATCTTCCACAGAGAGTTTTTGTTCATCCTGTACCTTAGGAAAATAGCTCCCATCCTTGTGGCTTTGTGACCTTGTTTTGCCAATGTCAAAGGACATTATTAAAAAAGCAAAATAAAACGAAAAGCTTTCTACTTGTTACCATCATAATTTTTTTAAAAAAGCTATTCTAACATAAAAGCACAAAGACAACCTTAGAATAATGGATGGTCAAATTGGATAAATTCAATCTTATTCAAAATTCACTGCACTGTCATTTTTCTCTCTTTGTGTCAGCAGGTGAAAACTCTCTCACTCGCCTCTTTCACTTTCCATCTGCATTAGAAGGAACTACCTTAATATTTTTCTGACTTCTAAATTAACAAAGAATTGGGAAGAAAGCTAAAGTGAGAACTTCTTGCTCTCTTTTTTTTTTTAACTTTTTATTTTATATTGGAGTATAGCCGATTAACAATGTTGTGATAATTTCAGGTGCACAGCAAAGGGACTCAGCCATACATATACATGTATCCATTCTCCCCCAAACTCCCCTCCCATCCAGGCTGCCACATAACATTGAGCGGAGGTCCCTGTGCTATACAGTAGGTCCTTGTTGGTTATTCATTTTAAATACAGCAGTGTGTACACGTTGATCCCAAACTCCCTAACTATCCCTTCCCCCCATCCTCCCCCACCTGCCCCCCAGTAACCATAAGTTCGGAGAACTTCTTGCTTTCTAAGAGGGAGATCACAGTCTAGTAAATGAGGGTTAAAGATGTTTCCTTGGACTCAGGCCTAGGAAGTGATTCTAGGATGAGTTGGAAAGAATTCAAACCTTGGTTCTTGAGACCTTAACCGAAAGGAGGCCTGGCATGAAAAGATGAGCATGATGTGGGTGTGGGGTTGTGTGAAGAGATTGCAAACCCATTGGAGATGAATGGTGGTGCAGTCCACAATGGAAATCAAAGAGCTGTCGTAAAACAATTAAAGGTACTAGAATGACCTATTTAGAGAATAACATCTGAATCTATTAAATCATCTCTATTCTGCTTTCTTTAACACATTTCCCTTCTCTGGCATGGAAAAACTGTGAGGAGAGACTTTCCTGGTGGTCCAGTGGTTAAGACTCCACACTCCCAATGCAGGGGGCCCAGGTTCAATCCCTGGTCAGGGAACGAGAGTCCACATGCTGCAACTAAAAGATCCTGCATGCTTCAACTAAGACTCAGCGCAGCCAAATAAATAAATAAATAAATAAAGTGTATTTTGAAAAAAAACTGAGGAAAAAAAATTATATATTTTTTATAGCTTATGTGAAGTGAAAAAATTGGTGGTTGTTTTTTGAAATAAAATAGCCAGTTTTATTGGTTGTAGCAACTGTTCTGTTTTAAACATAAGGAGAGGAAGGGGAAGAAATGCTAGCCCTGCAGATGGACAGGTGCTTTCTGTGGTTAGAAAAGTCCCTGGAGCATTTAAAGCCTGGAGCATCAGTTCAGCCAGAGCTGTGGTTTTCCCCACTCTAATCACACCCGAGGTATCGGGATGCAGGGTGAGACCCCAGCTGAACATCTGTGATTTTCAGTCAATTCTGCCACCCTCAGAACCAGCTGTTCTGTCTCACTGATCCTTCATTCACTCCTCTAAAAAAATTGGGGTAATAAGATTGCCTTATGTGACAAGAGAACACAGTAAAATCCCTCTGAAAGTTATGAAGTGTTATACAAACAAATTATAATATTTACAAAACCCAGAAAGCAGGGGGTGGGACGAGGAGTGGGCCAAAGCTAGGTCATATGATGACTTTGTGCAAATTAGAAAAAGATGCCCCTTTGGTGGACACAGCCCAGTGCCAGGACACACAGCTGGCTTAGTGGAACTTGGGCTGGATTTCAGCCCTAACTTATACCCTCAGTGGCATGCCAATGTGCAGTGAACTGTTTGCAGAACTTCATGTGGCAGACCCAGAGGTCAGGGCCATTTGTTCTGGGCCTCAAGTTCAAGGGAGTCTCAAATTGTGACTTCCATTCAGTAGAATTATGTGCAAGGGATTAAGATAAAGCTGCACCACAAATGATGATTTGATTTGATTTTTATTTTTGGCTGTGTTGGGTCTTTGCTGCTGTGTGTGGGCTTTCTCTAGTTGTGGCGAGCGGGGGTTACTCTTCATTGTGGTGTGCGGGCTTCTCATTGCTGTGGCTTCTCTTGTTGCGGAGCACGGGCTCTAGGTGCACGGGCTTCGGTAGTTGTGGCACATGGGCTCAGTAGTTGCAGCATGCAGGCCCTAGAGCATGCAGGCTTCAGTAGTTGTGGCACGTGGGCTCAGTAGTTGCAGTGCGCGGGCTCTAGGGTGCACGGGCTTCAGTAGTTGTGGCATGGGGGCTCAGTAGTTGTGGCTTGCGGGCTCTAGAGCACAGGCTCAGTAGTTGTGGCACCCTGGCTTAGTTGCTCCGCCCAGGGATCGAACCCATGTCCCCTGCATTGGCAGGTGGATTCTTAACCACTGCACTACCAGGGAAGTCCCCAAATGATGATTTTAAATGATATCCATCTAACTAAATCCAAGGGGTGAGTGGTCTCACATTTTAAAGCTGCTTGGGCCTCCCCGAGATTTTGTAAAGCCTAATTATTTAGTAAACTTAAAAAAATAAGGTGATATTCAGCTTCAGTAATGCTCATTGGTTAAGTAGCTGCCTCAGCAATTTTTAGACATAGGACGAATGAAATAATTGCATATAGACACACATCTAATATGTGGTGTTCACCCTTGGACATCGTCTCATTTTGCCATATTTGAAACCAGCCTCAATACTGGACTCAGCACTTTGTTTCATCTGGCCCCTACCCTCCTCACTTCTGGCTCATTTTGCCCCAGTCATGCTGCCCTTGTTTCCTTCTGCTAAACATCCTACCTCTGGACATTTCCATTTGCTGTCCCCTTTGCCTAGAATGCTTTTCTCCCAGATTTCTGCATGGCTCAGTTCTTTCTAACATTCACCTTTCTCTTGAAAGATGACTTCAGAGATACACCTGAAATAATTATGCTGCTTCTAAGCTGCACTTTTATTTTATTTTTTAAAAACATTTTTTTTTAAAAACCTTTTAAAAAAACATTTTATTTTTTAAAAACCTCTCTGAACCTGAGATGCATTTAACAACTGCTAGCATCTTATGATTGTGATTAACGAAGCAGCAGGCATGACTGCTGCAGTTGTCATTGCTTGTGTGCAAAATCAGATGTTATTCCTGGTGGACCTACTGGCCACCTGCCTCACCTTGACAATTCAGTCAACAGATCTGGGACACCAGATACTGGAACTTGCATATCCAGGAAAGAACATTCAAGTGATAGTTTAAAGATCCAGACCTACTTCAGGATGATTCTTTTCTTTTTTTTTTTAAGACTTTATTTTTTAGAGCAGTTTTAAGTTCACAGCAAAACTGAGAGTCAGGTACAGAGATTTCCAGTATACTCCCTGCCTCCACCCATGTACAGCCTACCCTATTATCAGCATCTCCCACCAGAGTAGTACATTTGCAGGAAGATTCTTTGTCTTTGAAAATGGTGAAGCAGATGCCAACTTTCCTCACCATGAATGAAAAAACCCACTCATTCTCTGGAAGGATTCTCCTATGATAGAAAGCCCACCTCAGGTATAACTATGTAACTTTTTATACAGTGTAAATTCATACATGTATTTTAAACTTCAAATCTGTTTTTATTTATTTATTTTATTTATTTATTTATGGCTGTGTTGGGTCTTCGTTTCTGTGTGAGGGCTTTCTCTAGTTGCGGCAAGCAGGAGCCACCCTTCATCGCGGTGCGCAGGCCTCTCACTATCGCGGCTTCTCTTGTTGCGGAGCACAGGCTCCAGACGCGCAGGCTCAGTAATTGTGGCTCACGGGCCCAGCCGCTCCGCAGCATGTGGGATGCTCCCAGACCAGGGCTCGAACCCGTGTCCCCTGCATTGGCAGGCAGACTCTCAACCATTGCGCCACCAAGGAAGCCCAAATCTGTTTTTAAAAATTATGTACCATAGGGACTTCCCTGGTGGCACAGTGGTTAAGAATCCGCCTGCCAATGCAGAGGACACGGGTTCGATCCCTGGGCTGGGAAGATCCTACATGCCGCGGAGCAACTAAGCCCGTGCACCACAACTACTGAGCCTGCGCTCTAGAGCCCGCAAGTCACAACTACTGAGCCCACGTGCTGCAACTACTGAAGCCCGCATGCCTAGAGCCTGTGCTCCGCAACAAGAGAAGCCACCACAATGAGAAGCCCGTGCACTGCAACGAAGAGTAGTCCCTCCTGGCCACAACTAGAGAAAGCCTATGTGCAGCAATGAAGACCCAACCCAGCCAAAAACAAATAAATTTATTTTAAAAAAATTTATGTACCAGAGATATTTACACATATGAATGATATGTATCTTCCTCAAGAAGACTTTATCAAGGATATGACAGCAGAATTGAGATTTTTATCTTCAAATCATTTGCTTTCCAAAGTCTAAGAGGATTTATTGTTCTGTTCATCTGAAACTGAAAAAAAAAGGTAAAACAATAAATAATAAATCTAAGTGACAGCTGACAGTAAATTGATTCTAGGATCTGAAACTTGTATTCCTCTGAAAATGCATCTTTTGAGGATTCAAACTTTCTCACTGTTGCTGCCAGTTACACTGTCACTGATCACAGTTACTTCAAATAGCTAACCTTTCTCAAGTGGAGCCAGTAGCTTAGCTTGTAAAGTATATGCTTCCAAAATATGAATTTTACTCTATTTTGCTTATATTAAGCTCAGTAGCTAACCTCTCTGTGTTCATTTAAACAAAATATTTCAGAAGCTCATATGACTTTGACATCTTCATTTTACTGGAGGGTCTAAATTTGCTTCTGAAAAGTTAGCAAAATAGTGCTCAGCAAACCTATCTTCCTTAAAACTCAACATTCAGTTTGGATATTCTGTTTTATGTTTTTGTTGCTTCTAACCTCCCAGGCAGCAATTTTACATCTCACAGTCTTGATGTTGTTTAAAAAAATAATGTTGGAGATGGAGTAGAAAAGATCTCCTAGTTCTTACTCATTCTCCTAGTTTTTGAACCAGTTTTTTTTTTAACCCCTGACTCTTTATAGGCATATATCATGTGTACAATACACATGTCTAATATTAATGAAAATAGAAATCTGGATTTCATTCTCATTTTGTCTGTTTGGCTCCCTCTTTGCCTTCTTTCCACTTGCCCTGCCCCTCCCCCGTCGCATCATTATGCTCCATCCGTGCCATCGTTTCCTCACAGTGGGAACACTCCTCTCCTAACAACTTGGCCCCACTCTCTTGGCCACAGAGATACACTCAGGACCAATCAGAATCCCTCTGCAGGCTTTTAGAACCTATCTACCTATCTATCTATTTATTTATTTGGCCATACCAAGCAGCTTGCGGGATTAGTTCCCCAACCAGGGATTGAACCCAGGCCCCCTGCAGTGGAAGCATAGAGTCCTAACCACTGGACCGCCAAGGAATTCCCAGCATTTAGAATTCAGACTAAGAAATTCTAGGCTTATTCTGCTGGGTTTTGGAACAAAGGAGATGGAAACTCAGAAGATGTCAGTGGATATTTCCACCTTGTGAACCAGGATGTAGGCCAAGACAGTGTGTAGTAAGAGAGGAGGAAAAAGTAGAGGCAGAGATTAAAGCTGAATTGAAAGCTGGGGTAGGAAGACTTCTTGGCCTGGTTGCATCCTACCCTCAGGTGATCAGCTCTTCTTCCTTAGGATAAATTAAATTCGTTTGTTTCAGCTAATTTGAGGTGGTTTATATTACTTTTAAGAAAAATGTTAAACAATATGGTGTTTTCTGCATGAAATTTTGGGGAATTCTCTTTTTAAGTTATTTATTATTTTTTAAATAAATAAATATTTATTTGTTTATTTGGTTGTGCTGGGTCTTAGTTGCGGCAGGCAGGCTGCTTAGTTGTGGCATGCAAACTCTTAGTTGCGGCATGCATCTTACTTTTTAAGTTATTTTTGTTAGTTTTGTAATAGCCAGGAAAGGACTTTCCTCAGAGAACTTTTCTTCCTGTTTTTTTCTACCTCAGACGTACATTTTTAGTATCTTAACTTCCCTTTATTTTTTTTCTTGCTAAAGTCAATATTACATGTTTTTCTGTGAGGGGAGTGCAAGGGTTTGTAGCAGAATCTGAAAAGGCTGGTCAGGGCCACATACCTCTTCTAAGTTAAATTCCCTTCCAGGACAAAACTCCTCAAAGAGGAGAAACATCTGGGAATAAAATCTAAATTTAGCAGGACACCCTGTGTGCAAGCACAGGTCACTATCCACACTTCCCCTCCTGGGAGCCTGTGCAGCCCACCACTGCCAGGGTCCCGTGATCCAGGGACAACTTCCCCAGGAGAACACAGGGCACGCCTCAGGCTGGTGCAACGTCATGTTGGGCTCTGCTGCCGCAGGCTCGCCCCCCATCCGTAGCCCTCCCTCCCCCCGGCCTGAGTGAGCCAGAGCCCCCGAATCAACTGCTACTTTAACCCCGTCCTGTCTGAGTGAAGAACATATGCCCTCTGGAGATGTACATGCAGAGGCGGGGCCAGATCCAAAGCTGAACCCCAGGAGCTGTGTGAACAAAGAAGAGAAAGGGAAATTTCTCCCAGCAGCCTCAGGAGCAGCGGATTAAATCTCCACAATCAACTTGATGTACCCTGCAACTGTGGAATACCTGAATAGACAACGAATCATCTCAAATTGAGGAGGTGCACTTTGGGAGAAACGATATATATATATATTTTTCCCTTTTCCTCTTTTTGTGAGTGTGTATGTGTATGCTTCTGTGTGTGATTTTGTCTGTATAACTTTGCTTTTACCATTTGTCCTAGGGTTCTGTCTGTCCTTTTTTTTTTTTTTTTTTTTCTTTTTTTAGTATAGTTTTTAGCGCTTGTTATCATTCGTGGATTTGTTTTTTGGTTTGGTTTCTCTCTTCTTTTTTTTTTAATTACTTAATAAATTTTTAAAAATAATTATTTTTTATTTCAATAACTTTTAAATTTTATTTTATTTTATCTTCTTCTTTCTTTCTTTCTCTTTTTTTTCTCCCTTTTATTCTGAGCCGTGTGGATGACAGGCTCTTGGTGCTCCAGCCAGGCGTCAGGGCTGTGCCTCTGAGGTGGGAGAGCCAAGTTCAGGACATTGGTCCACAAGAGACCTCCCAGCTGCATGTGATATCAAATGGCGAAAATCTCCCAGAGGTCTCCATCTCAAGGCCAAGACCCAGCTCCACTCAACGACGAGCAAGCTACAGTGCTGGACACCCTATGCCAAACAACTAGCAAGACAGGAACACAACCCCACCCATTAGCAGGGAGGCTGCCTAAAATCATAATAAGGCCACAGACACCGCAAAACACACCACCAGACGTGGACCTGCCCACCAGAAAGACAATATCCAGCCTCATCCACCAGAACACAGGCACTAGTCCCCTCCACCACGAAGCCTACAGAACCCACTGAACCAAGCTTAGCCACTGGGGGCAGACACCAAAAAAAACGGGAACTATTAACCTGCAACCTGCGAAAAGGAGACCCCAAACACAGTAAGCTAAGCAAAATGAGAAGACAGAGAAACACACAGCAGATGAAGGAGCAAGGTAAAAACCCACCAGACCTAACAAATGAAGAGGAAATAGGCAGTCTACCTGAAAAAGAATTCAGAATAATGATAGTAAAGATGATCCAAAATCTTGGAAATAGAATGGAGAAAATACAAGAAACGTTTAACAAGGACCTAGAAGAACTAAAGAGCAAACAAACAATGATGAACAACACAATAAATGAAATTAAAAATTCTCTAGAAAGGATCAATAGCAGAATAACTGAGGCAGAAGAACGGATAAGTGACCTGGAAGATAAAATAGTGGAAATAACTACTGCAGAGCAGAATAAAGAAAAAAGAATGAAAAGAATTTAGGACAGTCTAAGATACCTCTGGGACAACATTAAATGCAACAACATTCGAATTATAGGGGTCCCAGAAGAAGAAGAGAAAAAGAAAGGGACTGAGAAAATACTTGAAGAGATTATAGTTGAAAACTTCCCTAATATGGGAAAGGAAATAGTTAATCAAGTCCAGGAAGCACAGAGAGTCCCATACAGGATAAATCCAGGGAGAAACACGCCAAGACACATATTAAACAAACTATCAAAAAGTAAATACAAAGAAAAAATATTAAAAGCACCAAGGGAAAAACAACAAATAGCACACAAGGGAATCCCCATAAGGTTAACAGCTGATCTTTCAGCAGAAACTCTGCAAGCCAGAAGGGAGTGACAGGACATGTTTAAAGTGATGAAATGGAAAAACCTACAACCAAGATTACTGTACCCAGCAAGGATCTCATTCAGATTTGATGGAGAAATTAAAACCTTTACAGACAAGCAAAAGCTAAGAGAATTCAGCACCGCCAAACCAGCTTTACAACAAATGCTAAAGGAACTTCTCTAGGCAGGAAACACAAGAGAAGGAAAAGACCTACAATAACAAACTCAAAACAATTAAGAAAATGGTAATAGGACATACATATCAATAATTACCTTAAATGTAAATGGATTAAATGCTCCAACCAAAAGACATAGACTGGCTGAATGGATACAAAAACAAGACCTGTATATATGCTGTCTACAAGAGATCCACTTCAGACCTAGGGACACATACAGACTGAAAGTGAGGGGATGGAAAAAGATATTCCAGGCAAATGGAAATCAAAAGAAAGCTGGAGTAGCAATTCTCATATCGGACAAAATGGACTTTAAAATAAAGACTATTATAAGAGACAAAGAAGGACACTACATAATGATGAAGGGATCAATCCAAGAAGAAGATATAACAATTGTAAATATTTATGCACCCAACATAGGAGCACCTCAATACATAAGGCAAATGCTAACAGCCATAAAAGGGGAAATCGACAGGAACACAGTCATGGTAGGGGACTTTAACACCCCACTTTCCCCAATGGACAGATCATCAAAAATGAAAATAAATAAGGAAATACAAGCTTTAAATGATACATTAAACAAAATGGACTTAATTGATATTTATAGGACAGTCCATCCAAAAACAACAGAATACACTTTCTTCTCAAGTGCTCATAGAACATTCTCCAGGATAGATCATATCGTGGGTCACAAATCAAGCCTTGGTAAATTTAAGAAAATTGAAATCGTATCAAGTATATTTTCCGACCACAACACTATGAGACTAGATATCAATTACAGGAAAAAAATCTGTAAAAAATGCAAACACATGGAGGCTAAACAATACACTACTTAATAACCAAGAGATCACTGAAGAAATCAAAGAGGAAATCAAAAAATACCTAGAAACAAATGACAATGAAAACACGACCACCCAAAACCAAGGAATGCAGCAAAAGCAGTTCTAAGAGGGAAGTTTATAGCAATACAATCCTACCTTAAGAAACAAGAAACATCACAAATAAATAACCTAACCGGGCTTCCCTGGTGGCGCAGTGGTTGAGAATCTGCCTGCCAATGCAGGGGACACGGGTTCGAGCCCTGGTCTGGGAAGATCCCACATGCCGCGGAGCGACTGGGCCTGTGAGCCACAATTGCTGAGCCTGCGCGTCTGGAGCCTGTGCTCCGCAACAAGACAGGCCGCGATAGTGGGAGGCCCACACACCGTGATGAAGAGGGGCCCCCACTTGCCGCAACTAGAGAAAGCCCTCGCACAGAAAACGAAGACCCAACACAGCCATAAATAAATAAATAAAATGAACAACCTAACCTTACACCTAAAGCAATTAGAGAAAGAAGAACAAAAAAACCCCAAAGTTAGCAGAAGGAAAGAAATCATAAAAATCAGATCAGAAATAAATGAAAAAGAAATGAAGGAAACGATTAAAAATATCAATAAAACTAAAGGCTGGTTCTTTGTGAAGATAAACAAAGTTGATAGACCATTAGCCAGACTCGTCAAGAAAAAAAGGGAGAAGACTCAGATCAATAGAATTAGAAATGAAAAAGGAGAAGTAACAGCTGACACTGCAGAAATACAATGGATCATGAGAGATTACTACAGGCAACTATATGCCAATAAAATGGACAACCTGAAAGAAATGGACAAATTCTTAGAAATGCACAACCTGCCGAGACTGAACCAGGAAGAAATAGAAAATATGAACAGACCAATCACAGGCACTGAAATTGAAACTGTGATAAAAATCTTCCAACAAACAAAAGCCCAGGACCAGATGGCTTCACAGGCGAATTCTATCAAACATTTAGAGAAGAGCTAACACCTATCCTTCTCAAACTCTTCCAAAATATACCAGAGGGAGGAACAGTCCCAAACTCATTCTACGAGGCCACCATCACCCTGATACTAAAACCAGACAAAGATGTCACAAAGAAAGAAAACTACAGGCCAATATCACTGATGAACATAGATGCAAAAATCCTCAACAAAATACTAACAAACAGAATCCAACAGCACATTAAAAGGATCATACACCATGAACAAGTGGTGCTTATCCCAGGAATGCAAGGATTCTTCAATATACGCAAATCAATGTGATACACCATATTAACAAATTGGGGAGAAAAACCGTATGATCATCTCAATACATGCAGAGAAAGCTTTCGACAAAATTCAACACCCATTTATGATAAAAGCCCTGCAGAAAGTAGGCATAGAGGGAGGTTACCTCAACATAATAAAGGCCATATATGACAAACCCACAGCCAACATTGTCCTCAATGGTGAAGAACCGAAAGCATTTCCACTAAGATAAGGAAGAAGACAAGGTTGCCCACTCTCACCACTATTATTCAACATAGTTTTGGAAGTTTTAGCCACAGCAATCAGAGAAGAAAAAGAAATAAAAGGAATCCAAATCAGAAAAGAAGAAGTAAAGCTGTCACTGTTTGCAGATGACATGATACTATACATAGAGAATCCTAAAGATGCTACCAGAAAACTCCTAGAGCTAATCAATGAATTTGGTAAAGTAGCAGGATACAAAATTAATGCACAGAAATCTCTTGCATTCCTATACACTAATGATGAAAAATCTGAAAGTGAATTTAAGAAAACACTCCCTTTTACCCTTGCAACAAAAAGAATAAAATATCTAGGAATAAACCTACCTAAGGAGACAAAAGACCTGTATGCAGAAAATTATAAGACACTGATGAAAGAAATTAAAGATGATACAAACAGATGGAGAGATATACCATGTTCTAGGATTGGAAGAATCAACATTGTGAAAATGACTCTACTACCCAAAGCAATCTACAGATTCAATGCAATCCCTATCAAACTACCACTGGCATTTTTCACAGAACTAGAACAAAAAATTTCACAATTTGTATGGAAACACAAAAGACCCCGAATAGCCAAAGCAATCTTGAGAAAGAAAAACGGAGCTGGAGTAATCAGGCTCCCTGACTTCAGACTATACTACAAAGCTATAGTAATCAAGACAGTATGATACTGGCACAAAAACAGAAATATAGATCAATGGAACAGGATAGAAAGCCCAGAGATAAACCCACGCACATATGGTCAGCTTATTTTTGATAAAGGAGGCAAGAATATACAGTGGAGAAAAGACAGCCTCTTCAATAAGTGGTGCTGGGAAAATTGGACAGGTACATGTAAAAGTATGAAATTAGAACACTCCCTGACACCATACACAAAAATAAACTCAAAATGGATTAAAGACCTAAGTGTAAGGCCATACATTATCAAACTCTTAGAGGAAAACATAGGCAGAACACTCTATGACATAAATCACAGCAAGATCCTTTTTGACCCACCTCCTAGAGAAATGGAAATAAAAACACAAATAAACAAATGGGACCTAATGAAACTTAAAAGCTTTTGTATAGCAAAGGAAACCATAAATAAGACGAAAAGACAACCCTCAGAATGGGAGAAAATATTTGCAAACGAAGCAACTGACAAAGGATTAATCTCCAAGATTTACAAGCAGCTCGTGCAGCTCAGTATCAAGAAAACAAACAACCCAGTCCAAAAATGGGCAGAAGACCTAAATAGACATTTCTCCAAAGAAGATATACAAATTGCCAACAAACACATGAAAGAATGCTCAACATTATTAATCATTAGAGAAATGCAAATCAAAACTACAATGAGATGTCATCTCACACCCGTCAGAATGGCCATCGTCAAAAAATCTACAAACAATAAATGCTGGAGAGGGTGTGGAGAAAAGGGAACCCTCTCGCACTGTTGGTGGGAATATAAATTGATACAGCCACTATGGAGAACAGTATGGAGGTTCCTTAAAAAACTAAAAATAGAACTACCATACAACGCAGCAATCCCACTACTGGGCATATACCCTGAGAAAACCATAATTCAAAAGAGTCCTGTACCACAATGTTCATTGCAGCACTATTTACAATAGCCAGGACGTAGAAGCAACGTAAGTGTCCATCAGCAGAGGAATGGGGCTTCCCTGGTGGCCCAGTGGTTGAGAGTCTGCCTGCCAGTGCAGGGGACACAGGTTCGAGCCCTGGTCTGGGAAGATCCCACATGCCGCGGAGCAACTGGACCCGTGAGCCACAACTACTGAGTCTGCGCGTCTGGAGCCTGTGCTCCGCAACAAGAGAGGCCGCGACAGTGAGAGGCCCGGGCACCATGACGAAGAGTGGCCCCCACTTGCCGCAACTAGAGAAAGCCCTCGCACAGAAACGAAGACCCAACACAGCCAAAAAAATAAATAAATAAATAAATAAATAAATAAATAAATAAATAAAAATTTTAAAAAACAAAGAACAAAAACCAGATGAATGGATAAAGAAGATGTGGCACATATATACAATGGAATATTACTCAGCTAAAAAAATAAACGAAATTGAGTTATTTGTAGTGAGGTGGATGTACCTAGAGTCTGTCATACAGAGTGAAGTAAGTCAGAAAGAGAAACACAAATACCATATGCAAACAGATATATATGGAATCTAAAACAAATAAAAAATGTTCATGAAGAACGTAGGGGCAAAATGGGAATAAAGACGCAGACCTAGTAGAGAATGGACTTGAGGATATGGGGACGGGGAAGGGTAAGCTGGCACAAAGTGAGAGAGTGACATGGACATATATACACTACCAAATGTAAAATAGATAGCTAGTGGGAAGCAGCCGCATAGCACAGGGAGATCAGCTTGGTGCTTTGTGACCACCTAGAGGAGTGGGATAGGGAAGGTGGGAGGGAGGAAGACGCAAGAGGGAAGAGATATGGAGATATATGTATATGTATAACTGATTCACTTTGTTATAAAGCAGAAACTAACACACCATTGTAAAGCATTATACTCCAATAAAGATGTTAAAAAATTTTTTTAAAAACATTTTGAGTTTCAGTGAAAATAATAGCTTCAGTGGATCGTAACACATCAAATATATTTAAAACCATGATTTCATCCTATTGCAAAAAACTGGTCATCACTGGAGGATGCTAAGGAAATAACTTTTTTTTTTTTTTTTTTGCCATACTTCTCAGCTTGCAGGATCTTAGTTCCCCAACAAGGGATTGAACCCGAGCCCTAGCAGTGAAAGCGCCAAGTCCTAGCTACTTGACTGCCAGGGAATTCCCTCTCTTTATTTTGAAAACTGGTAAATAAAAGAAAACAATCAAGCATTTATCCTGCCTTTCCTGTATAAACTGTAACACTAGGTAACCAAATAGTAGATGATGTGAGGTTGGTCTTTATGGAAGTGGTCAATCAAATAAACTAAAGAAGAAAGAATTGAATTTGAATATCAGCATTTTTTGACAGTCACTAATGAATTATTGACTCTAAGCATTGAACCCCAATGGCTGTTATTTTCAGAAAAAGACAGGTAAACAGATATTTTGTGCCTGGAAGAACACACCACTACCTATAAAATAATATTCCTCCCCCCCTTAATAGTAATAATCAAACGTGAATGTAACTCAGCCTGGAGATACAGGAAGTGCTTTTTGTTGCAGCCTGCAATCCAAGTCCTGACCACTCTGTTTTGGAGCTTGAAAAAGCCAACTGCTTCTATGTCCCACACTAGAGCTGTTTTAAATATTTGGTGACTGTAAAGCAGTAGCCTTACTGAAGTCTGTGCCTCAACCCTTTTCCAGTATCATCTCCCCAGAATCTTCATCTAGAAAATAGAAACAAACTTATTAGCAAAGCTCAAAGTAAGAGTGCTATCTTCCAAATGGTCTGAAGCTACCTATGGATGAGAGGGATGCAGAATGGAGAGGCCAGTAAGTAACTGATAAGCATGTACATTAAAATTATGCCTGGATAAATTTTTGGCTGTGGTTTTCACAGTACACCAGAAGTCTACTAAGTTTTGGAGTAATCACAAGCCAAAAAATTTTAAAGCAACAGCTTATGAACTTCAATCCTTAAAATAATCACAGCCCCAAATCTGCACTCAGCATTGTCAGCTCCAAAAGTTGTACATTCCCAGGAAAGGCTTCCTCCCAAATCATACCTTGAATGAAATCTTGGAAGAAAACATGCCAGGAAAATCCTCTTGGTATAACTTATGGAATTTTTTTCATTGAGATAGTTGATCTATCTTAAGTTTATTTTGGGAAAAGGAATGAGATTGTCTCAACTCCATCTATTGAACAATTCTTTCCTCCACTAATTTTTGAAATACAACTTTTATAATATTTTCATATTAATATTGTCATATGATATTCTCATATCAAATTAAACATGTGGGTCTATTTCTGAATTCCATTCTGTTTCATTGATCTACTTATTTATGTAGTACTACCAAATTTTAAAAATGGTACTATGATGATGCTATAATATAGCATGAAATATAAGGAACTACTAAAAACCTAAGCCTCTGGAATGTCAGAAATCAGGAAGCTTCAAGGAATAGTTCTTCTTTCTAGAATTCTGCCATTAAAGTAACTCAGCTCTAAAATTCAGGTTCTGGGTGACTTGTAGTCCAAAATTTCAAATTCCTTGGAAAATCTGATTGGCTTAGCTTAGGTTGAGTATTAGTCCCCAAATCAATTATCTATTCTTGGCGGGGGGAGAAATCCATGTATTACAGACATGACTGCTGGGTGTTCAACCCTGTATATCAGTGGAAGTTTGCAAAGAAACAAAGTGTTGTGAGCTGAACACTACTCTAGAAACTGTCTACTCCATTATGCCCACCTGCCCATCTCATACATCTGAAGCTTTCCTATCTCTGCATGATACATCTCTCCCACACACAATTGGCAGCCACCACTTTCCAATAAGAGATGATGCAAACTCCTGTCCCTGTATTGATCTAGAGGCAATGTCATAGGGTCATACAGCTGCAAGTCAAGGATTTCCTAGAGCATGCTCAATCCTCCAGTTCTGTCAAAATACCCTTACATATTCTATTGGGTTGGCCAAAAAGTTCGTTCAGTTTTTTCCGGTAAGATGGCTCTAGTAGCGCTTAGTTGTCTTTAACGTCATTTGAAACAATTTTGTTAGGTTGTATTGTGACAGCTGTCATATTAGCATGCATGTAAAAAAAAAGTTATCAAAACTGGTGAATATTGAATATGGAATAAAAAAAAGCAACATTTTTGGCATGTTACGCTTTATTATTTCAAGAAAGGTAAAATGCAACTGAAACGCAAAAAAAGATTTGTGCAGTGCACGGAGAAAGTGCTGTGACTGATCAAAGGTGTCAGAAGTGGTTTGTGAAATTTCGTGCTGGAGATTTCTTGCTGGACAATGCTCCACGGTCAGGTAGACCAGTTGAAGTAGATAGTAATCAAATCAAGACATTAATTGAGAACAATCAATGTTATACCACATGGGAGATAACCAGCATACTCAAAATATCCAAAGCAAGCGTTGAAAATCATTTGCACCAGCTTGGTTATGTTCATTGCTTTGATGTTTGGGTTCCACATAAGTTCAGTGAAAAAAACCTTCTTGACAGTATCTCCTTATGCGATTCTCTACTTAAACCTCACGAGAATGTTCCATTTTAAAACAAATTGTGACGGGCAATGAAAAGTGGATACTGTACAATAATGTGGAATGGAAGAGATCATGGGGCAAGCGAAATGAACCACCACCAACCACACTAAAGGCTGGTCTTCATCCAAAGAAGGTGATGTTGTGTATATGGTGGGATTGGAAGGGAGTCCTCTATTATGAGCTCCTTCCGGAAAACCAAACAATTAAGTCCAACAAATACTGCTCCCAATTAGACCAACTGAAAGCAGCACTCAATGAAAAGTGTCCAGAATTAATCAACAGAAAACGCATAGTCTTCTATCGGGCTAACGCAAGACTGCATGTTTCTTTGATGACCAGGCAAAAACTGTTACAGCTTGGCTGGGAAGTTCTGATTCATCCACCGTATTCACCAGACATTGCAGCTTCGGATTTCCATTTATTTTGGTCTTTACAAAATTCTCTTAATGGAAAAAATGTCAATTCCCTGGAAGACTATAAAAGGCACCTGGACCAGTTCTTTGCTCAAAAAGATAAAAAGTTTTGGGAAGATGGAATTATGAAGCTGCCTGAAAAATGGCAGAAGATAGTGGAACAAAACAGTGAATACGTTGTTCAATAAAGTTCTTGGTGAAAATGAAAGATGTGTCTTTTATTTTTACTTATAAACTGAAGAAACTTTTTGGCTAACCCAATACAACACATCAATTAGCTGGAAAATTTAATCATCACTAACACATCCTAAATTACAGTGGTTTTTCAAACTGGAGTACAAGTAAATTTAGAGGTACATAAAAACATTCCAAGAGGTACTCCGGCATTGAAAGTTTTGAGGGAATCAATGTTCAGATTCTCAGCTTCTTTCCTACAACTGATCTGTCTGAAATGTGTTTTTTTTTTTTTTTAACGTTGGGTTTATTTATTTATTTATTTATTTATTTATGGCTGTGTTGGGTCTTTGTTTCTGTGCGAGGGCTTTCTCTAGTTGCAGCAAGTGGGGGCCACTCTTCATCGCGGTGCGCGGGCCTCTCATTATCGCGGCCTCTCTTGTTGCGGAGCACAGGCTCCAGACGTGCAGGCTCAGTAATTGTGGCTCACGGACCTAGCCGCTCCGTGGCATGTGGGATCCTCCCAGACCAGGGCTCAAACCCGTGTCCCCTGCATTGGCAGGCAGATTCTCAACCACTGCGCCACCAGGGAAGCCCTGAAATGTGTTTGAGTTAGAGGACTCTTGAGTCTCTCTGCTTCCGCATCTCCTCTTTTACAGTAGGCTCTGACTTACTTTATAAGTATACCTTTCCCCCATCATGGATCTTACTATGGTTCATTTATCAGGGTGTAAAACTCCAGAGGAACAAATGACAAGCTATCTTAGGCCATTCATATTGGAGAAGCTTTCTTTAATCAAGGCACCATAAATCCACAGGAAAGCTATTTGTCTTTTGCTATCTAACATGTTTTTTGGTTGAGAGAAAAACATTAGAAATAGGATATTCTGAATTCAGATATATTAGGAAGTGGCACAGCAGGAGAAATGACAATTTTCCTTCAATGACTTAGTCTTCTTAACCCCCGAGGCTTGTAAAAGAAGTATGCCTCTGTGGGAGGGTCCCTTAAAATCAGAGCAAAGACCATTGGCCGGAAATGGGAGCTCTGGCCCCTTATCTCACCTAGGTGATAAACCCATGACAAGGATCTGTGTCCTGTCTAACTTGGATACTAAAGATTTGACAAGACTAGAGGTGAGGCCAAGATGGCAGAGTAAGAAGGCCCTGAGGTCACCTTCTCCCACGGTCACACCAAATAGTTGTACAAAGCAACTATTGATGAGAAAAACTGGAAGGCTAGCAGGAAAAATGGTCTACAATTAAAGATATAAAGAAGGAACCAAAATGAGATGGGAAGGAGGGGCAGAGATGCAGTATAGTCAAGACCCATATCCCTGGGCAGGTGACTCACAAACAAAATAATTACAATCACAGAGGTCCTCCCCAAAGAACAAGTGATCCAAGCCCCACATCCAGCTCCCCAGTCCCAGGCTCCTGCACCTGGAAGACAAGCCCCCAGAACATTTGGCTTTGAAGGCCAGTGGAGTTTACTTTCAGGAGGCCCAAAGGGCTGTGGGAAATAGAGACTCCACTCTTAAAGAGCGCACACAAGGGACTTCCCTAGTGGTGCAGTGGTTACGAATCTGCCTGCCAATGCAGGGGACACGGGTTCGAGCCCTGGTCTGGGAAGATCCCACATGCCGTGGAGCAACTAAGCCCATGTGCCACAACTACTGAGCCTGAGCTCTAGAGCCCGCGAGCCACAACTGTTGAAGCCCGTGTGCCACAACTACTGAAGCCCATGTGCCTAGAGCCCGTGCTCTGCAACAAGAGAAGCCACCACAGTGAGAAGCCACCGCAACGAACAGTAGCTCACCGCAACTAGAGGAAGCCTGCGCGCAGCAACAAAGACCCAATGCAGCCAAAAAAAGCACGCACACACAAAATCTCACGGGGACCCAGGACAGAAGTAGTAATTTGAAAGGACCCTGGGTCAGACCTACCTGCTGATCCTGGAGAGTCTCCTGGAGAGGCAGGAGGCAACTGGAGCTCACCCTGGGTCCATAGACACTGGAGGCAGCTTTAGGAGTCCATTCTACCACATGGACAGTGGTGTTGGCAAGCACTGTTTTGGAATCCACCCTCTAGCTTATTAGTGATGGGACCTGGTCCTACCCACCAGCCTTTTGGCACCAGCACTAGGATGCCTCAGGCTAAGCAGCTGGCCAGGCAGGGACATAGTCCTACCCACCAGCAGGCCTGCTGCCTTAAGACCCCATGAACCCACAGCCACCCCAGGACCCAGGCTTGTCCACCAGAGAGCCCAGGACCTGGCCCTACCTATCAGTGCACTGACACTAGCACTCAGACCCCCAGGGTCCTGCAACCAGAGACCTGGGAACCTGGCTTTGCCCACCAGTAAGCTGGCACTAAACCCAAGACCTCCTGTACCCTAGCCCCATCCACTAGCAGGCCAAGACCAGATCCAAGACACCTTGGACCCCTCAGCCAGCTGCCCCAGGATCCAGCCCTGCTCACCACCAGGCCAACACTGGCTTTGGGATACCCCCAACCCTGTAGCCAGCTGTGTCAGGAACTGGCCTTACCCACCAGCAGACCAACACTAGATCTGGGACCCCCAAGCTCCACAGCCACCTGCTCCAGAATGCAGCTCCACCCACCAGTGGGCCAGTACTATCCCCTGTATTTCCTGGGGCCTGCAGCCAGCAGCTTTGTTTTTATTTTTGTTGTTTTGTTTGTTTGTTTTGGGCCACACCATGCAGCTTGTGGGATCTTAGTTCCCTGATCAGCGATTGAGCCTGGGCCCTGGCAGTGAAAGCACTGAGTCCTAATCAGTCCTAACCTGGACTGCCAGGGAGTTCCCAGCTAGCAGCTTCGTGACCCAGCCCTGCCAACCAGTGGCTGTGGCAGCCTCCACACAAGGCAGGGCCTGGCAACAAACCAGACTGAGGGCCAGCCATGCTGACCAGACCACCCAACAGTAGTCAGCCCACCACAACAGAAGGACCCATGCAACCCAATAGGGGGCACCCCTAGAGCATGTAGTTCTGGTGACCAGAGTGGGGTGTACTGCTGGGATGCATAGCACATCTCCTACAAAAGGCTACTTCTCCAAGGTCAGGACGTGTAACCAACCTACCAGATACATAGAAATAAAAACAGCAAATTAGACAAAATGTGGCTACAGAGGAATAGCTTCCAGATAAAGGAACAAGATAAAACCCCAGAAGAAGAATGATCGTAAAGATGTTCAAAGAACTTGAGAGAAGATTAGGTGAACAGAGTGAGAAGTTAGAAGTTTTAAACAAAGAATTAGAAAATATAAAGGAGAACCAAACAAAGATGAAGAATACAATAATTGAAATGAAAAATACATTAGAAGAAATCAATAATAGATTAAATGATACAGAGGAATGGATCAGCAAGCTGGAACTCTCTGTCGAGGAAGCAGAAGAGTCCCAAACAGGATCAACTCAAAGAGGACCACACCAGTAACATTGCAATTAAGATAGAAAAAGTTACAGATAAAGAGAGAGAGTTAAAAGCTTCGAGGAAAAAGCAACAAGTTACCTACAAGGGAACTCCCATAAGGTAATCAGTTGACTTGTCAGCAGAAACTCTACAAGCCAGAACGATATATTTAAAAGTGGCACGATATATTTAAAGTGATGAAAGGGAAAAACCTACAACCAAGAATACTCTACCCAGCAAAACTTTCATTCAGCTTTTTTTTTTTTTTTTAATTTTTATTATTTATTTATTATTTATTTTTCGCTGTGTTGGGTCTTCGTTTCTGTGCGAGGGCTTTCTCTAGTTGAGGAGAGCGGGGGCCACTCTTCATCGCGGTGCACG
The DNA here is from genome assembly GCF_028021215.1 of Eschrichtius robustus. Classification (NCBI taxonomy): domain Eukaryota; kingdom Metazoa; phylum Chordata; class Mammalia; order Artiodactyla; family Eschrichtiidae; genus Eschrichtius; species Eschrichtius robustus. The sequence continues at coordinate 42,471,679 of NC_090829.1, forward strand.
GGCCTCTCACCGTCGCGGCCTCTCTTGTTGCGGAGCACAGGCTCCAGACGCGCAGGCTCAGTAATTGTGGCTCACGGGCCCAGTTGCTCCGCGGCATGTGGGATCTTCCCAGACCAGGGCTCGAACCCGTGTCCCCTGCATTGGCAGGCAGATTCTCAACCACTGCGCCACCAGGGAAGCCCTTTCATTCAGCTTTGATGGAGAGGTCAAAAGTTTTACAGACAAGCAAAGGCTAAAAGAGTTTAGCACCACCAAACCAGCTTTACAAGAAATGTTAAAGGGACTTCTCTAAGTGAAAAAGAAAGACCACATCTAGAAACACACAATGAAGAAAGGAAAAATCTCATCGGTAAAGGCAATTATATACAGTAAAGGTAAAAAGTCAGCCGTGTATAAAGCTAGTAGGAAGATTGAAAGATAAAAGTAGTAAAATAATCTATATCAGCAATAAGAATACCCAAACAAAAGATATAAAATAGGATGTCAAAATCCGTAAATGTGGTGATGGGAGCTGGGGGGGGCGGTGGTTAGAATGCAGAGTTGTTAAAATATGTTTGAACTTAAGGGATCAGCAACTTAAAACCCAGCTATCTACAGTGCAGGGAATATAGTAAATAACTATGTAATATCTCTGCATGGTGACATATCCTAACTAGACTTATCATGGTGATAACTTTGAAATGAATAGAAATACCAAATCACTGTATTGTGTAACAGGAACTAACATAGTGTTGTAGGTCAGTTGTACTTCAAAAACAAACAAACCCATAGGAAAACAGATCAGATTTGTGGTTACCAGAGGCAGGAGGTGGGGAATTGGACAAAGGTGGTCAAAAGGTACAAAGTTCCAGTTACAAGACAATTAAGTACTACTAGGGATTTAACATATAACATGAGAAATATAAGTAACGCTGCTGGAGGAGGGCTAAATTAGGAGTGTGGGATTAGCAGATACAAAGTACTATACATAAAGTAGATCAACAACAAGGGCCTACTGTATAGCACAGGGAACCATATTCAATTAAGAAAAAGCCCCACTGCTGTACATTATATATGCAAGTTGTTAAGAGAGTAAATCCTAAGAGTTCTATCACAAGGAAAATTCTTTTTTTCTATTTCTTGAGTTTTATATCTATAGGAGAGGATGGATGTTCACTAAACTTACTGTGATAATGATTTCATGGTGTATGTTAGTCAAATCATTATGCTGTACACCTTAGATTTATACAGTGCTGTCAATTATACCTCAATAAAACTGGAAAGAAACAAAAAAGATTTTATGAGACCAGTTCGAGAAATACCCATTTGCTTAGAAGCAACCTCTCTCTGCATTTACACCACTCTCCGTTTGCTTGGTGGTTACTTCCATGCCCTTGTGCCTTGGTATATGTCTCAGTTGTACATTTCTTGTTTTTGTTGTTTGTTTTGTTTTTTGTTTTTGTTTTTATTTCAAGAAAGAGGAAGCTAAAAATTCTATTTTTACTTCTGAGAAATAGATTAATATTATATCTTCAAAGAAAAAGAACTTACATTGAGAGTGTTAGTGTTTTGCCCTTTGTTGATCTCTTACTCAGACTGGTAGAAGAATCATTTTCATTGATGTTTAGCAAGAGTGTTACTTACTCCAAATCCATATTTATTTTTACTTGGAGTGAAGTCTACAGCTAGCTGTCACTCATTAACCAATTCTCTGCTCATTTATTTAGTCCTAAAATGTACTAATTAGATATATATTAACAAATAGGACTATGTTTTGAATTTTATTTTATTCTTTTTTTTCTTTTTATTAAACTATAGTTGATTTATAATATTCTGTTAGTTTCAGGTGTACAGCATAGAGATTCAGTTATTTTTTTCTGATTATATTTCATTGTAGGTTATTATGAGATATTGAATATAATTCCCTGTGCTATACAGTAAATCCTTATTGCTTATCTATTTCATGTAAAGGAGTTTGTATCTGTTAATCCAGTACTCCCAATTTGTCCCTCCCAGCCTCCCTCTCCCTTTTGGTAACCATAAGTTTGTTTTCTATGTCTGTGAGTTTGTTTCTGTTTTGTATATAGATTCATTTGTATTATATTTTAGATTTCACACATAGGTGATATCATATAGTATTTATCTTTCTCTATCTGACTTACTTCACTAAGTATAATATCCTCTAGGTCCATCCATGTTGCTGCAAATGGCAATATTTCATTCTTTTTTATGGCCGGGTAATATTCCATTGTATATGTATACATCACATCTTCTTAAGCCAGTTTTCTGTTGATGGGCACTTGGGTTATTTCTATGTCTTGGCTATTGTAAATAGTGCTGCTTATGAACATTGGGGTGCATGTATCTTTTCAAGTTAGAGTTTTCAGTTTTTATGGTTATATATTCAGGAGTGGGGTTACTGGATCATATGGTCTCTATTTTTAGTTTTTTAAGGAACCTCCATACTGTTTTCCATAATGGCTGCACCAATGTACATTCCTACCAACAGTGTAGGAGGGTTCCCTTTTCTCCACACCCTCTCTCCAGCATTTATTATTTGTAGACTTTTTGATGCTAGCCATTCTGACTGGTGTGAAGTGATTCCTTATTGTGGTTTTGACATGGATTTCTCTAATAATTATCAATGTTGGGCATCTTTTCATGTGCCTATTGGCCATCTGTATGCCTTCTTTGGAAAAATGTCTATTTAGGTTTTCTGCTGGTTTTTTTGGTTTGTTTGTATGTTTTGGTTTGTTGGGGTTTTTTTGATATTGAATTGTATGAGCTGTTTATATATTTTGGATATTAAGCCCTTGTCAGGTACATCATTTGCAAATATTTTCTCCCATTCCGTAGGTTGTCTTTTCATTTTGTTGATGGTTTCCTTTGCTGTGCAAAAGCTCCTTAGTTTGAGTTTATTTTCGTATATGGTGTGAGAGAGTATTCTAATTGCATTAATATACATGTAGCTGTCCAGCTTTCCCAGTACCACTTGTTGAAGAGACTGTCTTTTCTCCGTTCTATATTCTTACCTCCTTTTTCATAGATTAATTGACCATAGGTGTGTGGATTTATTTCTAGGCTCTCTATTCTGTTCCATTGATCTATATGTCTGTTTTTGTGCCAATACCATGCTGTTTTGATTCCTGTAGTTTTGAGTAGTGTCTGAAGTCTCAGAGGGTGATACCTCCAGCTTTGTTTTTTCCCTTAGGATTGCTTTGGCAATTCTGGGCCTTTTGTGGTAATATATAAATTTTAGGATTATTTGTTCTAGTTCTGTGAAAAATGTCATGGGTATTTTTGCTAGGGATTGCATTAAATCTAGTTTGCTTTGTGTAGTATGGCCATCTTAACAATATTAATTCTTCCAATCCAACAGCATGGGATATCTTTTAATTACTTTGAACTATCTTCTGTTTCCTTTATCAGTGTCTTATATTTATCAGCATATAGGTCTTTCACCTCCTTGGTTAAGTTTACTCCAAGGTATTTTATTTTTTTGATGTGATTTTTAAATAGGATTTTTTTTTTACCTTCTTTTTCTGATATTTCATTGTTAGTGCAAGAAATGCAACAGATTTCTGTATATTAATGTTGTATCCTGCTACCTTGCTGAATTCATCTATTAATAATAATAGTTTTGTGTGGAGTCTTTGGAGTTGTTGTCTATTTAGAGTATCATGTCATCTGCAAATAGTGATAGTTTTACCCCTTCCCTTCCATTTTGGATACATTTTATGTCTTTTTCTTGTTTGATTGATGTGGCTAGGACTTGCAATACTATATTGAATGGAAGTGATGAGAATGGGCATCCTTGTCATCTCCCAGAATTTAGTGGGAAGGCTTTCAGCTTTTCACTGACAGTATTATGCTGGCTGTGGGTTTGTTGTAAATGGCTTTTGTTATTTGTTATATGTTATATGACAGTTTTATATCATAAATGGATGTTGAATTTAGTCAAATGCTTTTTCCACATCTGTGAAGTCATCATGTGGTTTTTTTTTTTTTTTTTTGTCTTTCCTTTTGTTACTGTGGTGTATCACATTGATTAATTTGCATGTATTGAATCATTCTTGTGCCCCTGGAATGAATCCAACTAGATGATGGTGTATGATCCTTTTTATGTATTGTTGGATTTGGTTTGCTAATATTTTATTGAGGATTTTTGCATCTATATTAATCAAAAGTGTGGTCTGTAATTTTATTTTTTTTTTGTAGTATCTTTGTCTGATTTTGATATCAGGATGATGGTGGCTTCATAAAATGAATTTGTGAGTGTTCCCTCCTCTTCAATTTTTGGGAAGAGTTTGAGAAGTATAGGTATAAGTTCTTCTTTGTATGTTTGGTAGAATTTCCCAGTGAAGCCATTTGGTCCTGGACTTTTGTTTGCAGTGAGTTTCTTTTATTACAGGTTCTATTTCACATTTGGTGATTGGCCTGTTCAAATTATCTGTTTCTTCTTGACTCAGTTTTGGCAGGATGTGTGTTTCTAGAAACTTGTCCATTTCTTCTAGGTTGTCGAATTTGTTGGCACATAACTATTCATAGTATTCTCTTACGATTTTCTGTGGTATAGTTTTTTATTTCTTTTCTTTTATTTCTTATCTTGTTTATTTTGGATCCTCTCTCTTTTCTCCTTGGTGAGCCTGGCTAGAAGTTTGTCAATTTTGTTTATCTTTTCAAAACACCAGCTCTTGGTTTTATTGATCTTTTCTCTGGTTTTTTTAATCTTTATTTTATTTGTTTACTCTCTGATCTTTATTATTTCCTTCCTTCTGTGGGTTTTGTTTGTTCTTTTTTTTTCTAATTCCTTTAGGCTGTCAGTTAGGTTGTTTGAGATTTTTCTTATTTCTTGAGGAAGGACTGTATTGCTATGAACTTACCCTCTTAGAATTGCTTTTGCTGCATCCTGTGGATTTTATAAGGTTGTATTTTCATTTTCACTTGTCTCGAGATATTTTCTGATTTCTTCTTTGATTTCGTTGACCCATTGGTTTTTTAGTAGCATGTCGTTTAATCTCCATGTGTTCGTTCTTTCCCCATTTTTCTTTCTGTGGTTGATTTCTAGTTTCATACTGTTGTGGTCAGAAAAGATGCTTGAAATAATTTTCCTCTTAAATTTGTTGAGGCTTGTTTTGTGAGCTAGTATGTGATCTATCCTAGAGAATATTCCATGCATGCTTGAAAAGGATGTATATTCTGGGTTTTTGGATGTAGTGTCCTGTAGATATCAATTAAGTTCTACTGGTTTATTGTGTAATTTGGGACCTATATATTGCCTTATTGATTTTCTGTCTGGATGATTTGCCCATTGATGTCAGTGGGATGTTAAAGTCTCCTACTATTATTGTATTATTGTTAATTTATCCCTTTACATCTATTAGTATTTATTTTATATACTTAGGTGCTACTATATTGGGTGTGTATGTTAATGAGTATAACATCTTCCTCTTGTATTGATCCCTTTATCATTATATAATGCCTTTCTTTGTCTTTCTTTATGGCCTTTGTTTTAAAGTCTATTTTGTCTGATATGAGTATTGTTACCCCTGCTTTCTTGTCATTTCCATTTGCACGAAATATCTTTTTCCATCCCCACTTTCAACCTGTGTGTGTCTTTCGCCCTGGAGTGAGTCTTTGTAGGCAGCGTATTGTGGTTTCTTGTTTTCTTATCCAATCTGCCACTCTGTCTTTTGATCAGAGCATTTAGTCCATTGACATTTAAAGTAATTATTGATAGGTATATAATTACTGTCATTCTAATTCTTGTTTTCCAGTTGTTTTTGTAGTTCTTCTTTGGTCATTTCCTCTTCTTTTTGTTTTTTCTTTTGTGGTTTGATGATTTTCTTTTGTAGTATGCTTGAGTTCCTTTCTTTTTGGTTTTTGTGAATCTATTGTATGTTCTTGATTTGTGGTTTCCATGGCATTCAAATATGTTGACCCATAACTATAACTACTTGCTTTATACTGATAGCCATTCAAGTTCAAACACATTTTAAAAGATCTACATTTTTAACTTCCCTCCCCCACATTTTGTGATTTTGATGTCCTATTTTACATCTTCATGTTTATCCTTTTACTGTTAATTGTAGTTATAATTGCTTTTACAAATTTTTTTGATTGTTTTTTAATCTATGTACTGTCTTATATAAGTGATCTTCAACCCTTTTATATATTTGCCTTTCCTATTGTGATTTACCCTTTCCTAAATTTTCCTGCTTCTTTCCTATTTAGAAAAGACCCTTCAATATTTCTTTTAGGGTAGGCTTAGTATTGCTCAATTCTTTTAGTTTTTGGTTGTCTGAGAAATTCTTTATCTTTTCTTCTGTTCTAAATGATAATCTTGCTGGATAGAGTATCTTAGGATGCAGGTTTTTCCTTTTCAGGGCTTTGAATATATCATGTCACTTTCTTCTGGCCTGCAAAGTTTCTGCAGAGAAATCAGCTGATAGTCTTATGGGGGTTCCCTTATAACCAACTCTTTGTTTTTCTCTTGCTGCCTTTAGAACTTTTCTTTATCTTTAACTTTTTGTGATAGGTCTTGGTGTAGGTCTGTTTGGGTTCATCTTGTTTGAGACCCTCTGTGCTTCTTCTTGTACCTGGATATCTGTTTCTTTATTTAGGTTTGGGAAGTTTTCATCCATAATTTCTTTAAATATATTTTCAATCCTCCTCTCTCTCTTTTCTCTTTCTGGAACCCCTGTTATACATAGGTTGGCATATGTTTTATATTATCCCATAGATCTCATATGTTGCTTTCATTTTTTAAAATTTGTCTTTCTGTCTGCTGTTCTGGTTGGGTGATTTCCATTATTCTATCTTCCAAATCATTTATTCATTCTTCTTTGCCAGTTAGTCTGCTATTCTTTGATTCTAGATAAATTTTTATATCAGCAATTGAATTGTCTATTTTTGATTGATTCATTTTTATTGTTTCAGTTCCTTGTTATAGTGATCGCATTTCTATCAATAATCTTTCACAATTCAGTTGGCACTTTTATTACCACTTTTTTGAACTTGGGATTTAGTAGATTGGTGAGCTCTGTTTCATTATTTGTTCTTTCAGGGGATTCCTCTTGTTCTTTTAATTTGGAGTTGTTTCTCTGCCTTTTCATTTTACTTAACTTCTTCTGTCTTTATGAGTTTAGGAGGAACAGTTATTTACTGTGCTCATTAAGGGGTGTTTTTATGAGGGAGCGTCCCTGTGTAGGCTGTGTGTATCCAGTGTTTTTGGTGTGAGGGCTGATTTTGGTATGGATGCCAGCCATGTCTTTTCTCAGGGTGTGCTGGCTGTTATCACCTTGATAGGGGATGTGGTTGGTGTTGTGGTGTCCAGAGCCTGCACTGGATATTTTGTGGGGCCTCCTCTCTGCTCCATAGCTGATGCCACCCTGTCAGGGTGGGGTGTGCTCCCCAGTTGTTGGATTAGAAACCCTGAGGGTCAGGTTTGATCAGACTCCATTGCCCTTGAGTGCATGCCCTGCCACAAAGGAGGTGATTGTTGAAGCAAGTGAGGCCCGTGCGATCATGGAGGACCTATGCACCACCTGTGTAAGTGTCCTCAGTTCCACTCAGAAGCAGCCCAAGGTTGCATCCATTTCTCTGTTGTGTTTGTCCCAGATCTAGTGCAAGGTTGTGGTGTGGAGTAGGCTGGGGTTGCAGATCAGGTTATTATGGCTTCAGGATCTGAGGTGGCTGCACTGCTGCCTGAGACCTGGGCTGCCTCTGTGGCAGTCTTCTCCCAGGACCTGTCTGCCTCAGAGCTAGCACTAAGCTGTAGTGTGGAGTGGGCAGAGCTGGGGCCCTCTCACTGGGAGGTGAAACATTACTCCTAAGTGTGCTGACAGCAGCCATCACCGCCACACCCAGACCACACCCCAAGCCCTCCAGGCTGTCCCTGTGTAGCTAGATGAGTCCTCTCCCAGGACCTGTCTGCCCAAGATTCAGCACTTAGCCACTGAGCACACTTGTGATGTCACCTCATGCATGTGTTGACAATGGCTTCTGAGGCTCCATCTGGATTACACCCTAGGCACCCCACTCTGTCTCTCTGTAGCTAGTCATTTCCCAGGGCTCAGTTGTCCCAGATCTCACACCAGGCTGTGGTGTAGAGTGAGCAGGGTCGGGGTGTTCCCCTCTTCAGATTGGGAAGTGTGGCAGGGCAGCAGCTGCCAGTGTACGGCTCTCTCTACCCTGATTATTGGCAAGCCAGCATGTGCAAACTCCTCCCAAGTAGAGTCTAGGCTTCTCCAGTCCTTCTGTCTGTCTCAGCAGATTTCCCAGCAGGTAAGAAGGCTTGCCTCCTCCACACAGGACTCCAAGACTGGGACACCCAGAATGTGGCTTGACCTGCCCGCTCCCCAGGGCGAGAGTCTGCCCGTGTGAACTTTCTCTTCCTTACAGATCCCTCCCAGGGTGCAGGTCCTGACCCAATGCCTTTTTTTCTGTTCTAATTCCTTTGTAAGTCAAGTGGTTTCTAATTCTTCGCTAGCAATAAAATTGAAGGAGAACCTAATTGTGTTGTAAGGTATTAGATTCTTAAAAATATTTTTCATGCTAGATACCATATGGTTTTCTTCTTTTTTTTTTTTAATTTATTTTATGGTTTTTACAAAACAACTCAGAAGGAATTCAAAGAACCAAATGATACCATTAGACTGAAACTCCTTTTATTCCCAACTACTTATTTGTATGAAAAAGATTGATCAGAAATAAAATCTATAAAAATTTAAAAATTGGAACATAATTAATTATTCACCCATAAATCCATGTTATATATTTTAAAAAGCTCCGTTTAATTCAGAAAGTGACAAATGTCTAATAAGTTTTTTATTTTTATATTTATTTTCTTTGATCAAAATATTTTTATATGTAAATTGTTTTCATCATTTGTGTTTACATAATAATTGTATGATTGATCCAATCTAGAAGACATTTTAAAAAAATCTTAGAGTCTTTAAATTCACAGAAAATCTAAAAACAGTAATTTAATATATATGCATATTTTTGCTACACAGAGTATGAGAGAATGGTCAATAAAAACACTCAAGCATAGAAATATAATACATTAGGGTGAAATTTTGTGAAGGAAGTAGAATGCAAATATGAGTTTAAGGAGAAAAAAAGATGTAAAACTTTTGACTGTTAAAAAAGAGCTTGTTCTTCTAATTTTAAATGAATGCTGGTCATTTTTATATTGCTATATTGTTAAGTTTCTATTGAATTTATTTGAAAGAATGGTGTATTTTATTTTAAAATGTCAATATTTATAATATACTGCACATTATAACCACTTCAACTTGTGCTGAAAAACTTTAGGTAACTTAAAATCGTGCAACAAAGTTTTTAAAAAAATTCTTCTGAGGAATTACTGGCAAATAAATTTGCAGACTATTGTTATAAACAACAACAGGGAAAAAGGAAGAGTAAAGAGGTGAAAGATTTTTGTTCAAATTATGCTATATCTTAAAAAGAACAGGGAGAAGGGGTGATGATTCAAGCTTCTTGCAATACACTCACATACCAGGCAGAAATCTGAAGTCTGAAGAAGGGAACATGAAAGCTACTACCTTCCCTTTAGAGGCACAACCTAGAAGTTGAATCCATCACTTTATTTAACTTCTGTAAACCTTAGTTCATAGTCACAGACAGCTGCAAGGGAGGCTGGAAAATGTAAATCTTATTCTGATGGCCAGGTACCCAATTAAGAAAATACAGTAGAGGTTTTGTTCTCATTTTTACAACTGGTCATGCAGCTTTAGTTTGGCATTAATGATTTCCCTTCTCCTTTATTCATTCCATTTTTCTGCTTTTAAGGCCAAAGTCCATGATAAGAACAGGTGGAGCGTTATACCACTGCTTCACATTTTTTTGCCATTAAAAAGATTCCTGTTTGGAGGCAACATTGACTAGGAAAGCATGGTGGTGTATAGGATATTCAATAAATATACAGATGTTAGTGCTGGCAGAAGAATGATGGGTAGGGGAAGCCAAGTAAATGCAGAATTAAGCATCTATTCTTATGGTCTACATGATGAAAGGGGTCAAATAAAATCAGCCTGGCAACAGGTGGCTAGTTGTCAGGACCCTAGAGTTATTTTGGTGCTAGGGTTTGCTACCATACTGTAAAATTAAGTACTCAACAGTGGCAGTGTAGGCCTTTGGGAGGGAAAATCCCTTATTGAGTCCGTGTGTTTGCCATCTCTGCAAGTGACTATTGGTACTTTGTTCATTAGATAATTAGAGACACACCCAGCAGGTTGAGGAAGAAGGATGACTAACATCCATGGAAACAGTTCTCCTGTGTGTATGGTTATTTAAAGCCTCCTCCCTCCCTCCATCGTAGGCTTGTGTGATGAGTTAAATGGGATATGTATTAGTCAGAGAATCTGTTTTCTTTGTAGTAAGATCCAAATTAACGGTGGCTTAAAGTAAGATAGAAGCACACGTAACTCCCCCATAATAGTTTAAACATAAGCAGTCTGGGGTTGATACGGTATTGAGGATCCAGGTTCATTCTATCTTGTTGCTCTGTCATCTGTAGAATATTGCTTACATGCATATGGTGGGAAAGACTCATCGCTGCGTTCACACAGGCAGAAATCTGAAGTCTGAAGAAGGGAGAGTGAAAGATAACTCCCTTCCCTTTAGAGGCAAGACCCAGAAGTTGAGCCCATCACTTCCTTCTACTTCCTATGCACTAAATCTTAGTTCATAGCTGTAGATAGCTGGAAGATGGGCTGGACAATTCAGTTCCTCCATTATTTCAAGGGCTTACTCATCACATGTGGCTCACAGCTGCTCTATTGGACAGCACAGACAGAAAATCTTCATCCCTTGTAGGAAGTGACATTGAGCAGAGCTGCTTTGGATCAAACTACCCATTTATAGGAAGTATGAAAACTAGAAGGATAAATTAAATGATGCCATGAGGAAACAACCAGCCAAGTCATTCTATGGGACAAATGACTTACTTTTTTCAAAAACTAAATGATATTTTTAAAAGGCTTTAGGATACATAACAATTAACTGTGATGAGTAATTTTGAATCCCAATTTGAACAAACTAAGTATAAAGAGACAATTTTTAGATAGGAAAATATGAATGTAGACTGTATATTAGATGTTATTAAGGAATTATTGCTAATTTTAGAGATACAAGAATGTCATAGTGGTTATGTAAAAAATAAAATCTTTTTCAGTTACAAAGCCATACTAAAATGTCTGGAATTTGCTTTAAAATATTTAAGCAAATGGGACTTCCCTGCGGTCCAGTGGTTAAGACTCTGTGCTTCCACTGCAGGGGGCGTGGGTTCGATCCTTGGTCGGGGAACTAAGATCCCACATGCCGTGTGGCCAAAAAAAAAAAAAGCAAAAAGCAAACAAAAGAACAGAGAAGGATAGGTAAAATGAGATTGGCAAAACTATAATAATTGCTGAAGTTATGTGAAAGGTACAAGAGGATTCATTATAATATTCATGATGAAAATTAGAAAAAGAAATAAAGGTGGCAGCTGCCAATAAGCCCAAGCTGATTGCTACGCAGGAACAAAGCCTCAAGTTACCAAATCTATACATTTTTCAAAAGAAGAAAAAATTTCAGATTTAGAAAAAGTAAAACCTCTTACTTTCATAAAACAAAAATGATGTGGTCAAACAAAACACATCTGTGGACTGGAATTTGTCCTTGGGCCATCTGTTTCTGGTCTAGGAAAAGCCTGTTTTGTTAATGAGGTGTTTTCCCCCAAACTTAAGAGTATGCTCAAGCTTTCAAATAACTTCTGGAAACCAGTGCTAATGGCTCGGTGCCTGGGGACACAGAGATGAGTGAGACATTGCTACCACCCAGAAGGAGCTCTGAGTCTCATGAGGGGATGGGCATGTGGGCAGAGGCACAGAGCACAGCATAATGGCACACGCGGGGAAGATCAGGCAGGGATGTGGTGTTAGCCCGGCCATGGGCTGAACTGTGTCCCCACACCCACAATTCATATGTCAAAGTCCTAACCCCAGTACCTCAGAATGTGACTGTACTTGGAGACAGGGACTTTAAAGAGGTAATTAGGTTGAAATGAGGTCATTAGGGTGGGCTCTAATCCAGTATGACTGGTGTCCTTATCAGAAGAGGAGATTAGGACACAGACATGCACAGAGAGATGCCCATGTAAAGACACAGTGAGAATATGGCCATCTGCAATCAAGAAGAGAGGCTTTCAGAAGAAACCAAACCTGCCAACACCTTGATCTTGGGCTTTTAGTCTCCAGAATTGTGAAAAAATAAATTTTTGTTGCTTAAGCCACCCAGTCTGTGGCATTTTGTTATGGCATCCCTTCCAAACTAATACACATGGGAAGCCTTAATTTTGCCTAGGGAAGTCTGTGAAGAAGTCTTTGAAGTCTTTCATAAAGAAAGTGCTACCCATGTATTTGCAGTAAAAGTCCTGATTTCCATGTGTCATTTGAGGAAATTCTTAGGTTCAAGTGTCTGCGTCTCTCTAAGAAAGGTCATCTCTTCCATAACTTTAATTGCTTTCTTTTTGTTTATGACTTTAAAATTTGTCCCTTAATCCTCTTCTTTTCCTCTACACGTGACCATTCTACTGGTCACTAGACATGTTCGCCTCGATCCCCCAAAAATTCTAAATGGGGAATTCCCTCCTCTTCTACCCACTCTCCAAACACTCCTTCTCTTGTCTTCTCACTTACTAGTCATCATTTGTAGAATAGAGAAATCTGGGACTCAGCCTAGACTTTTCTCTCTCCTTTACCTCCACGTCTAATCTGTCACTAGTTCTAGCTCACCTCACCTCCTAATGATCCTGAAAGAGGAGGGAAGGGGGCAGGGCACAACCTTTGAAAGAATGACATAGCCCGGGAACATGACAAACTGATTAGAACCAAATGGGTCCGAGATGGCGGACAAGTCGACTTCCACTAGACCTTGAGCCTCAGTATATGCTCACATCAGCAAGCTAAATGGCACACCCACAGGTGCCATGACAGTTCCAAGGCCGACCATAAGGATTAAAAAGTGGGTGGTGGCCTAATTCCTGGAAATCCCCGACCCTTCCCAAAATAGCTGGAATACTCCTCCCACTCATTAGCCTATGAAATTACCCACCCCTATAAAAACTGACAACCCCAAACCCTGGTGCCCTTCTCACCTTCTGAGATGGCCCACACTCTGTCTGTGGAGTGTATTTCTCTTTAAATAAATCCACTTCTGACCTATCACTTTGTCTCTCACTGAATTCTTTCTGCGATGAGTGAGACATCAAGTGGCATGCAAACACAATCACTATAAATATTTTTATTATATATATTTCCTTCCAGTGTTTTTTCTATGTGTAGATTTTCATTACATAGTCAAAATCATACTATGTATGTAGCTTTTTTTTTCTTTTTTATTTATTATCATATCAAAGAACTTTGTCTCTATACATATAATTCAAATGAGTGTATATTATTCCATTAATATTCCATTGCATAATATCTCAGAGTTTACCTAATTGATCTTTTGATACTGTATTATATTCCTTAAAGAAGAAAAAGTCAAAAATGTGTCTATCATGACATGTACATAAAAAGAACAAAATAATTTTAGTTACTTCTTAACCTATCCAGATCCTTTCACCGAACTACATCTTGGTTTATAATGAATCAAGTTGAAATATTGGTCCAAAGACCTAATAAGCTCTAAAAGTGAAGTGTCACATGCTTCAGCAATGTAGAACTTGTCATATGACTGGTTTGACAAGGTCAGATCAAATGGGCAGGGGAGAGTTAGCTGATAAATGTGGGCAGTGTCTGTTCCCAGCTCACACCACCCTGGACTGTTCCGCTAATTCTTCGACTCAGCAACTTAGTGGACTGGATACCAGCTCTGCTTTGCTTGTATAAGACTGGCCAGGTCTGCACTATAAACTTCCAGACTAACAGGCTCACAGAAAGGGTTTGGAAAGACAGAAGAATGCTGTAGCACTGTCATTTTATTTTGTCTTTTTCATGTTAAAGCACATACAATCTACCCAAATTGCTTTCCATGAATGAATTCCATAAGGAGATTATATATGTATAGTTTCAATGTGAGTAGCATTGCTTAATGTCTTGCTCAACAGCACCTCCTTCAGTCTGCACCAGCATTGAATTTCTTGGTGAACTCCTTTTTACTGCCAGAGGTGAAACCAAGTGGAGAAAACAGTTAACATTTTCCATTTCTTTGGCCCCAGTGACCTGGATCTTGCATTTCACTCTGCTTTGCATAACTAGCTACACACATGTGCATATAAAAAATAAAATGGAATGAGGAAAGGAAAGGAACATATAAAACACTCTCTTTTATTTGATGAGGAAATCAAGCTACTCTCTATTTCTCACTGTTGTAAAAAGCATACCTTATGGTACGGGTATTGTGTTACATTTCTGGTCACATATGTATGCTTAACTGCACACATGGAAAAGGTAATAGTTATGAGGTACAACATGTAAAATCTGTTCTTAAAATTTGTTTGTAGCAACATAGCCTCTAGGTTGTATGCAAGCTAAATTTCATGTTTAAAGTATTTCTTGCTTTAGATCTGACTAATATATAATTTATTTATTCCAATTCAGGAAGGGGTTTCAGAATAGAAATGTCTAAATAATGGTCAAATTTTCCTATAGGTCAATTCTGAGGCAGGATGCAGGGTTTAATTATAATGGGAACTGTCCTTTGGCCCTCATGTTAGGGTCAGCAAAGATGGAATTCTATATATCTTTATCAAATCTCCTGTGACTAAATCAGTCCATAGGATGGTGCTTGTAAGGATTTTATATGTAGCTTCCAGTAATAGTGCTCATTCTATCAATCAACGTCAAATTAACCCCACGATTACTGAAAATCTAGAATAAAATATAAAATATTGAATCATTCATTTTTAATAGCATAGGTAATCAATGTGTGTTCTCTGGAGAGATGACTCATGATTTTTTAATGTAAAATTTATGAGACAGTTTGGGAGAGTGGAGAAAGTCCTACCCTCTCTCCTCCATGTTGGAGTATCGGCTCAGTGGGAACAACCAGCAAACATCATGCATGGCACATTGGTCCACTTGTGTCTTGTATTCCTGAGGCTGTCCAGTCCCAATTCAACTTAAGGAAATTCTATTCAATGTAATGTTGTTCAACACTTCAATTTTTTAAAAAAATTATTTATTTTTATTTTTGGCTGCGTTGGGTCTTCGTTGCTGCACGCAGGCTTTCTCTAGTTACGGTGAGCCAGGGGTATTCTTCATTGCAGTGTGTGGGCTTCGCATTGTGGTGGCTTCTCTTGTTGCGGAGCACGGGCTCTAGGTTCGTGGGCTTCAGTGGTTGTGGCACGTGGGCTCAGTAGTTGTGGCTCGCGGGCTCTGGAGCACAGGCTCAGTAGTTGTGGTACATGGGCTTAGTTGCTCTGCGGTATGTGGGATCTTCCCGGACCAGGGCTCGAACTCATGTCCCCTGCATTGGCAGGCAGATTCTTAACCACTGGGCCACCAGGGAAGTCCCAACACTTCAATTTAATAGACATTTAATGAGCAAAGCACAATGCTAGGTTGTATTAATAAGGGATCCCTTAGTCATAAGGAAAGACAGTTCTAACTCAGATTTGTTTGTATGAAGGGTAAGGGTGCAGAGAAACCTCTGCTAGGAAGACAGTCAGGCCTCACTGGAACTAGAAAGCTGCCAGACATCTTTTGCCTTCCCTTCCCCTTATCCACACACCCTCTTTGGTTCTGTCTTCTGTAAAAAATTAATACAAAGAAACCTCAATTAAATAGAGTTGGGAGGGAATTCCCTGGTGGTCCAGTGGTTAGGACTCTGTGCTTTCACAGCCAAGGGCGCGGGTGACCAGAGTGGGGAGCTCTCATGCCCTGCAAGATAGCAGAGCCCTGAACAGGAAGAAGAAAGACTCTGCTTCTTTCCTGAGAAGGATTCAGCCGATGAAAAGCCATGGACTCTTTGTACTCTAGCCCTCCCCACCTCCTTTCCTCTCTATAAAAGCATTCTCCTTCCCTTGCCTGCGGGAACTTGCACAAGGCTCGCCATGATTGCAGACCCCGAACTGCAATTCTCTGCTGGTCCTGAATAAGCCCATTTTTTTGCTGGAGAAATATCTGGCAGTCTGTTTTTGGTCAACGCTTCTGTTTTCTTTTTCTCCTTTACTGCATGGCGTCCTACCCTTGCAATATTTCTGCTTCATTCTGCTTTCTGTAAGCCTCTTCTCTGCTCTCTGACCTGCTTGTAGATGACCCATCAGGACTACCCCAAATTAGAGCTTCAGACCCTAAACCTACATGACCGTCCTAGATTTTGTGTGTGTAAGTGAGTTTGTGTGTATTCTAGTTCCAAATTCAGAAGGATCTGACTGGCCTAGCCTACGTCAAGTATCCATCCTGCCCCATCCGGTCAGCTTTTGCCACAGGAAGGAGGGTTCCAAGACCATGTATAATTAGTGATGTTGCTTTCACACTGTGGACCACACAGGTAAATTACCCAAGAAGAAATGGGAGTGAGGAGGATGAGTGAAACACCAGTTCTGGTCCCTGGGTCTCAATCTTATAGAAGAGGCCAATACATATATCATTTCAGCACAAGGCAGATTGTGAAAGAGGTTCAAAAAGCTCTTGGAGTATGGAGGAGGGGAAGATTGAGACAACAAGGGTCTAGGAAAACTTCTATGGTTAGGGGACACTCAGTATATCAGGAATACCTTGAACGACAGACGGAGACAAGGTGTGTGGAATGAAGCCCAAGGAGATGTGGTGCTGCAGAGGTAGGCATGACTGAGAAGCACCTGGTGTTTGCTTTTCTGCAACAGGAAATCATCAAGGGTGTTTTGATCAGGAGAGTCGCATGATCAGGTCTGTGTTTCACGAAGATGTCTTAGGACATGGTAATTAGATAAACTGGATGTGACGTAGGGCCTGGAGGGCCTGTCCTCCTCCAGGAGCTAGGCAGATCAGTGAATCTGCATGAGGTATATTAATGGTCTGAATCAGGAGAAAAGGCATGGAAGAGAGTGCTCATGAATATTCATATTGAACAAAGATGACGTAACTGCCGTGGAATGTATGAATCATAACTAGAGTTTGAAATACTGGCAAGGTGTTAAATATTCCTAGTAAGACCTGGCATGATTTTTAAATAGTTAATGTTTAAGTGCGGGAAAAAAGAAGAATATGAAAAAGGAAAACAGTTAAGCTGGTTGTTTTTAGTTTAAAAAAAAAAAAAAAAGGTTTCTATCATCCCTGGAGGACGGCTGGCCCAAAGGCCAGTGGTTAGGATGGATTCCCCTGCTTAGTCCACACCTGGCGTGATGGGGTGCCATGACTGGTGTCTCACCGGGGACAGGGAGCAACACAGCTAGTGACAGAGTTGGTGTGAGGAAGAGTGTGCGGCCACCAGTGTGGGAGAGACGAGTCTTAAATCCTAGATTCAAATGCTGACAAGGAAAGAGGTCCCAAGGGCTATAGGTTGGAGAGTTCTATAAAGCAGTAGGATCCCAATTCTCTGGAAGATGGTAAAGACGGAGAAATTGGACTCAAGGGATGCTGAGAGAGGATTATGAGATAGAGAAAGCCAGGCTTATAAATATGAAATCTTATAAATCTTGTACAAATATCTCCTGGGACAAATAGGTTGTGGCCATCAGCCCTATTCTCAGTCGTGCAGTATGTTCTTAGTGAGCACTTAGCAAATGCAAAGCACCGTACAGGCACCAAGGAGCCTACAAAGCCAGTGGGGCAGAAGGGGCTAACATTTTTTTGCGGACCTACGTTATTGGAGGCTTTGCAGATGGTATTTAATTTCATTTTTTTTAAACTTCTAGACCTTTAAAATCGTTATTGCAGTTAGTAGGTCTTTTTCTCTGTCCACTCGCCTTGCTTTCTTTGTGCCATACTCTAGAAACAATTACTTTTCTCCCAGACACACAAGGTTGCAGGGAACTACTTCCCTCCAGAAGTCAGTGTTTGAGATGAGGAACTTGCCTTGTCCCCAGGTCATCTGGATTTCACCCAGCTCAGGCTTCTGACTCATCCTTCACACCCTCAGTACCTTGTCATCCTGTCGGCTCTGGGCTCTGGCCCTTTCCCAGGGCGCTCAGGCTCATCCAGAGCTGCTGCTGTTTCTTCTCAGGCAGCTGCTTTCTTCTAACCAGAGCCCACAATCTGTTTGGGGAGCTTCACCTTCTGAAACCTTTCTTCTAATGCCTGGAAAGCACTCTTCATCAAAAAGACAATTTTTAAAAATACAAAAAAATCCTGAATCACCTACTCTCAAATACAGAGTTTTGGAAAACCAAAAAAAAAGCTCACTGAGAAGATAATACCTTGCACTATTTATTCTCTGAGATCTCACTGCTTTGTATGTCGTCTCTTTATTTGTTTATGCAAATGAGAAAAACCTTTGCATTAATTCTTCTCTGTAATAATTGGTTTCCAGTTTACAAAGTAGAAAGTCATTTGAGATTAGAGGTAAGTAAAACATGTACACAGAAGGATAAGGACTAGAAAGGCAGGAATGTTTTAAAATTAAAAATAGTCATAGAATAATTGAAGGTAAGTTTTTTTTGTTTTCAAGCTTTGATTTACAAATAATTTTTTTAGAGTAATTTGAATATAAAGAGCAAATCTGGAGGTTTTGTTTTTTCAGTTACACTGGTGCAGGATTCTCTCCAGCTCTTAGCTTATTGTAAACATTGTATCTTGAACATAGTGAATTATGTTGCATAAGAAATCTATTTTAACAGTTTGGGTCATTTTAGCAATTCATTTTTTTAATGAAAACTATACACAATTACATACAATTATATTAGAAATACTTTCCATCTATTTAGATATTTTAAATCAGTCAGACTATTTTCTCTATCTGGAATGTCCTCCCTTCACTTATTGTATACATGGATTCTTCCTAAATTAAACACACACACACATACACACACAGAGAAATATATATAGAATATATCTTTTCTCCCTTAATGTAAAAAAATTCTGATTATGTTTGGGGTAACAGTGTGACAACTGAAAAGCTAGGTTTCCCAGGCTTCCTTGCAGCCACATGTGGCCACATGACATAGTTTTGGCTAATGAGATATAACTTTAAGTCTATTGGGAAAGACTTCTGGGAAAGCTGTTCTGGGAAAAAGAGGTAAACTCATCTGGCACACATCTTTTTCTATCTTTCCATCTTCTTCCTGACTGGAATTTGTAGGCAATGCCTAGAGCTGGAGTAACAATCCCTTAACTGTGAGTGTGGAAGACACACCCAAAAGATGGTGGGACCAAAGCTAGAAAGAGCCTAGAACTTTGAGGTTCCCCCCACCCCTACCCGAGACAGCCTACCTCTGGACTTATGTGAGCAAAAATACCCCCCTTTCTTGTTTACGATAGTGTTCTAGGCAGTTGCGTATGACATACTTCCAATACCCAATTCCAGCCCGAACCCCAGAGATAAACAATCTTAATATTTAGTATGTATCTTTTGGGACCCACCTATATTCGTACCACATTAAATTTTTATCCAAATTTTTTTCCAAAAATGGGATAATACTATATTTATTATTCTGAAACTCCTTGACTTAATAATATGGTCTAGACATATTTCCATGTCAGTACAAGAAAAGTTACCCTCTAAAAAATATTATTTTAAAGAAGAGATTTTTTTCTCTAAAAAGTGACACTTGCTTATTCAAGCAATAGAGAAAGATTTAAAGTAAAAAGCAGCAAACGTCCCTGAATCCTACTATCTTGAAATAACCAGTATTATTGTTGGTGAGCATTATTCCTATCGACTCTCTTTGAAAATACTGGGAGTCTTTCTCTCCCACTACCACCTGCATGTTTGTGTGTACATACACATGGCACACACACAAAAGTACATACAAATACATCCAGATACACACACAAACACAGCATACAATCACACACACACACACATACAAATACACACAACTACTCACATGGGTAAATGGAAGTAAATGGAAGCCAGTCTTGACAAGGTCATCTGTCAGTTGGCTAACTCTTTCACCATCATAAGGGTCAGGAAAGCTGGGATTCTATCACAGTCACTTCAGTTATGTCAGCAATTTGGAGGGTCCAAAATAACTGTGCTCTATTTTAACCCTTACTCTTTTCACTTTCACAAGGCTTATCACTACTGTGCACGTAAAATCTGAGTCTGTTGTCCTTAATCATAATCTCAGGAATATTATAAATGCATAATTACATAGCAGGAGAAACCTTTGGAATTGTTGGAAAATGAGGGAAGATGACATCTTTAGCCTCTTGCAGATTGGTTCACATTCCGTTATTTCTATCATATGTATTGTTTTTCTTACAGCTACTATTTTGGACCCTATTGATCTCTGGCTATTGAAAAAAGTAATATAGAATACTTTGTTTTTCTGATAGTCTGTTGGGTAACATTTATTGCATTCTAAATTTTGACCTGGAATATATTCTTTCCCAATTAAAACTGCAAAGAGAATGGCTCCATTAATTGTATACATTACTCATTGTATAAATTTTATTTTATTTTAACAACTTATGAAGTGCCCATACTTTCCCAGACTGCTATTGATTATAAAATGTTGAGCAAGACCCTAAATTAGTCAAGTCAATCCAAGTGGAAGTCAAATGATCACTAACAATATTTCCTTTTATATATAAAAATGAAAAATCAATAGTTTTATCTCTTTAAAATATTAACAGTGGACATTTTTCTTTATTTAAAAAATGAAGGCATTTAACATTAGCAGTTCTTCAAAGAATTGGGATATTTTGTAAAAAGCAAGATTAAGCAGTGTCTACAGAGATTCTAATTCTCTTCATACTATGTATTCTGTAAGGTTGAATACCTAAAAATGATGAGTCCAGTGTCATATTTCTTTTGTCTTCTGAAAGAGAATTGTGAGGTAAGTGTGATGTAGCTTCTGCCCTCCTGCATATGACAACCATAAAGTCTGGGCAAAAATAAACAATTCCCTGAAGGCATCAGAGACTAAAAACAGGTAGAAATTGGGTCTGCGATTGGAAAAGGAAAAATGAACTGGGTGAGTTTCCCGATTTTTAAACACTTTTAGCTTGAGGACAAGCCCTAGGAGGGGAGCTAAACCCCTGTGCACAGAAATACACAAATTTACTGGCTTAAAGTACCAGGGATAGAGGTCAGAGGGACCACAACAGCAGGAAAATAAAGGGGAACATCCTGGAAAGGAGTCAGAGAGGGGCACCCCAAATTCTGCACATAAACTCTGCCTAAACCTCTGGTTGGACTCTAAAGCACACGTGCATGGGGAAGGCTCTAAACAGCCCAGTTAAGGATAAAAGAACCGCATAGTGATAGTGATTTCAGATGTACACCCACCACAGGGAAGACAAAGTTTGGGGTTTGGTTCCACCCAAGTAAACTGCCTAGTAAAACAATAACAACAAAAATCAATACTTTTCAGAGGAATGGGTCCAGAATGGGGTCACGTGCCCATGTCCTAAGTGCAGCTGAGCTAGGGAGGTAATAGTTTGCCATTTTCAGTTTCTTTAGTAGGAAACAAATTCTGCCAGGAAGGAAGAAGAGGGTTGCAAAGTAGGTAGACAACCTAGAGAGCCTGTAACTTTATAAAAATTGATAAAGCCTAGTTGGGGCAACAGAAGCATGTCTGTTGAAATGGAGTAGGAGCTAAATTTTAACTCCCTGTCTGGTAATCATTCCTGCTATATATTTTAAAACTTGTTATTGTGAAAACGTCAAACATAAACAAAAATTGGTACTGTGAATCCCCGCATATCCATTACTTGCCTTCAACAATTATCAACATTTTGCCAATATTGTTTTCCTCTGTATTTTAAATTTTATTTCCCTTCAACTTTTAATTTGGATAATTTCAAATGTACATAAAGATGGAAAGGATAGTACAGTGAATATTCACATACCTTTCACCTAGATTTAATAATTGCTAATATGTTGACATATTTGCTTTACCTTTCTCAAATATATATTTTTATAGATATTTGTATGTATATGTGTGTGTGTATATATACATATATATATATATATACTTTTTTTCTGAAACATTTGAAAGTAAGTTGCAAACATCATTATACTTTACCACTGTATCAGTTTAACTTTTGCTAGGGAACAAATTACCTAGTATTTTTAGGTAATCATTTATTTGTTTATGATTCTGTGGGTTGGAACTTTGACTAGGGCCTGGCTGTAGTGATTTTCCTCTGCTCCATGTGGGTTTGTCTGGGCTCCGTCATACATTTGTGCTCAGCTGGCAGGTTGGCTGAGAAATAGCTGGTTCTCGATCGCCTCATTCACATGTCTGGCAGCTGACTGGGTCCTCAGTTCTCCATGTGGCCTCTCAGTCTTCAGCAGGTCATACCAGGCCTCTTCCATGGTAGTGTCAGGGCAGGGTTCCAAGAGGATAAGAGCAGAAGCTGCAACATCTTTTGAGGTTGAGGCTCAGAAATCACACAGCATCACTTCTACCATACTGTATTGGTCAAAACAAGCTAAAGACTAGCTGAGAGTCAAGAAGTGAGTCGGTTTGCCCTAGAGAATCCCTGAAGGATTCGCATATTGGAGATACCACGGGTTAAGGTATGGTATTGAAAACAGGAGGATCTTCTCAGGTCGGTATTCAGAGAGGCTAGACCCCCCAGTTCCCCTCCTATGTGCCTAGTGACTATCCCCAGGCAGCAATCACAAGCTTATATCTTGGAGAAACTGAACCAGAGGAGTAGGTCTCAGGCACACCATGTGTGGTAGAGGGTGGAAGTGGAGGACAGAGCTCTGAAACCCCTTGCAATTTCCTGAGTGATAGGAGTATCTTTGTTATTCATAATGAGCACCTTTAGATACACCTGAATTTATACTAATGAGATGACTTTGGGTGGGGGTCCTAGATAGCCTCAGGAGGGGCTGGTCACCAGAAAGACCAAGTGATTAGAGGGTTGGAACTTTTAGTCCTACCCATCAACCTCCAGGGATAGAAGCTGGGTCTGGAGAGTTAAGTCTATAAAAACTCTTGAATGATGAGATTTAATGAGCTTCTTGGGTTGGTGAACATATGAAGTGCTGGGAGGGAGGCAAGTCAGGAGAAAGCATGGAAGTTCCATGCCTGCCGCAACCCTGGACCTTGCCCTACACATCTCTTCCATTTGACTGTCCTGAGTTATATCCTTTATAATAAACTGATAAATGTAAGTAAAGTGTTTCCCTGAGTTCTGTGAGCCATTCTAGCAAATTAGCAAACTTTAGAAGGGGATCATGGGAACCCACAATTTATAGCAGTAGGTTAGAAGTATGGGTGGCCAGACTTGGGACTGGCATCTGAAGTGGGGGTAATCTTATGGAGGACTGAGTCCTAAACCTGTGGGATCTATGCTAATTCCGAGTATTAGAATTAGTATTTCGTATCAAAATTGAATTATAGGATACCCAGTTGGTGTCCAGAGAATCAGAGAATTGGCTGTTGGTGTTGGAAGACACTCCAGACATGCATACACATCTTTTCTCTATATACTGATTACTAATATCTTATTAATTCAGACTGATTCTTACAATTTTCCCCTCCTTGAAATAATTAGAATATTAAGTAGAACTTCAGAAAGATTTTCAGTTTTCTTTTC
Source organism: Eschrichtius robustus (assembly GCF_028021215.1). Lineage (NCBI taxonomy): Eukaryota > Metazoa > Chordata > Mammalia > Artiodactyla > Eschrichtiidae > Eschrichtius > Eschrichtius robustus. The sequence continues at coordinate 42,495,309 of NC_090829.1, forward strand.
AGTTGGTTTACTGGCAGGAACTTTTGGCAAATGTGTCTGTTTTTCTGCATCAAAACGATAATCAGCAATGGTATTCTCCTTGCTGATATGTCAGCAGTTTATATTTTTCCTAATTAATAGATTTTGGGGAGCTAGTCATATTTTTTCCATTTCTTTTTTCACAAGCTGGTTTTATTAATTTTTATTTTTTTAAATAAATAAATAAATAAATTTATTTATTTATTTATTTATTATGGCTGCATTGGGTCTTTGTTGCTGCGCGCGGACTTTCTTTAGTTGCAGCAAGCAGAGGCTACTCTTCGTTGTGGTGAGCGGGCTTCTCATTGCGGTGACTTCTCTTGTTGTCAAGCATGGGCTCTAGGCACATGGGCTTCAGTAGTTGTGGCACGTGGGCTCAGTAGTTGTGGCGCACGGGCTTAGTTGCTCTGCGGCATGTGGGATCTTCCTGGACCAGGGCTCGAACCCGTGTCACCTGCATTGGCAGGCGCATTCTTAACCACTGTGCCACCAGGGAAGCCCTATTCATTTTTAAAATTAATATTATTTCAGAATGTCTTCATTCATTCAAAGTGAATTCAGAAAGAGTATAACAAAGAATCAGAAATCTATAGAAAATAATTATAAAGCTCTGTAAGTAAACATATTTTCTAAAATTTCATCTATTACCTAAGCTTTTTTTTTCAGTTTCCAAAGATTTATTTTCCTCTTTACTTCTTTTTAAAGTTTCCAACAATGTTCTAAACATAGAATATTTTAATCACACACACAAAAATCATTTAAAAATTGTTTTATAATGATGGAGTAGGGAAGAAATAAAACAGAAAAAGAAAGGAGATTGAAAGGAGGTAAATAAAATTTTTAATCATGGTTTTCTCAGCTAACTAGAAGGAATACCAGTGAAGCCTGACATGTACCATCTATCCTTTCACTCGCTCAGATGACATTTATTACCATCATGTTGTTACCTCCTGTTAAATACCTGGACAACTCCAAAGGTGTCACTGTCTAAAGGGCAATGACTTAGAGGTAGTGAGATCCCAGGCCCTGGAAGTATATGAGTAGAAAACAGATGTTATTTGTTAGGGATAATATATGAGGGACTCAAGTATGATGGACAGTAGGACTGGACAACTCAAGAGTCTTCTAAATTTTGAGAACTGACTCCCTGAAAATACCACCAAAATAATCTGTTGATACGTGATACATCATATTAACAAATTGAGGAAGAAAAACCATATGATCATCTCAATAGATGCAGAGAAAGCTTTCGACAAAATTCAACACCCATTTATGATAAAAGCCCTGCAGAAAGTAGGCATAGAGGGAAGTTACCTCAACATAATAAAGGCCATATATGACAAACCCACAGCCAACATCGTCCTCAATGGTGAAAAACTGAAACCATTTCCACTAAGATCAGGAACAAGATAAGGTTGCCCACTCTCACCACTATTATTCAACATAGTTTTGGAAGTGTTAGCCACAGCAATCAGAGAAGAAAAAGAAATAAAAGGAATCCAAATCGGAAAAGAAGAAGTAAAGCTGTCACTGTTTGCAGATGACATGATACTATATGTAGAGAATCCTAAAGATGCTACCAGAAAACTACTAGAGCTAATCAATGAATTTGGTAAAGTAGCAGGATACAAAATTAATGCACAGAAGTCTCTTGCATTTCTATACACTAATGATGAAAAATCTGAAAGTGAAATTAAGAAAACACTCCCGTTTACCATTGCAACAAAAAGAATAAAATATCTAGGAATAAACCTACCTAAGGAGACAAAAGACCTATATGCAGAAAATTATAAGACACTGATGAAAGAAATTAAAGATGATACAAATAGATGGAGAGATATACCATGTTCTTGGATTGGAAGAATCAACATTGTGAAAATGACTCTACTACCCAAAGCAATCTACAGATTCAATGCAATCCCTATCAAACTACCACTGGCATTTTTCACAGAACTAGAACAAAAAATTTCACAATTTGTATGGAAACACAAAAGACCCCGAATAGCCAAAGCAATCTTGAGAACGAAAAATGGAGCTGGAGGAATCAGGCTCCCTGACTTCAGACTATATTACAAAGCTACAGTAATCAAGACAGTTTGGTACTGGCACAAAAACAGAAACATAGATCAGTGGAACAGGATAGAAAGCCCAGAGATAAACCCATGCACATATGGTCACTTTATCTTTGATAAAGGAGGCAAGAATATACAGTGGAGAAAAGACAGCCTCTTCAATAAGTGGTGCTGGGAAAACTGGACAGCTACATGTAAAAGAAGGAAATTAGAACACTCCCTAACACCATACACAAAAATAAACTCAAAATGGATTAAAGACCTAAATGTAAGGCCAGACAGTATCAAACTCTTAGAGGAAACATAGGCAGAACACTCTATGACATAAATCACAGCAAGATCCTTTTTGACCCAGCTCCTAGAGAAATGGAAATAAAAACAAAAATAAACAAATGGGACCTAATGAAACTTCAAAGCTTTTGCACAGCAAAGGAAACCATAAACAAGACCAAAAGACAACCCTCAGAATGGGAGAAAATATTTGCAAATGAAGCAACTGACAAAGGATTAATCTCCAAGATTTACAAGCAGCTCATGCAGCTCAATAACAAAAAAACAAACAACCCAATCCAAAAATGGGCAGAAGACCTAAATAGACATTTCTCCAAAGAATATATACAGATGGCCAACAGACACATGAAAGAATGCTCAACATCATAAATCATTAGAGAAATGCAAATCAAAACTACAATGAGATATCATCTCACACTGTTCAGGATGGCTATCATCAAAAAATCTAGAAACAAAAAATGCTGGAGAGGGTGTGGAGAAACGGGAACCCTCTTGCACTGTTGGTGGGAATGTAAATTGATACAGCCACTATGGAGAACAGTATGGAGGTTCCTTAGAAAACTAAAAATAGAACTACCATACGACCCAGCAATCCCACTACTGGGCATATACTCTGAGAAAACCATAATTCAAAAAGAGTCAAGTACCAAAATGTTCACTGCAGCTCTATTTACAATAGCCAGGACATGGAAGCAACCTAAGTGTCCATTATCAGATGAATGGATAAAGAAGATGTGGCACATATATACAATGGAATATTACTCAGCCATAAAAAGAAACGAAATGGAGGTATTTGTAGTGGGTGGATGGAGTTAGAGTCTGTCATACAAAGTGAAGTAAGTCAGAAAGAGAAAAACAAATACAGTATGCTAACACATATATATGGAATCTAAGGAAAAAAAAAAAAAAGGTCATGAAGAACCTAGTGGCAAGACGGGAATAAAGACGCAGACCTACTAGAGAATGGATTTGGGGATATGGGGAGGGGGAAGGGTAAGATGTGACAGGGTGAGAGAGTGGCATGGACATATATACACTACTAAATGTAAAATAGATAGCTAGTGGGAAGCAGCCGCATAGCACAGGGAGATTAGCTTGGTGCTTTGTGACCACCTAGAGGGGTGGGATAGGGTGGGTGGGAGGGAGGGAGACGCAAGAGGGAAGAGATATGGGAACATATGTATATGTATAACTGATTCACTTTGTTATAAAGCAGAAACTAACACACCATTGTAAAGCAATTATACTCCAGTAAAGATGTTAAAAAAAAATTCTGTTGATAAAACAAAGCTGAGTTTGTTTATTTATTGCTCACAATGGTAAAGGAGAAGGCTACCTTGAAAGGTCTTAGTGTTTCAGAGTGCGGAGGGCAAAGGCAGGATTTTTATGAGGTTTTCTAACATATGGTTTAAGGTGGGCCTTGCCATGCATTTGAAGATAGGGCCTTTAAAGAGGTGATTAAGTTAAACGGGGGTAGAGTGAAGACCCTAATCCAATATGACTGGTGTCCTTTTGAAGAGGACATTTGGACACATAGAGAGACACCAGAGGTGAACACACACAGAGTAAAGACCATTTGAGGACAAGGCAAGATGGCAACCATCTGCAACCAAATTTAGAGGCCATAGGAGAAATCAAACGTGCCAATGCCTTGATCTTGGACTTCCAGCCTCCACAACTGGGAGAAAATAAATTTCTGTTGTTTAAGCCACCCAGTCTGTGGTATTTTGTTATGGCAGCCTGAGCAGACTAATACAATATTATATGCCTAATTACCGCTTTTCAGTATTGCAGTGGAAATCCGAGTCCAGGACTTTCCCACATTTTGAATATGAAGATTCCCTGCAGATCATCATGGAGACATGATAATGTCCAGAACGTGCTCCTGATTGTGAGTTCTCTAGCAACCTTTAGGCAGACAGTTGCAGACAGTTCTATTTTGAGGCTTATCAAGGAATTTCAGCGTTTTGATTGTTACCTATTTGGCTAAACTTGTAGGTTTTGTTGCGTTCCTGAATGAATTGTATTTTGAAGGAAGATAAATAGCTTCTCCTAAAAGTCAGAAGAAGGCTTTTGACAAGTTGATGGTCAACGTCTTACTGAGAGTCTTTGAAGCATTGATCAGTCACATCAACTTCTCCTAGCCTTGAGCATTGTGTGATCTATTCCAAAAGCTCTGATAATTTCTCCAGCCTTTGACAACATTTCCTGGCATGTGACAGGCAGTCATTTTGCATTTGTATTAGTAACAGTAAGAAAGACAGATTTATCTATCTGTGGTCATTCCTCAGTGGCTAATATTTACTTCACAAGATGTATACTTTCTGTAGCTCTATCTCAGCATACTTTGGGTGCACAATTTTTGAAGAAAATTTAAGAACATTAGGACACCAAACTTAGGTTAAAACTGAACCTTGAATATGATTTTCAATGCCAACTTACTACTCAGCTTGCTACTGACAATATATTTTTAACTCCTCTGATCCTACAAAACCAAAAATCTTTACTAATTTTATACATAAAAGTGGTATCTTATCACTTGATGGCATATACATAAGATATATCTCAATTTTTAGATGACATGAATAGAAACAGATATCTTAGAGCAAAGAAATTTGAAAAATCAGAGGAAAATAATAATTTAAAACTAAACCTGAGTGTAGCTGTTGCTGCCTTCTGAGGGGGATATCGAGGAGAAGGATGGCATAATTCATATCAGCAGTTGGGCAACACATCTCTACTTCTCTCTTCCTTCCCTTCAAACACTGGTGGTAAGAAAGAAGGGAAAGGGCTTCCCTGGTGGCGCAGTGGTTGAGAATCTGCCTGCCAATGCAGGGGACACGGGTTCGAGCCCTGGTCTGGGAAGATCCCACATGCTGCGGAGCAACTGGGCCCGTGAGCCACAACTACTGAGCCTGAGCGTCTGGAGCCTGTGCTCCGCAACAAGAGAGGCCGCGATAGTGAGAGGCCCGCGCACCGCGATGAAGAGTGGCCCCCACTCGCCGCAACTGGAGAAAGCCCTCACACAGAAACGAAGACCCAACACAGCCAAAAATAAAAAATAAAATAAAAATTAAAAAAAAAAAAGAAGGGAAAAGACTGAAGTTGCAAAGCCTCTGCCCATTTTTCTCTGCAGATAAGGAGTGGGATCTGGAGTTGATGCCTGAGTTGTTAAAGCATTGGGGAATAGAAATGTCTCTGATGCTCCAGAGACTAGTAGTGGATGGAAAACAAAATTACTCTGCATAATAATACAAGGGAAATAGAGTTTCGTGGGGAAAACTAGGGGAGGAAGGAGCCTGTAGAGGGAGAAGCAGGGAATATGGAGTCAGAAAGGGAATAAGAAAACATGGCAGGAGGCCAGAGTCTGCTGAGATAGAGGTGCTCCAGGCAAAATTCCAGTAACTGTGGCTGCCAGAAGGCTAACAACCAGGATATATAAATAAAAAGCTCAACTTTCAGTTGTTTGCCAGTTGTCGCTATCATGTAGTCCCACCCTTCATACACAGCATCCCAAAAGTCCAAAAAGCTGCTGCCCATGTGTGAGTATAAATAAAAATGATTTTTCTCTGCTTGTAAAGGAGAAGAAGAACGTTCTCTCTTCCTTCGCTTTTGAAAGGGTCTCTTTAGAAACAGAATAGTCCTTGAGTCCCTAGTTTAACTTTTTGGAATGTGGGCAGATTTCTCCAGGGCTAAATAAATAAGCCCCATATCCTGTCTCCTTATGCAGAGTTGTCTCCAAGGTCTGGGCTTCATACCCCCTAGAAATGTCCACACACAATTCTCGAGTTAACCTAGCAGGCTGTTTTGAGTAACTACTTATCTCTCAAGGAGACAAGAGAAGTATAAATATTCTTTCTTCTGCTTTACTCAATTGTGTGAAACTTCATGCTGACTTCATAGTTACTCACAGGCTACCTATGTATGTGTACTACTCTGTTGTGCATACTCAGTACTGACGCCGAAAGCTCAGCTTCTCTGTACACTGGTGCTGAATCAAATCTTGGAGACAGAGTTTTGGGTGAAGCAGAAAAGGATAGCTTTATTACTTTGCCAGGCAAAGAGGGGCACAGCAGGCTCCTGCCTTGAAAAACTATGTGTCCCAACTTGGAGAAGATAGTGAGAAGTTTTATAGTAGTTGTTCAAAGAGGGCGTGATCAGCTCATGGACATTCTTCTGATGAGTTGGTGGTGAGATAAGTAGGAGTCAGCATCATCAACCTTCAGGTCCAGCTGGTCTGAGGTCTACATGCTTGTTGGCAGTATACCATCGGTTAATCCGTTAACTTCTCCTGTCTGGAGGGGGTTTCAGTATCTTCAAAATAGCTCAAAGATACTGTGTGTATCCATTGATGGGGAAACAGAACCTTGCCCCAAGGCTGCTCTTGACAGTTTCCCCCAGTCTCATATCCCCTCCCTTCCCTAATTAACAACTGCTTGAATCTGCCTATTGGAACTCAGGGAAGGTCATGGAGGCTGAATGAAGGCTGTTTCCTATAATCAAAGAAATGGTGGTCACAGAAAGGCTTTGTGCCCAGGAGCCCCATAGGGCCCTGTGCAGTATCCGTACTAAATTAGGTTCCTGGACCCAATTCTAACATGTGTATGTTTGCGGGGAGGGTTTCCCACACAACACCAAGCAATTCTCAGACACCAGTAGGGTGTGTGAGAATTCAACTCACTTCTGACACTATCTACCCAGATAGAGCATCAGATTCCACAGCTTAAGGGTTCACTCTGTTAATAAAAGAAACAGGCCCAAAATGAGATCACTTGTGCTAAGATTCACATCACCAAACCAAGACTTAACCCCTAACCTAACTGCAGTTTCAGCCTCTCCCAGGAATGTGACTTCAACCAATCTGGAATTATAGGCATACCCTATTTTACTGTGCTTCGCTTTATTGTGCTTCACAGATATTGATTTTTTTATAAATTGAAGATTAGTGGCAACCCTGCATTGAGCAAGTCTATAGGCACCTTTTTTCCAACAGCATTTGCTCCCTTGGTGTCTGTTTGTCACATTCTGTTAGTTCTCCCAATACTTCAGTCCCTCAACCAGCAAACATGTTAAGACTCACTGAAGGCTCAGATGATGGTTAGTGGTTTTTTTTAGTAGTAAAGTACTTTTTAATTAAGGTATTGAAACCGAGCAAGACCCTGTGGGGCTCCTGGACACAGAAGCCGTTCTGTCCCCCATTTCTTGTTGGTAGGGAATTGACTCCAGTCTCCATGACCCTCCCTGAGTTCCAAAGGGCAGGTTCAAACAGTTGTTAATCAGGGAGGGGAGAGGATGCAGAGACAAGGGAGGAGCAGTCATGAAACAATAGTGCAGCCTTGGGGCAGGGTCCTGGCTCCACCTCAAGGGATACACATATCAATATCTCTGAGCTCTTCTGCAGAACTAAAACCCCCAACAAATGGAAGATGTTAACTACTTGATGAAGCATTCTTCATTCCAGAGAGAGTCACAGTTTATAACCTCAAGAACCAGATTAAAGGAATGCAGACCCTGATCCTTATTAGCAACCCCACCCTTGAACCACTGCTATAGAACTCACCAAACCCCCCTGGGTGGGGACACAGTTTTGGTTTTTGTTTTTTTAATAATTTTTTTTTTTTTTTTTGGCCACACCGTGTAGCAAGTGGGACCTTAGTTCCCCAACCAGGAATTGAACCTGTTCCCCCTGCAGTGGAAATGTGGAGTCTTAACCACTGGACCACCAGGGAAGTCCCAGGACACACAGTTTTTGAGGGCACGAGCCCACTGTTTCCCCCTTTGCCTGGCAAAGCAATAAAGCTATTCTTTTCTACTTCACCCAAAACTCTGTCTCTGAGATTCGATTCAGCACCGGTGCACAATGGCCAAGTTTCATTGTCAGTATGTATACTGTTTTTTTAGACTTAATGCTATCGCACACTTAATAGATTACAGTATAGTGTAAACATAACTTTTATGTGCACTGGGAAACCAGAAGATTTGTGTGACTCCCTTTATTGCAGTGGTCTGGAACGAAATTGTAATCTCTGAGGTATGCCTATACCTGGACAGCACTAGTGAAGTAATCTGCCTGATAGACCCCACCTTCCCACAAAGGAAGGTGACCTTGCCTGAAATAATCCACTCTTTGCTGGAAACTTCCGCTTCCAGCCCCCTTCTGCCTATAAAAGTCTTACATTTTGTACAGCTCCTCGGAACTCCTTTCTATCTGCTAGATGGGATGCTGCATGATGCATGAATCACTGAATACAGCCAATTAAATCTTTAAATTTACTCCGTTGAATTTTGTTTTAACAAGTTCTACAAGACAGTCCATCCTCGCCCCACCCCATCCTTCCCCAGACACGCACACTTCAGATGCCAGTCACAAGCCCAGGCTGGTACCTGAGCTTCTGACCAACTGGCTATAAATCAGCGGTTCCCACAACATCCTTCTTCGGTTCAATTAATTCGCTAGAGTAGCTCACAGAACTCAGAGAGACATTTTACTTACTCGATTACTGGTTTGTTAGAAAAGGATATAACTCGGGAACAGCCAGATGGAAGAGATGCATAGGGCACAGTATAGGGAAAGTGCTCAGAGGTTCCATGCCCTCTCCAAACTCACCACTCTCCCCAATCTCCATGTACTCATCAACCTGGAAGCTCTCCAAACCCCATCCTTTTGGGTTAATATGGAGGCTTCATTACATGGGCACGATTGACTGAATCACTGGTCATTGGTCACTGATTCAACCTCCAGCCCTTCTCCCCTCCCTGGAGGTCGGGGTGGGATTAAAAGTTCCAACACTCTAACCTCATGGTTGGCTCCATTGTCACCTCATTAACATAAAAGACACATTTATCACTTTCCACACTGATGAAATTCTAAGGGTTTTGGGAGCTGTGAGTCAGGAACTGTGGATGAAGACCAAATAGCTATGATAAATATATTTTGGTCATCTGAATGACCAAATATATATTTCTTATAAATCACAATATCTCAGTTACTAAACCAGTTTTCTTTTCTGCATTGATGTGGAGGGGTCTCTGTTTATTGGTAGGACTTTTACTTCCCCAATACATGCAAATGACTTATTTTATGCTTTAGAAGTAAGTCAAGAAAAAGATGTGACCTATATTGGGGACCATGCTCTAGAGAATAGAGATGGGATCCTTACACAGAAATAAGTTCTCAGGAGCAGAAGTTTGGAGCCAGAGAAGATAAGGAGAAATGTAGTACTGCTCCTCTACTTTCCCTCCCTGCTCCTCACCCCCCAAACATATCTTAACTCCTAGAGCTGTTCAGAGTAACTCTGGGTTTCCAGTTATGAAGTTGGAATCAATTTTATTAGGCTCTTCTTACATTAACATCTGGGATAAATACATAAACCATTTAATGTTTGACCTAATTGGGATCATCCTGTATAGATTTTTTTCATTTCTACCTTTTTTTTTTTTTAAAGGAATATATATGTAACATTCTTCCATGTAAAGGAACATTTTTTTAAAACATCAGTTTTGATGACAACATTGAATGGATCCATAAAAATTTACTTAATAATTTTTCTCTTTCCTTTTTTTGCTATTATAGATAATTTTTCAATGAATACCTCTGTTTTTTGGTTTTTTTAAACTTTTTTTGGATATGATTTCAAACTCACAGAAAATTTGCAAGAATAGTACAAAGAAAACCCATATACCCTCCACCAGATTCACCTATTATTTAGAACTTGCCTCATTTGCTTTGTTTGCTCTTTGTTGGGAGAAAAACTGTTCCTCTACCACCTCAGAGTAGGGTGGTAGAGGCCTGTGAATTAACTGACAATAGCCAGATTCACAGGAGGAAAGACAAGGCTTATTTACAAACATGTGGGACCACTCATAACAGTTTGTAGAGCAGCTTAATAGAGGAAAAGGTTGGGGGTGGTTAAGGGATTCAGTGGGAAAGTACGAAAGGTTCCACTGGGCTTTTTCATCCTGGTGCTAATGGGCAGCCTCCTTCCTGGCTGGAAACTCCCCTGGAGGGGAATTTATGGCAGCTGAATTCTCACCTCCTGCTGCTACGATTCCGTTTTCTCCCAAACATGCAACTCCCTTGGAGGGGTGTTAATGGTAGCTGTATTTGGGGGTTGGGGGGCTCTGCTTTAGTCAGATAAGGGCAGTTCAGATGAGATTTCTTTATGGATCTTTTGCTCAAATGTTTCTCATTTAAGGTTATCTTTATGCCATTCTGGTGGGTTATTAGTCCCTTCATCTCTCTCTATATCTGTATCTTTATACCAGTATCGATATAGATATATTGATATAAACTCATCAAATGTGTATATTTTCTGAACCAATTTTTTCCACTGCATTTACCCCTAATACTTCAGTTTGTATGAACTATTTATTTATTTATTTATTTAATTTTTGGCTGCGTTGAGTCTTCGTTGCTGCACGCTCGCTTTCTCTAGTTGTGGTGAGCAGGGGCTACTCTTCGTTGCGGTGTGTGGGCTTCTTATTGCGGTGGCTTCTCTTGTTGCAGAACACAGGCTCTAGGTGCACGGGCTTCAGTAGTTGTGGTATGCGGCCTTCAGTAGTTGTGGCACGAGGGCTCAGTAGTTGTGGCTCGCAGGCTCTACAGCACAGGCTCAGTAGTTGTGGTGCACAGGCTTAGTTGCTCCACGGCATGTGGGATCTTTCTGGACCAGGGCTCGAACCTGTGTCCCCTGCATTGGCAGGCAGATTCTCAACCACTATGCCACCAGGGAAGCCCTGTATGAACTATTAAAGGACAAACTGAGGCATATTAAAAATTTTAAGAGATTATTTGAGCAAAAATCTATTCCAGTCTATTTATGCAGCACCAAACCGGAAGTGGTAAGGAGCTTTCCACCAACAGGAGCTCAGGGAAAGCTTTTATAGAGAAAAGGCAGAAACAAAGCAAGGAAATTATTTGATTGGCTAGAACTTAAGTTTGCCTTATTTGGAAAAGCCTACTTTGCTTTGGTGACTGGTTGTCCTTTGGTTTTGATTTCTCCACCTTGAAGCATTTACAGGCTTAGGTTTTGGTTTGCTTATGCAGGCAAACCCCTTCAGTGTAATGGCTTCCTTGTTTAATTAATTTAACTTTACAAAGAACGGGGGTATCCCTCTTACATAACCACAGTACCGTTATCAACTTTAGTACACTTAACACTGATATAATTATATTTCCTAAATCTACCATTCACATTCCAATTTTGTTAATTGACCCAATAATGTATTTATAGCAATTTTATCCTTTCCAGCAGAGGATCCAATCTAGGATCAGGTATCATATAGCAGACCCTTGAGTAACATGGGTTTGAACTGCATGGGTCCACTTATACAGGGATTTCTTTCACTGAATACATATACAGCAACGGTCCCCAGTCTTTTTGGCACCAGAGACTGGTTTCATGGAAGACAATTTTTCCACAGACAGGAGGGCGGGGGATGGTTTCGGGATGATTCAAGTGCATTACATTTATTGTGCACTTTATTTCTATCATTATTACATTGTAATATATAATGAAATATACAACTCACCATAATGCAAAATCAGTGGGAGCCCTGAGCTTGTTTTCACTCACTGATGGGCTTTTGATATGAGTCTGCAAGCAATTGATTTATTATGGTCTCTGTGCAGTCAAACCTCTCTGCTAATGATAATCTGTATTTGCAGCCACTCCCCAGCGCTAGCATTACCGCCTCAGCTCCACCTCAGATCATCAGGCATTAGAGTCTCATAAGGAGCACGCAACCTAGATCTCTAGCAGACACTGTTCACAGTAGGGTTCACCCTCCTATGAGAATCTAATGCCGCCGCTGATCTGACAGAAGGTGGAGCTCAGGCGGTAATGCGAGTGATGGGGAGCAGCTGTAAATACAGATGAAGCTTCGCTCACTTACCCGCCACTCACCTCCTGCTATGTGGCCCGATTCCTAACAGGCCATGGATGGGTACCAGTCTGTGTGTGGCCCGGGGGTCGGGGACCCCTGTACTACAGTACTACATGATCCGCAGTTGGTTGAATCTGAGGATACTGAACTGCAGATATGCACGGCCCACTGTAAAGTTATATGCAGATCTTCGACTGTGGGGAACGTTGTTCCCCTAACTCCCTCGTTGTTCAAGGGTCAACTGTACTTAGATGTCTCTTTAGTCTCCTTTCATACGGAACATTTCCTTGGCTTTTCATTGTCTTTTATGACATTGACATTTTGGGAAAATATAGTCCGTTTTTAAAAAACAAGTAGAATATGTCTTATTTTGAGCTTGTCTAATATTATCTCATCATTAGTTTCAGATTATGCATCCTGGCTAGAATAGTACATTAGTGGCGTTGCATCCTCAGGAGACCACACCTGGAGGCACGCAATGTGTGTGCCATCTGACCCTCATTTGTGGTGTTAGTTTTCATCTTCTGGTCAAGGTGTTGTTCACATAGTTAGCCATTTTTTTGTTTTTTTCTCTTGTTACCAATAAGCAACCTGTGAGAAGAATTATGTGCAGTAGCACACCTTTGGTGGATATCAGAATCTAGTCCTGTTAATTGTCTTTGAGGTTTTGTTATATACCTGTAAACTGGGCTGTATCCTGAATTCTTCTAATTTCCTCAAGTATCTGGCTACAACGCTCCAAACTAACTTCTAATTTCTTCCATCCTTCTGACTTGAAGTCACTAAGAACAAAGGCTTCCCTTTTCTCTGCAAACTGAAGCTGGACAACTTGATATAAACTTCAGAGAAATCACTGCAACAGCTCATGTGTGGACAACCTTTATGCCTACTGCTGTGTGGGCCACGCATAAAGTTCCCTGGAACACCTGATAACATCACCAGAGAGATTCAAACCACAAAATATTCTGCAAGCCCAACATCTTGAAATCACTGGCTGTCCTCAGAACTCAGAAACTGGACTCACAGTCTGCTCTAATCATTAACCTTTGTTTTTATTTTGTTTCCATAGAAATACCTCTTATTAAATACCTGATTGCTTGAACCATATAAGCCTAACTTTGGGAGCCCACCTGTATCACTGCTATAGGGGTTCAGAATTTGTCACCCCAAAATATGCCATGTTAGTATATTGATTATTTTGAACTAACGTTGCTTGAGAAACAACTGGTACAAGAAGGACACTCTGACCCTCCTTTGTCCCCCTAAAAGTAGGAGATAAATCTCCCATGAAAGGTACCCTCCCTGTACCAGGAGGGTAGAAGGCATTCTTATCAACAGAGATAGGGAATTTAGGGCCAAGAAGGCTGTGTAAACAAACGTTGCTACTTCATCATTTTACTAACCCAAGCCCAAACCCTCTTGTCTTGTCAATCTTCACAAATTTATTGTTTCTTTGTCTAAAATGTATAAAACCACCCTGCTTTGTTTACTTCTTTGTGGGGCTCCCATATAATTACATTTGTTTATCTCCTATTAATCTTTTTATTACAGGTGGGTCTCAGCCAAGAACCTAGAAGGGTAGAGGAGAAGTTATTTTTCCTGCCTTTACACCGCCTCCTGAAATTAGACACAACTCTTTAACCAAACTGACCTATTCTCAGTACTAAGAGACTGGTTCAGTAAGATGGAGGAATCTACCAACTTCACAAGGGCTGTGAAATTTAGCGGGGAAGTTTCAAAGGCAGGAATGAAAAATAGCAGAATATGCCACACTAAAATATACCTCTTTGGCATAAGGTTTATTTTGAGCTGATTATTTTTTGAAAAAAAGCAGACACAGGAGAAGCTCCAAAAACAGAGTTGAATTTACCCTTTTTTAAGAGATATCTCCATTGGTTAGGATGTCTCCCTCTCTGTACCAGGAAGCAAAGAATGACTCTAAATCACAAAAGACTCATCCATGAAGAAGGTGCTGGCTTAAATCTGCATAACAACCTTACCCTGTTTACTGTGTCTTTCCTGATAACCTCCCATAACTGCCCCCTCTACTCCCCAATACCTTTCTTTTGTCTTTAGCTGAAGATAGTATTTAAAGTGATGGCTTGGGCCATTTTGGGGCTTTTTACTCAGTTTTCCTGGATATCTCCCCTATATACATGAGGTATATGTGTTAATAAACTTCTGTGTGTTTTTCGCTTATTAATCTGTCTTTTATTACAGGGGGTCTTATCACAGAACCTAGAAAGGTAGAGGGAAATTTGTTTGAAAAGGGCTTTTTTTGTGGAAAAGAGGAGGAAAAAGAAGAATGACAATTAGTTCCAAAGATAATTTCATAATAGTAACAGTTATTAATGCTAGAACTGTTAATGAAAAAGATAGTGTGCGTGTTTCTAAGAGTTCTTTTAATATGAGGATCATTCACAACTTTCTCTTTAGGGTCGGGAGTAGTTAAAAGGTAATATGACAACATTAAGCAAAATATTAGTTGCTGTTGTTTATTTTTACAAAAGACCAAATGGAGTAAAGACACCCTCTAGTGGAAGGTTAGGTCCTTTCTACAATCAAACTGAAAGAACAGAAAATCTGTCCACAGTTACATTGCAATTGCGATGTGGAGATTTTGCTTTCTTTCTGAACAATAGAATCAATAACAGAATTAAGAAATTAATTCCCTTATGTAAGAAATTAATTCTCATTCATACTGAAATACAATGGTGGAAAGATGGTCTTTTCAACGAATGGTTCTGGGCCTATTGGATAGCCATCTGGACAAAAAAAATGAATCTTAGCTTCTACCTTACACCATAAAGAAAAATCAATTCCAAGTGGATTGCAGATCTAAATGTGAAAGGTAAAACAGCAAAGCTTCTAGAAGAAAACACAGGCACCTTAGGGACAGCAAATATTTCTCAAACTGGACATGAACAGCACTAACCACAAAGGAAAAGGTTGATAGGTTGTACTAACTGAAAATTAAGTACTTCTCTACATAGGGCTTCCCTGGTGGGGCAGTGGTAAGAATCTGCCTGCCAAGGCAGGGGACATGGGTTCGAGCCCTGGTCCAGGAAGATCCCACATGCCACAGAGCAACGAAGCCCATGCGCCACAACTACTGAGCCTGCGCTCTAGAGCCCGTGAGCCACAACTACTGAGCCCACGTGCCACAACTACTGAAGTCCACGTGCCTAGAGCTCATGCTCCGCAACAAGAGAAGCCACCGCAATGAAAAGCCCGCACACCGCAACATAGAGTAGCTCCTGCTCACGGCAACTAGAGGAAGCCCGTGCGCAGCAACAAAGACCCAATGCAGCCAAAAATAAATAAGTAAAATAAATAAATTTAAAAAATAACTTCTCTACATAAAAGACACCACTAGAAGACATTTGCAATACATATAGTCAATAAGGGACTTTTATCAAGAATACGTAAAGAAGGGACTTCCCTGGTGGCGCTGGTTAAGACTCTGCACTCCCAATGCAGGGGGCCCGGGTTCGATCCCTGGTCAGGGAACTAGATCCCACATGCATGCCGCAACTAAGACCCAGCGCAACCAAATAAATAAATAAATAAATATTTAAACAAAAGAATACGTAAAGAATTCCTACAAATCAATAAGAAAATGAACACAGTAGAAAAATGACCAAAAGACTTAATAGGGACTTTATAAAAAAAAAGACATTCTATTGATTGATAAACTTATGAAAATGTGTTCAACTTTCTTAGTCATCAGGGAAAGAAAACTTAAATCACAGTGTGACAGCACTATAACTAACGGTATCCTGGTAAATATTCGACAATTGGCTTTCCAGAGTGTCAAAAAAGTGTGTATGTGTGTGTATCACAAATTGACAAATAATAATAAAATATACAACATAATATATACTCTTTATTGTAAATTCCATATAGCCAATTAATTCTAACAGAATGCTTCTGTTGATTTTTGGTGAACTTCTGTATCCTTATCTACAGTTGTAATTCAACTATGCTTTGGTAATTTTTTTTAGCTATTCACAAGATATCAACTACAAACATGACACTTTTAAGTTTAATCTGCATTATTAACGTTTCCCCCATCCCTATCTTAAGTCTATATAAATCATCAGAACAATAAATCAAGCTCTGATTAGTAGCACTTCCCAGTTTCCATAGTGTAAATACTCCACTGCGGTCAATTTCAAACTACCTAGAGGATATCACTGAAGAGATGCATATAGTATTATGCACTATATAGTATTCCAACCATACAGATACAATTACTGTAAATAACAGCATAGATGATAGTCAAATGTAGTAAAATAATTAAGAGGTGGTGAATTTTGAATACTTATTATTTTTGTTTTAATATAACATTTATATTTATGTAAGTTAATTTTTTAATAATGGTTGTGTTTAATAACGAGCTCTCAAAATTACTACAGATTTAACCTTTGGCCCCTGAGAGCCAATCTGAGCCAACTCCAAAAAAGGTGAACACAATGTAGATTCACCTTTGAACCTACCAGAATGAAAAGATAGCCAATACCACATGAGGCCCTATGACCTGACAATTCCTAGATATATCCCCAACAGAAATGAACACATATGTTCACCAAAGACATGTACAAGAATGTTCACAGCAGTACTATTCATAGTAGCCCTGAACAAAAAGCAACCCCAAAGTGCATCAACAGTAGTGCAGATAAGTAAATCATACTATATTCAATGAGAATGAACAGACTATTGTTACATGTGCCAGCATGGATGAATTTCATAAATGTAATGTTGAGTGAAATAAGCCAGACCCAAAGGTATACATGCTGTTTGTTTCCATTTATATAAAGTTCAAAAACAGACAAAAGTAGTCTACAGTGTCAAATCAGGAGAGTGGCTACCTCTTGGGGTCAGGTTACAAGGGAGACAACCGGGGTTCTGGTTATGTTCTTTTTCTCAGCTGGCACTGTTTCCACAGGTGTGTCCGGTTTGTGAAAATTCATTAAACTGTACAGCTTAAGATCTGTGTGATTTTCTGTGGATGTTGCATTTCAGAGTTTAAAACATTTTTTAAAACCCACTCCCTAGATTTAAAAAAGTAAAACTGACCTAACTGATAATTCCAAGGTAAAATTAAGTTGGCTAATTTAATTATCCATAACTGAAGGAGTAGGGGAGTAGAAACCAGAAGGTTAAGTCATGGAGTCCCATTGTCTCACCATGAGACCCTGTGAAAGGATTTTTATTCCTTTTGTAACTCAATCCTTTCTACTACAAAACAGCAGTGGATTACAAAAACCAGAAAATTACTGAAAGACAGAACTTACCAAATCTCTATACTAACCTTAAAAATAGCTAAACTCGGGCTTCCCTGGTGGCGCAGTGGTTGAGAGTCTGTCTGCCAATGCAGGGGACACGGTTTCGAGCCCTGGTCTGGGAGGATCCCACATGCCGCGGAGCAACTGGGCCCGTGAGCCACAATTACTGAGCCTGCGCGTCTGGAGCCTGTGCTCCGCAACAAGAGAGGCCGCGATAATGAGAGGCCCGGGCACCGCAATGAGGAGTGGCCCCCGCTTGCCGCAACTAGAGAGGGCCCTAGCGCAGAAATGAAGACCCAACACAGCCATAAATAAATAAATAAATAAAATAAATAAACCCAAAGTTTAAAAAAAAAAGTATTAAAAAAAAAAAGCTAAACTCTTTATGAAGCTGGATTATGTCAGAGAGTAATATATCCAAAAAAAATCTACATTGTCCTTAAAAATATGACTCTAATGTTGAGAGTGATATAGCCTTTTAAAGGGTTTTCAAAGACATAATAACCCTGTTCATTTTTTTCCTTTGGCCTGGATCCACAGAGAGAAAACAGCTGCAATCTAATAAAATAAAAAAGAAAGGAGTACTTCCCAGTAAAAGATACGGGTAAATGGTTAAATGAATATTGGAAATGGAGTGAGGGCTCCATCAGCCATAGACCCAGTGGAAGGCAAGAAGCAGCTCTCTGCTGAGTACAAGTTAATTTAACATTATATGTTGCAGATAAATATGTTTGCCAGAGATTATTAATCCCTATAGATCTATACCTAGATCTTCAAATTATTATCAAATTACTTTTGAAGGTTTTCTCCTTCCATATATAGCGTATCAAAATATTACATACAAAAAGACATTGCACTCTGTTGCTACATAAAGACCCTCCTTCTAGAAGTTTTACTGCTATAGCACATTTCACATTTCATAAATTTTCATGCCTGTTTTGCCCTAGACTTTCCTTTCTATGTGAGTTACTTAGCAGAACTTAGTTTAAGAATATGTGATATGTCTAAAAGAGTAATCATTTTAGATGGATGTGATAGAAAGAGATCCTTTCTTGAAGGTTCGTTCCTGTGAGCCTTACACTTTGTTCAAGGATAAGAACCATCACTAGAGCATCAGTTTCACCATAAATTACCCATCTCCTTTGAAAAGAGTCTATAATCAGCAATAAAAGATCTTAGAATTATTCTAGACATTTGGCTCTGCACACACACCGACTTGACAAATGTGAATAATAGGCTCAGACTGACTGGACAACCAGAAGAAGACAACATTTGGGTAAATCAAACAAGGTTTACATATTTAAAGGTGCAGCATGAAGTCAGAGCAGGTAGGCCGTGCAGTAGATAGATCAGCTCTCATTTCCTATTAATGGACAGAAGTCCTTTCACTTGAGGACCCCTCAAAGGGGCCACACCAGCAGATACACAGTTGGGGGTGGTAAGTTTGAGCAAATGAGGCTCACATCAGACCTTGCAAAGATCAGCTGCCTCCTTCAGACCTAGTCTTGCATACATGGTGCTAAAGCAGTCCAAGATGTGGTCTTGGTCTTGCCTGGGTACACACTGGAGACAACTGCACCCTGGCCAGGTGTACTGCATCTATCAGGGAGTCATAGTACACACCCCAGGTTTGCAAGAGTACATAGGGCTCCATTGGGCTGGATATAATCCTGAATTCCATGCCATGGAGCTAGAGTAAGGATCTGTCACCCATATGGCCCTGGGAGTCATGCTAATGTACCCTTGGGCCAGTTTTAGGATCTAATCTACACGTCCAGACTTATGGTGACAAGGAATCATGAGATTGAAGAAGGAAAAAAAGACTGCAAAATATATGCCCCAACCATAGACGGTCCGATTATGTAGTCACTAAACATTGTAAGACAACTCTTCTACATCATAATATTTTACATGTGTTTTTAGTTTGCTTATTTGTTTTTGCCTTCTAAACCTACGCATTGAGATATGAGAAGGTTTCTATCTAGCCATCCTTCATCATCTGGGGGCATCCTTTCAACAGGTGAAACACCCTTTTGCTTGGGTGGTGTCCTTCCTTTCAACTCAGTTTTGAATGATAGGATGCCAAATTGCAACGTCGCAATGAAATCCCTGCAATCTGGGCTTAATCCATGACATTTTAATTAGGGAAGAATTACTAGGTGTTACACGTCTCTGCCTAAAGCTTAATCTACCTTACCTGCTCCTTCATGCTGAAACCCTTACTCACCCTGGATCATTCTGCTGAGGGAGAGAGCTGATTTAGATCAGGAGCCAGGCTCAAACCCTGGCTTTACCATCTACTGGGCTTGTGATCTTCGGTAAGTCCCATAGACCTCTAGCTTTGCTTTCCTCATCAGTGAAGTGGGATTTAATCTACCTCATGAGTTTGTAGCGACAGTTCAGAGAATGTTTGTAACCTTGCCTTGAACGGTGCTTGACAGTCTGTGCTCAATAAATATAAATTGAGTCTAAATCTGACAGTTCAGTATTTGAAATATCTCACGTGTAAAAATTCTTTATTGTCTATAATTTTTACTGACATGCATGGGTTTTACTGAAAAGTCTCCAATTTCAGCAATAAAATAATTGCTAGGATTTTAGAGGATGAGTTTGTTGTGCTCTGAACAGACATTAAAGTGCTTGCAGCTAAAAGCATTTCCTTGTATGTGAACTTCAGGCTTGCGACTACATGCCAAGCAACTCATGAATCAATATCATATTCTGGGCCACCACTTACCCTCTTGGAAGCTTTTTCAGAAAATTAGTAAGTGTAACCAAGAATTTGTTGAACTCAAGTAAATTTTCACTGAGCTGTTTGATTGCTCAGTCTTTTAGACGGATTAAAGGTTATTAGAGAGGGGCCGTGCTTGACAGTGCCGCTGATGGACGAGGAAGCAATAAGCCTGCACATTAATGAAGAGAAGGAAAATCATGCCATAGAGGGATTAAGATTTTAATTGGTTTTTCAAGGCACTTGCAGACTCTATTCAGGAGCTAATTCTGAATTTTAAAAGAATATTGAAAGAGTGCAGTCGTGACCATTTAGGGCTTTCTGTTTTACATTTATAAATATTAATTGAATGCATCACCACTGTCTAAAAATAGCCCAATAAACATTTACCAAGAACATCTGGCTATTAGACTTTTTAATGCATCCAGCAATGTTAATTTTGGCAATGAATGTGCAAATTGCTAAGCTTGTTTAGGGATTCTAAACTTGGAAGGGGCAAAGGTTGGGGAGTAGGAGGTAGTTCTTTGAAAATTAGCAAGAAAGGGACTGGACTGTAGTGGTCAGTGGCTCAAACTCTGACTCAACCTCTGGTTACTGCCCCATCTCCTTCATCTGCCCACATGATCTAGGCTCTGCTGATTACAGGTGCCAGCTCTGAACTTCTGAGTTAATGATGCAAAGAATCAGGACTGCAGGAAGCCTTATGGTAGCCACACAGAGTTCCTAGGGAAGCAGGGACTGAGGTTCTAGCAGCAGTAGCTGTGTCTGCAGGGCAGGCTGCAGTGTGTATCCTGTGGGAGTGATGTCTGTGTGGTTTTGACTGGATGAGTTGGCTCTGCTGTGTGATTTTGGGTGGTGTTCCTGGCTGCATGACTCTGAGTCTTGTCCTCCACCTTCCTTTGGATTCCGAGGCCTACCAAGAGCATGTCACAAATTCCTTTCTGCTAACTAAGCCACAGTCAGTTTCTCATGCTTGTATTTAAGAATATTATATGATAAAGCAATTCTTTCAATTTTTTAAAAGCCAATGTTAGACATTGTCAAAAATTCCCCTGCACTGGAATTTCTGTAGTACACCACTTTGAGTCCTCCCTTATAAATTATAAGCTCCTGGGAATTCCCAGGCGGTCCAGTGGTTTGGACTCTGCTCTGTCACTGCCATGGCCCGGGTTCAATCCCTGGTCAGGGAACTAAGATCCCACAAGCCACACGGTATGGCCAAATAAATAAATAAATAAATTGTAAGCTTCTTCATAAATAAAGTGGGAGAAGAGAAAATATGAACAGAATTCATACAAGTTGGGTTTCTTCATTTTTCCCCTCATTATCAAAGTAATACATCATCCTATCTTTTTAAAACAGTATTTTTAACAGAGTAATAATTATAGAGGAATTCTTTAACAAACTTATAGGATCAAAGAATAGGCAAAGGTCAGGGGGAAAATGGCTGGGTCATAGGGCACATCTAGTTTGCCTGAGTCCTTGACATACCATGCTGACAGGAAAATGCATATTCCATAATGTTTAGAACAATGGGGTAGCCTGGTGAGAAAGACAAAGGAGGCTTTTCCCTTTCCTTCTTTTAACACATGCCAATTAGTAAATGTTGTTTACTTTGGGCAAAACATTGTGCTAGCAATCTGAAGAAACTCAAAGAAGTATGAATCACCTGACTGCCCTTCAAGGAAACTCATTCATTCACTTATTCATTCATTCATCTTTCAAATGTTTATTAGACTCTCCTGTATTAGACCTGATGGATATAAAGGCCTACAAGGTACAGTCCTTGTCTATTGAGGCTTATGGTTAACAGGTATAATCATCCACATGACTAGAGACCTGTGTGGCCTTGTGACACACAGGCACCTATTAGATATATTTATATATATATATATATTTTTAGCTTATTTATTTTTGGTTAACATTTTAAGCATGTACAACCAATTACCATAACCTGTGGTGTTTTTTTGAAATTGATATTCATTGCGTATCTTGAGTTTACAGATTTAAGCAGTACATAATCAGAAAAGTTACAAATAAACTCGGATTATACAGGCAAAGGTATGTTCCCAAAGGTGACACGTACATTATTAAAAGCAGGCATCTAAAATTGTGACCGAGCTCTTTTTAAAATGCAGAAATGTAATGTTACACTTTTTTTTTTAAATGAAGAGATTATCTATACACTTTAAATATCAAATGTGGCTTATATCAGAGACGGATGACAGCTATAGGATTGCACTCATCAAAGCCAATTACCTAAGATTTTTCTTGTTACCTAAACAATAGCAATGGTGTTAGAAGAAAATTACACCTGCATTTTAATTGCCAATCTAGCACTAAGCTAGTTCTACAAAAAGGTAATGCAACCGAAAGACTTCCAAACTCCAAATTAAAAATCTGTTAGGCTCAGATTAAATTATGGAATGTTGCAGATGAAAAATAAAGATACAACTGGATTACTGAATGGAATAAAAAATTGCTGACATTTCTCTGAACATTGGAACTACTAAATTTCATTTCTTTAAATATTTCCATTATTTTTTCTTAGTGGTGTGAGTTATCTCAAATCGCTTACAAAGTTATTCTCTACAAAGCACTTTTGTTTGCTGCTGTTCAGATAGAACAAAAACTATTCTCCATTAACTTAACAATATATTTATATTTGTTACAAGATTTTATCATGATGGATATCTAATAGTTTTTCCATTAAAACAAAACAGTAAAATATTTTTGTTCCATTAGCACTGCATCTTAAAAATGTTAACATTAAATACAAAGAACCATTATCTTATTTGGCTATTAGAAAATGAGTTGGAAAAACCTACAGTTCTGTGTTTCTCCTTTACTCTCACACTACTGCCACACTCATAACACTTCTGACACTTCCGGTCACCAAATGTTTGCATTTTTTTTCCCCACACCAAGCAATTCTCCAGGAAACCAGCTGGGTTTATGATTTAATTGAATTCTGGCACTGTCTACCTGGAGATAGAGTCAGATTCCACAGGTTAAGGGTTCAATCCCACAAAACTGCTCCTGTCCCACTTCAGATGTCAGTTTCAAGTACGAGGTCCCTAGGTTACCGACGTCCATCTGACTTGGCTACAAATAGGAGGTTCTCACAGCTCCCTCTTTGGGTATTATTAATTTGCAAAAGTGGCTCACAGAACTCAAGGAAACAGGTTTACCAGTTTATTAAAGCTATAATAGAGGATATAGGTGAACAGCCAGATGAAGATACATAGGGTGAAACCTGGGAGGGTCCTGAGCACAGGAGCTTCTGTCCCCATGAAGTGGGGTGTGTCAACCTCCCAGTATGGTATGTGGGTGTTCACCCACCTGGAAGCTCTGTGAACCCCTAACTATCGGGATTTTATGGAGGCTTCCTCACATAGGAATGGTCAATTATTAACTCCATTTCCTGTCCCTCTCCCCTCTCTGGAGGATGGGTGGTGAGGCTGAAAATTCCAAAATGCTAATCATGGCTTGGTCTTTCAGATGACCACCCTTCATGCAGGAGCCAGCCAGAAGCCTCCCCAGAGTCTCCTGAACGGAATGAAAGATGCTCCCAGTGCTCTTACCACTTAGGAATTTACAAGGGTTTTAGAAGCCCTGGGTCAGGGATTGGAGATGAAGACCAAACATATATTTCTTATTATAAATCAGGAATTTACAAGGGTTTTAGAAGCCCTGGGTCAGGGATTGGAGATTAAGACCGAATATATATTTCTTATTGTGAATCACAATATCACAGATATATTTTAAATATCTTACTAGAGAGAAAGCCTATGAAGAAAATGCAGAATTTCTTGAAGTTGAAAGGTTGAAGAACCCCCCCAAAGGCAAAATCCAATCAAGTGGTTTAGCAGCCTAGAAGGAGGTTAAAGACACTTGAATATCTTAAGACCTGAGTCAGAATGGGCTTCCTCTCTTTCTAGGTATTGTACTGATGACAAATTGAAATTATAGTGGAGGGATCACAGTTCAGGTATACAAAAATGGGGTTGGGCGGCCATAGAGTTTCTGGTCTCAGACATGTCCCTGAACCACTGAGAAATGAACATTCTTTAAACTGTACCAGATCCAAGGACACAACCAGCTGTATTCAGAACAGTACCTACCAAGTGCAACTTTATGTTCTCAAGGTCTCCCCTTATAACTGTGAAACCATTTCAGACCCCAACCATTCCTTACTTAACAATCACCCTTACTTCTTGCCAGCTCCAATTATAATTCTTGATAAACAACTCATGTAATTAACTGTAACCTCGTGGTTTTTGCCTTTATAAGCCTCTCCCATTTTGTAGACTGGTGGAACACAATTCAAGTGCTTCTTGGATCTGTGTCTCATGGGATGCAGTCCTAACAAACCCCAAATGAACACCTTTTTATTTCAATCAGGTCTCCATTTCATAGGATTGTTGTGAAAATTAAACAGTGAGTGTCAGGTGTCTGGCTTATAGGAGGTAACTTAAATACTTACTCATTTTTCTTTTCTCTAGGAGCTTAAGATCTAGTTGGGATGATAAGCTGTAAACCCCTGAAGAGGTAAAGAAAAATCCAAGATTTAAGCCACAATTCACATGCAGTGAGGTGGCTGGAGAAGATGATTTTTAATGTCACGTCCAGCTCTAAACATCGATTATTCTATGACAGCTGTATGAGAAGTGTCATGGGGCAGTGCATGATGAATTGGCAGTTGGGAGGTGCAGACAGTAAGTGCTATGAGGTCAAAGAAGGGAGCAACTGCCTTGGGCTGGGATGGTTTAGGAAGACTATTAAAAAATTCTGAGCTGTCTGAGCTAGAACAAAAGTCCAATTCAATTAGGAGAGTGACTGGCAAGGGTCTGCTTATAATACAACTTTAGCCCAAGCTGAGGAGAATAAGAAACATAAAATATTGTAGAGAAAGAAGAAGGGAAAAGGCAGTATCAGCAACTTGGTTTCTGAAACACACAGAGAATATAAAGCAGCTATCCTGTTTTTCATCCTTATAATAGTCTTATAATAGGTGAAGTGTATCAGCCCTGCTGAGAATCTCCTGAGTGAGGAATCTGTTAGAAGTGCGTTTGGTTACAAATAATAGAAAACCTGGCCAATGGTGGCTTACACAAATAAAGTGTTTTTGTTTTTGTTTTTTTTCTCCTTCAAGAGAAAGAACTCCAGGGTTGGTGCCACCACATAATAACACAGCCAAGACACAGGCTCTTTCTAGCTCTCTTCTGCCTCACCATACTTTGCTTGATAGCATTTGCCCTTATTGCTCTTTGCCTTATGGTCAGGAGATGGCTGCTGTGCCTCCAGGCATCACATTTGCATTCCAGACAAGAGGCAGACAAAAGGGCAAAGGAGCAAAGAGTGAGGGCGAAATGGCTTACCCACTGAGTCTGTGCCTTTTTATTAAGAAAGCTAAAGTTTTCTGGAAGATTGCCCAATAGATTTCTCCTTGTAACCTGCTGGCCAAAACTGTGTCTTGTGGTTGCTCCTAGTGGTAAAGAGGCTGGGGAGAAGGGGAATGTGGATGGGGTTAAGTCAGCCAACTGACGATGAAGAAAAAAGTGTTGAAGGCTTGTGAAAAAAATTACTACAAATTCAATTTTCTTATCAGTTACCAGGTTATTCAAACTATCTACTTCATTTTGTGTGAGTTGTGGTAGTTTGTGCTTTTTGAGGAACTGGTCTATTACACCGAAGTTTTCAAATTTTTGCATGGAAATTTTTTTTGTAGTATTCCCTTATCAATATCCAACTATTTCCCAGATGTCTAACTCTTCAAGATATTCAGAAACATTGTATATGTCATCGATTTTTAGTTGCTTGTAGAGATCTCTCTTAGAGCCATCTGATTGCTCCAATCCAGATGAAGCTCCCTTTGTGTAGCATATAACTATCCCCTTGGGATTTTGCTTAACTATTCTCATGTTTCCTGAGTCCTGTGTCTTCCTTTTTCTTGGTTTACATCTGTCAGTAACTTCCTCAGAAGGGTGAAACTAAGAATATATTTACTCAGTCCTCACACTTTATTGACAGTTTGGTCTAGGATAGAATTCAAGGCTGGAAATAATTTTTCTTCAAAATTTTCGAAGTATTTCTTCATTGCCTTCTTGTTTCTGGTGTTGCTGTTGAGAAGTCTGAAGGTATTCTGATCTTGATGCTCTGTATGTGACCTGTTTTTTTCTACTTGGAAACTTCAAGGATCTTTTCATCACTAGTGTTCTAAGCCTCATGACAATGATCTCTGGTGTGTACCAATTTTTTCCATTTTGATGAGAATATGGTGGATTCTTTCAATCTGTACATTCTTGTCCTTACGTTCTGCAAAAATATTTCTTGTATTATTTCTTCAATAATAATTTTTATAGTAATTTGGGAAGTTTATTAGGAGGTCATGGTTCAACTAACTGTAAAGTATCCTAAAGTAAATCAGCTACAGAGCCAGACATTTTAGAAAGTGCTTTTTCCTGACATCCAAATTTGCTTACCTACACTCCCTGTACATCCTTGGCAACTCCCCTGAAACTCAACTTCAGATGTTATAAAATGCCAACATAGGCAAAGTAAGTTTATTTCTAAACAGTTTTGGCAGGAAAATTCTCCCCATCACCTCCAGACAAGTACAGTTTTGTGTGTCTTTTCCATTCTTGCTACAGGAGTGAAATAAAAAACAGAGCACCAAGCATCTTTGAGATCATCTGAGAGGAAGAGGTGAGCAGGCTTTTAGGACCAATGAGACACTGACATGGTAGCAAGTACTGAAAAGAAGGATCAGAGCAAAAATGTCAGTTTCATATCCCCCAATTCTTAGTTCATTGGGACACAGTGCATATAAAGTTTTATTTTTTATTTTTTAATTTTTATTGGGGTATAGTTGATTTACAATGTTGTGTTACTTTCTGCTGTACAGCAAAGTGAATCAGTTATACATGTGCATATATCAACTCTTTTTTAGATTCTTTTCCATATAGGTCATTATAGAGTACTGAACTCTACTGTGCTATACAGTAGTCCTTATTAGTTATCTATTTTATTATAGTAGTTTTATTGTTGAAAGTTATTTTGGTGCATCTAAATTTGTTCATGTTTTTTTCTTTGTTCATCTTCTCTTTTATAATACCTATAAAATTTATTTTTGTAAAATATTTCCTCATCTACTACTATAGTAGTTCACTCCCATCACTAACGTCTAAAGCGAGAAGTCAGTGATTACATCTTCGAAAAACTACAGTAGAACATTACAAATTTAATCTCCGATATTTTGCAGTTTGCAAAAGTGGGGAAATTTCTCAAGTACTATTATAGTAATTTTATTATTTTATTTTTTCTGTTTTATTTACTGGGATTCTATGTGAGAGTTTATTTGTATTTTTAAAACTTTTTAAGTATAATACACATGCAGACATGTGCACGGATGTTATAGGTGAATGAATTTCACAAAATGAACACTCAAATTTTATTTTGTTTATAATTTCTTTATCTGTAAATTAAGAGTGAAGCAAGATCACAAGTGTGATGTTTCAAATTCTATACATTGGATGTATCAAATACTAACCATTCCTTGCCATTTAACTCAATTGCTGTTAAGGAGCTTCACCTGAGAATAACATAACTCTGTCCATAACAGCTTTTTATAGTTTACTAAGCACTTCTTTTTGCAGCTTACTAACATTTCTACATACCTTATCTCAGTCATTTCTCACTACTTTATGAGGGACAGATTATCACATAGTTTTAGAAAGAAGGAACCAACAAGGGCCTACTGTATAGCACAGGGAACTATACTCAATATCTTGTAATAATCTATAATGGAAAAGAATCTGAAAAAAAAAATATATATATATATGTTTATATATGAATAACTGAATCACTTTGCTGTCCACCTGAAACTAACACAAAATTGTAAATCAACTACAATATATTTCAATAAAAATTAAAAAAAAAAAAAAAGAAGAAGGAAACTAAGGCTCAGAGAGGTGAAGCAACCCCTTGGGGGCAGAGGGTCTATAAGTCACAAGTCATGGACATGAAGCAAGGCCCTGAGAGTCCAGGTCTAGTATCAATTCTATAGATAAACTGCTTTTGCATGGTGCATCCCAGATCCCCTTTCAGGAATGAAGGACTTATTCCTCTGAATGACTTATTTCTTATTCCTGCTGCTGGCAGAAAGCTCTGAGTCTCACCCACTTCTGGGACTGCCTTGGCTGAAGAGGGAAACCTGACCTGAGGTTACGCCTCCTTCCTTGAGCGGTCACATCCAATGACTCATCAATGAACAACGGCCCAGCCCCCTCAAGAAAACTCTCAAGTCATCTCAGCTTCAGAACTTCCGGCATTATGGCTGGTGAGGCCTCCATCAGACTGCAAGGCACCTCGGCTTCTCCCTCTACCCGCTTGTGGTTCCCTTCCTTCCTTTGCACAGGTGTTGATTCTAAGTGCACTCCCTAATAAACCTCTCCTGCGCTAATCTCCAAACCAATGAGATCTTGATTTCCCACACGTGCTATCACATTTGATGGTGTGAAAAAAACCACACTCTGCATCTTTAAGTTCTGTGTAGAATTTCAGTGATTAACAGATATGAATGGAGCATTTACTACTTGCTAGGTATTGAAGATATTTAAAATTAATAAAACTCTACTTTTAAAACACTTATTCAATCTGTCTCCAAGAAAGTTATGTTGTAATCTAAAACAAAACAGATGAAAATCAATATTTATATTTACCTTAATTGCTTGAGAAAGAGATTTTATGGATTCTGATCTAAACTTTTTTTTTTTTTAATGAGTTTGTGGATGATGAATCTGGTGAACCTGTAACTTCCTAGGAGGTCTGAATTTAAGTTTGTAAAAACAAGTGAAAGCTAAGATTCGAATAAGGACAGATATCCTGAATGTACGGACTACGGTACAAGAGAACACATTTTTTCAAGGTGAGATTTGAGGATTAAATAAAAAGTGCAAAATGAGTTTCTCTCAGGTGTAATTTGCGTATATTATCCCACTGTGAGACCAGTTCTAGCAAGGTCATCCTGGTTTGTGGCAGACATTTAACAGCAAACACTTACTTCTCACATCTGGAGATCTTAGTACTGAGGGGTGGGAAGTGGGAGGAGAGATATAGGTACGTATTTCGTTTATCAAAAGCCTGTGAATCAACTATACTCCAAAAAGAAAAAAAAGCCTGTGGCCTTTCTGCATTAACCAGAGAGGGGTCCATATGGCGGCGTTGTTCTGGGCTCCCCCTTGTAACTTACAGGGAAAATTTCACAATAACCAGAGCCCTTGATGTCCTGCAAATGAAGAAGGAGGATATCCTCAAATCCCTCACAGCAGAGCCCACTTAGGTGGCACCAACCTGACTTCCAAATGGAACAGCACATCTACAAAAGGAAAAGTGATGGCGTTACTTCATAAATCTGAAGAGAACCCGGGAGAAGCTTCTGCCAGCAGCTCGTGCCATTGTCGACATTGAAAACCCAGCAGATGCCAGTGTCATGCCCTCCAGGAATGCGGGCCAGCGATCTGTGCTGAAGTTTGCTGCTGCCACGGGAGCCTCTCTATTGCAGGTGCTCCAACCACTCCTGGCAGCTTCACTAACCGGATCCAGGCAGCCTTCCGCTGTGTGTTGTGCGGTTATCAGGGTGACCACCAGCCTCACAGAGGCGTCTTATGGTAACCCGCCTACCGTTGCTCCACGTCACACAGACTCTCCCCCTGCGCTGTGTGGACACTGCCATCCCTGCAGCGCGAGGGGCGCTCCCGGCAGGTCTGATGTGGTGATGCTGGCCTGGGGATTGTGCGCCTGCGCGCCTCCATCTCAGGTGCGCGCTGGTGGGAGGTCAAGTCCCGTCTCTGTTTCTACAGGGATCCTGAAGAGACTGAAAAGGAAGAGCAGGCGGCTGCTGAAAAGGCTGAGACCCCGGAGGAATTTCGGGGTGAATGAGCCGCTCCAGGTCCCGAACTTATTGCTACTCAACCCGAAGTTGCAGACGGGTCTGAAGGCGCAGGTGGCCTCAGCACCTTCCAGCAGCATCTCCTGAAGGACCGCGGCGCGCAGCCAGCCTCTGAAGGCCGGTCTGCAGCTGCCGCTGCTCAGACCACTAAATGGGGAGAAACAACCAGAGTGGTCTCAAAGCTGCTCTTCCACAGACTCCTAAACAGAAGATGGAAATAAGGTCGATGGAAAATAAAGTTTCTTTAAAAAAAACAAAAAAAAAGCCCACGAATAGGAATAGCTGACCTGAGCCTCAGAAGGGCTGGCAGCCTGGTATGGTGGTACATGTACACAGAGTTAGACAAACTGTTGTTCAGGTCCTGGTTCTGCCACTTACTTGCTACAGAACTCTCAGCAAATTACCTAGTTTTTTGGAACATCAGCCTCATCTGTAAAACATAAGCTCCATTAAGGGCAGGGACCATGTCTGTGTTGATCCAGTGCCTAATAAGACTGGCACTGTGGCACTTGGTGCCAAATCAAACAGGGTATGGAAGGAGTGTATTGAGAAAGAAAAAAGGAACAGCCCCTGACATTCAGAAGCTGGCCTGTACTCACAGGTAGGCCAGCAAAGGAAGATTAGTTCCTGCAGGACCTGCCAGTTGGTTTGAAAGGCTGTGTGCTTAGGAATGTGACAGGTTATGTCAGGGTCAGATCCTGAAGGGTCTTTTTTCTATGCAGAGAAACTGGAAATAATCCAGAGTGGAGACCATTGAAGGATTAAAAGCAGGGGAGAGTAACAAAATCAAATTTGCAATTTAGAAGGATGGATTGGAGTGTGGAAATAAGGAGAAGGAATGGGAGACTACTTAAGTACCCTACACAAGAAATGGGAGGCCTTCTTTAATGACATTCTATAAGGCGACCTTGCTTATTCCTTGAAATTTGGGGCGAGAAGACAGAAAAAGAATATGGTTGCACTCTTCAAATATTTGAAATTCTGTCATAAGAAAGAGTGATTAGACTCTTTCTGAGCTGCTCTAGGATCAAGGTATAAAGTCATAAGAAAATATTAAGTGCACTATGGGGAAGCACATTCTAATAATTAGAGTGGTCTGAAAATAACATAGACTTCTTCACAAATAGTTATTTCTTACATTTCTTTCTTTCATCTATTCGACAAATATTCCTTGGAGCAGTTAGGATGTGGCAGGCATTAGGCATATAACGGTGAACAAAATAGACAAAGGCACTGCCCTAGATGGAGGTTACTCTAATTTTTGTCCAATGTGGTACCGTTTATAGATAACTTTTATATAATCATTTAACCAAGAAGCAAGCTCCCAATAGGGGTATCTGAGAAGTGGCTCTGAGTGAACTCTGGCCAAGAAGATCGGAAAGGACGATAACCAAATAGAAGTGTGTGAGTCTCAGGCGCCATAGGACGAGAGAGCCAGAGAGCCCGCTACCTTCTCTCCCTTATTTTTTCCACCAGCCTGGCCTCCGCCCCGCCCCGCCCTCTTCTCGCCAGCACCCTCCCCTTTCTCGGTCCCCCACCCGCCGCTGTGATTCGCGCTGTCGGCCCGCGAGATTAAGAGCTCTTCTCTCGCGATATCTTCAGAGTACTGGAATCAGCTGTGGTGGCCACTAACTGGGCGGTAGGAGCTCGTCCTGCTGCAGTTTTTCGGCACCTCTGGATCTGGCCCAGAGGCGCTAAGTAGGTTCTGGGGGCCGAGACCCGGCTTGCAGTGGTGCGGAGTCCCTAAGGAGAGAGGGGGACGGACTCCCTGGGCTCGGGGCGACCTCGGGCCGCGTGCGCGCAGCGTGTGTGCCGCCGGCGGGAGCCCGCGTGAGGTCTCACCCGTGGGGTGCGGGGTCGGGGTGGGGTGGGGTGGGTGGCCCACAGGTGCGGTGACACCGCCCGCGGACTCTTACAGTGAGGTTCG
Source organism: Eschrichtius robustus (assembly GCF_028021215.1). NCBI lineage: Eukaryota > Metazoa > Chordata > Mammalia > Artiodactyla > Eschrichtiidae > Eschrichtius > Eschrichtius robustus. The sequence continues at coordinate 42,527,473 of NC_090829.1, forward strand.
AGGCACGCCCGCGGCAGGGGTGAGGGCGTGGGGTGTCCGGTGCGGCCCCGGCCCCCTCTGGCCCCTCCTTGGGTTCGCCGGGGTTGGCGCCCAGGTGCCGCCTGAGGTCAGCGCGCAGTTTAGTGGCTCGAGGGTCTTGCAGACGGGAACCTCCGGAATTCGCTTCGTTTTGTTATTAAAGAAATTACTTTTTCCAAAGGTTCCAGGTGGAATTGGTTTTTCTTATTTGCGGCTTTACGAGGCTTGGCTGCCTTATTCAGAGAGGCAGAAGGAAGATGAGTAAGAGACAAATGTCTTAAATCTTACTATTCTCTCTCTTTTTAAAATCAGGATATGCAGAAAAATGGAGTATATGACAGAACCCGTGAAGCACACGCCTGGACACATGTGAGTCGCGTCCTTTTTCCCCCATCCCCCTTAAGTTTAAAAATGTTAAAGTGACTCTTTGAAACTTACTGTGGGGAAAGCTTTTCTTTGCGGGGTGGGGTCGGGGGGATGCTTTTGTCTTAAGTGGGAAAAATGAAAAGCCTTGTTTCCTGAGAAAAACGAGTTCATTTTTCGCTGGGAAGTTTGTGGTAGTAAATACTGGTTTAAGAGTGTTAAAATATTCACTGTACAGGTTGGCATCAGCCATTGACTTTTAAATTTAAGGTAATTAAAATGTAATAAAATTAAGTATTCAGTTGTTCCGTCTACTACCCACATTTCAAGTCCTCAGTAGTCACATGTGCCTGGTGGTTACCATAGTGGACATCAGAGGTTATAGAACTTTCATTTTGGGTAACGTCAATGATTCTTAAACATTTTGTGTTCCCAGTACACCTAGGGTTATGACACTCCCATCATAGTGAATCACTAGACATGATACTCTTTCCATCCTCTAAAAATTTTTCTCCTCTGGGTAAATGTTTACATTTTGGCAGTCCCTGTGCTATACTGAGGCTTTAAAAAAAATTTGCCTTTGGACTATAAAGCTGTCTGATGATTACTATTAGCAGTTATTTTCCCTCTCTAGACCTTTTGTACATCGGCCATATTTTGAGGCTTTTTGGAATTGCGGCCATCCTTGGGTTTTTTTCACCTCAATAATCCAAGGTTTTTTAATCTACTGCATCTTTGAAGTCAGTTTTTAAAAAAGGGCAGAGATATTGTGGCCTAACTTGAAGGCTTTGGTTTGTTTGTTTTTTATTTTTTTATTATTATTTTTTGTTGACGTATAGTTAATTTTTCAATGTTGTGTTAGTTTCTGGTGTACAGCAATGTGATTCAGTTTTATATATATATATTTTTTCATATTCTTTTCCATTATTGTTTATTACAGGATATTGAATATAGTTACCTGTGCTATACAGTGGGACCTTGTTGTTTATCTATTTTATATATAGTATTATAGTTTGTATCTGCTACTCCCTGTTTGATAGTTTTTTAATTTAACCTGTGCACTTATGAAATCTAATTTGAAAAACGTATGCTTTGTTTATTTAAGCTTGTGCTGCGAATGTGGTGTCCCGATCAGTCCAAATCCTGCCAATATTTGTGTGGCTTGTCTGCGAAGTAAAGTAGATATCAGCCAAGGCATTCCGAAACAAGTCTCTGTATCTTTCTGCAAACAGTGCCAAAGGTACGGTGTGGTACTATTTTATCCTGCTTAAAGTTGAGATTTGTATGTGGGAGAGCCACCAGGATATACTGACAATATTTTAAGAGTGTTAAGATATTCACTGTACATTCTTCTAGATTGGCATCAGCCATTGGCCATATGTGGCTTTTTAAGTTTAAAGTAATTAAAATGTAATAAAATTAAGTATTCAGTTCTGTCTGCTACCCACATTTCAAGTCCTCAGTAGTCACATGTGCCTGGTGGTTACCATAGTGGACATCAGAGATTATAGAACTTTCATTTTGGATAACGGCAATGATTCTTAAACATTTTGTGTTCCCAGTACACCTAGGGTTATGATACTCCCATCATAGTGAATCACTAGACATGATACTCTTTCCATCCTTTAAAAATACATGCAATAAGCTGCATGTAATAAAGATAAGATACATGTAATAAAGTGCATGTAATTGAGATTTAAGTTTTATTTATGTTGGCCTAGCTAGAGATTTTAGAATTTGCAATTTTGCAGTGTTCTTTTCTAGTTTTCTCTGCTAATTTGGTAAAGTTAGTGCAAAGGTATTTGAATCTGTTCTTTTTCTGTTAAGGGATTAATAGGTTTGATGTATACAATTAATAGATACAAGTTGAGGCTTCCCTGGTGGCGCAGTGGTTGAGAATCTGCCTGCCAATGCAGGGGACACGGGTTTGAGCCATGGTCTGGGAAGATCCCACATGCCGCGGAGCAACTAGGCCCGTGAGCCACAATTGCTGAGCCTGCGTGTCTGGAGCCTGTGTTCCGCAACAAGAGAGGCGGCGATAGTGAGAGGCCTGCGCGCCGCGATGAAGAGTGGCCCCCACTTGCCGCAACTGGAGAAGGCCCTCGCGCAGAAACGAAGACGCAACACAGCCATAAATAAATAAATAAATAAAAATTTAAAAAAAAGAAAAATGTTTAAAAAAAAAATAGATACAAGTTGATGTTTTTAAGGGTGAGAGCAGATTTTAAAGACATATTACTATTAATTACCATGAAGCTTCTGTTTTCTGCTTCAATCACTAGAAGCCATGTATGATAAAAAGCACCTTATTTTTTAAAGAATTTAGTGGTGTGTTTTAAATTAAAAATCATATGTATTAATGTTCCCATGTAACTAAAATGGCTATAGCTGATGGAAAAACAGCTCAGTATATCATATCTAAGATGGTCTGAAATGAAGACTGGATTTTAAGGCAGACTTCTGAAAGTTAATGTTTTATTCCTTTTGTATTTTCTTTAGTTGCTGGCATAAACAGCTTATGTCTAGGAGGCCATTGAGTAATACAGAACTACCCATAAAATTATATGCCTGTGATTTCGCAAATGGGTTTGGACTGTAGTGACTTTTAACTTTTTTGGGAGGGAGGGGTTCATGAATCCCTTTAAGAATTTAAAAACTGCATCTTCCCAGAAAAGTACATAAAACAAAGACTTGAAACTTGTGTTCTGTTTCAGGGAGTTTATAGTTTGTAAGCTTGTGTGAGGCTTAATCTATAATAAATATTCGCTATTCTTTTTTTTTTTAATTTTATTTATTTATTTATGGCTGTGTTGGGTCTTTGTTTCTGTGTGAGGGCTTTCTCTAGTTGCGGCAAGTGGGGGCCGCTCTTCATCGCGGTGCGCGGGCCTCTCACTATCGCGGCCTCTCTTGTTGCGGAGCACAAGCTCCAGACGCGCAGGCTTAGCAATTGTGGCTCACGGGCCTAGTTGCTCCGCGGCACGTGGGATCCTCTCAGACCAGGGCTCGAACCCGTGTCCCCTGCACTGGCAGGCAGACTCCCAACCACTGCGCCACCAGGGAAGCCCCCTCACTATTCTTAAGAACGTCGGTGGAGTGAAAAAAACACTGGACAAAGAATCAGGAGACCCAGTTTATCTTGGATTTCTTACAAACTAGCTCTTTTTTTTTTTTTAAGGAATTCCTTTATTTTTATTTTTATTTATTTATTTTTTTAATTTTATTTTTGGCTGTGTTGGGTCTTCATTTCTGTGCGAGGGCTTTCTCTACTTGCGGCGAGCAGGGGCCACTCTTCATTGCGGTGCATGGGCCTCTCACTATCGTGGCCTCTCTTGTTGCGGAGCACAGGCTCCAGACGCGCAGGCTCAGTAGTTGTGGAGCACGGGCTTAGTTGCTCCGCGGCATGTGGGATCCTCCCAGACCAGGGCTCGAACCCGTGTACCCCGCATCGGCAGGCAGATTCTCAACCACTGCGCCACCAGGGAAGCCCCAAACTAGCTCTTTGATACTCTTGGCCACTTCACCTCTCTAAGCCTTAATTTCCTCATCAGAATGAAGGGGCTTTATTAGATGATATATGAAGCCCTTTTTAACTCCAAAAACATTATTATAACAAAGGGACCTATATAAATAATTTTTTTCAGTGAAACTTTAAAAGTGAAAATCAGAATATTTACTTAACAAGTAAGGGGAAAAAAAGCATTCACATAATACATTTAGAAGTATTATGTATTTAACAAACATTTATTGAGTATTTACTGTATGCTAGGCACTGTCCTAAGTCCTGAGCTGACTGGGCTAAAAAACTTAAAGTACATACATAAGGGATTTAAATTTTAATTTAGTCAGGTTTTATATAAGATTTTAAATTTTACAATTTAAAATTTGAAAAGGGACTTTGAAGTAGATAAATAGTCTGAGCTATTATTGATACATAGTATTAGGTACTAATTTACCTTTTTTGTGTGTGAGAAATAAGCAGTTCTTAAGCATTTTAGATGTACATTATAAACCATTTTAATGCTATTTGGAGGTGATTTTTTCACCTGTGTTTCAAAGTATAGCTTCAAGGAACACTGGGGCATTTTGTCATCCTCACTGGAATGCTTATTGGTGCTTGAAGTAATAAGACCTTTTAATAAGTTATTTCAGATTGACTTTCTTAAATACTCAGGATTTTATCTTTATAACTACTTGTCTAACTGAAAGTTTTCTGGAACTTTTAAAATATATTTGGGTTAAGTGCCTCAGATCAACCTTGGGTATTATTATATTTGATTAATAATCATTGTTATGTCTGCATGTTCACATGGAAATTTTTTTTTCTGAGAGATCCTGAGTTTCAATATATTTTCTCTCAGATATTTCCAGCCACCAGGAACTTGGGTACAATGTGCATTAGAATCTAGGGAACTTCTTGCTTTGTGTTTGAAAAAAATCAAAGCCCCTCTGAGTAAGGTAGGTCAAATAGCTAAAATCAGTTTTTGTGGGGGGTTGTGTGTGTGTGTGTGTGTGTGTTTAATCTCTCATTTTCAGATAATCCTTGTTTGAGTAGATTTTCCAAAATAACTATTAAATGCTACTGTTGGTAAGCACACTACTACAAATGCTGTTTTCATTTTTAAAGTTGTATATATTCTTTTTTAATGGAAATGAAAATCTTTCTGCTTTAAAAGATTTAGTATAGAATCAAATTTTTTTCATTCATTATTTGAGAACCTCTTATGTGCAATAATCTTTTCTGAAAATGTTTATATAAAGCCATTGCTAAACATAATTTGGAGGCTATAGTATTAGGGCTACGGTATTCGGTTTTAAAAAAATTATCATTACTGCTCTGGAAGGAAAATATTTGTGCCTATTACTTAAAGTCAGTGTATAAACATCTTCAAAAAACAAATAGGGTTTGTTAGTGTAGTTAGCCTCTCTACATAACACTTTCAGTTTTCTTTATGCTAAACTTTATGACTTATTTCCACCAGATATGTTTTTAATTGAAATGGGCTCTTTTGGTTTGAAGAGCTTCAGATTCTCTTAAAACTCTGATAACATTTCATGTAAGAGTTCTTTGAAGTTTCTCCCTTTATTTTCCTTGTTTTTTCTCCCTGGAATTTGTATCAGTCAAATGTTGACCCTACTAGCTGAAAACTTTGCCTTTTTGCCCTTGTATTGTTTTTAATCTTTTTTTTCCTGTGTTCCTGACAGTTTCCTTTATCTTCCAATTTTTGTATTAATTTTCTTTCAGTAGTAATATTTTGAGTTTAGAGTTTTTAATGTTCTTGATACAGTCTGTTGAATATTTCTGAAGGTTTAATAATATGCTGTTATCATTTTTCACTTTCCTTCTGTTCCCTGATTTGTCTTAGTTTTTTTTTTTTTTCTGGAGTCAGTTTCTGTGTAACTTGGTCTTTTGTTTTCATACTTCAGGCTTTTGTCAGATGTTCATTAATAATTCATTAGCCTTCAACAGATGTTTATTAACTGTCAACTCTGTGCCAATCTACTTTTGGTGTTAGGGATGTGGAAGGGAATGAGAGAGACGAAATCCCTGTCTTAGAGAGCTTTTATTTTAGTTGAAGGGGAGGGTGTGGAGTAGTCAATGAACAGAATAAATAGGTATATTAAAAGGTATAAATTCTGTGGAGGATAAAGCCAGAACTGTGCAGGGAAGAGTTGCAATTTAAAATAGAATGGTTAGGGGAGGCCTCATTGATAAGGTGATACTTGAATAAACATTAAAGGCTGTAGGGGAGGGAGCCACAATCTGGAGGAGAAAAGCATTATGGGTAGACAAAACAAGTGTAGAGGCCAAAGGCAGGAGAATACCTGTGTGGTTAGAGTGGAGTGGGGAGGGAAAAGTAATTGGGGATGAAGCCAGGGAAGGCATGGAAAGTCAGTAGGTCAGGCCTTGTAGGCCCTTTTGAGCACTGGTTTTTACTCTTGAGTATAGTGGGTATAGAGCAAGGGTCCCCAGCCCTCACGTCGCGGACAGGTACTGGTCGGTGGCCTGTTAGGAACTGAGCCGCACAGCAGGAGGTGAGCAGCGGGGGTGGGTGAGCGAGCAAAGCTTCATCTGCTGCTCCCCGTTGCTCCCCATTGCTTGCATTACCGCCTGAACAACCCCCCCACCCCCGTCTGTGGAAAAACTGCCTTCCGTGAAACCGGTGCCTGGTGCCAAAAAGGTTGGAAGGTTGGGGACCGCTGGTATACAAGGTATAGGGCAGAATAGTGAGATGAATGATTTACAGTTTATCAGGTTCCCTCTGGCTGCGTTTAGAATAGATGTGAGGGGCATGGGCACCTTTAGGAAGCGATTGTAGTAATCATGAGAAATGATATTTGGATCAGTAGTAGAGGAAGTGAGAAGTGGACAGATTCTGGCTGTATTTTGAAGGTAGTCAGTAGGATCTGCTGATGAAGCTGGATGTATGTTTATGAGTTGGAATAGTCAAGGGTGACTTCCATGGTTCTTGACTTGATCAACCAGAGGAGGGAGTTACTGATAGTGAAGTAGGAAAGGCTTTAAGAGGAGCAGGCCAGGGGACTTCCCTGGTGGTCCGGTGGGTAAGACTCCTTGCTCCCAATGCAAGGGGCCCATGTTTGATCCCTGGTCGGGGAACTAGGTCTCGCATGCGTGCGGCAACTAAGAGTCTGCATGCCACAACTAAGACCTGGCACAGCCAAAATAAATAATAAATAAATAGATAAAATTAAAAAAAAAAAAGGAGCAGGTCAGGTGGGAGAAATCAAAGCTCATCTCAAAGTAGTACTTAGATGTCCATTAGACATGGAAGTAGAAATAGTGGGGAGCTGGATAAATGAGCAAGGGAGTGGTCCAGACCAGAGATAATAAATTTGGGGTGTGATGGTATTTAAAGCTGTAAAATTAGATGAGATTTCCTAGAGAGTTTAGAGAAAGGGAGAAATTTCAGGACTGAATCCTGGGATCCTTTAATGATAAAAGTTTGAGAAGATGAGAAAAAAAATCAGTCATTACTTCTAATTAGAGGCAGGGAGAACAATATATATAATCAGGAGATCTAGAAGGTGAAGAATGTTCAGGAAAGAGATTGAGGATTTTGGAGGTTTTGTTGTTAGTGAATGTTGAATTTCAGAGGCCAGTAAAAGGTTTTCAGGATTTGGGGAGGAGTGTTAGATGGGATAGAAAAGGGCATATGTGGAACCATATGGAGATCGGAGTGTGGGAGATGAGGGAGTGACTGAGGTAATGGTAAAGAAGGATTAAAGGGCTCAATAAGGTGGATTAGTCCTGGTTGTCTGAGGACAGATGGTGTGGTGAGGCTGAGGAATGGGGAATGCAGATGGAGGCTGAGGGAATAAGAAGCTCTCTGTCACCCTCTGTACCTGGTGTGGCTTGTTGACTACTAGGCTTTGCTTTAGGGAAGCCAGTCGAATGAGGAGGGTTTTACTGTGGACTGCTGTACCTATACTAGCTTATCAAGTTCTCACCAGACAGGTCTTGATAAAATTATCTGCCTGCTCATGTCTCCCAAATCTGTCATCTACAGCTCAGATTTCTCCATAGAGCTCCAGACCAAATATATATATCTCACTATCCACTGAACAGCTTCACTTGGACATCTTAGATAAATCCTCTTAAACTTAAATGTCTGAAACCAAATATAGCGCATTCCTCCCCATTTAATCTGTTTTTTATTTGTGTCAGAAAAATAGTGTTACCTAGATGCCCAAGCTGGATACTTGACCATCATTCTAGAATCTTCTTTTCTTCCTTCCCATATCCAGTTATTATTAAATCCTATAGATTTTATCTCCTAAATAGCTCTTGGCTTGGATCTTTCTGCTGCTGTTATTTCCAGCCCCTCAGTTCAGGTCACCTACAACTCCTGCCCAAATTATTGAAACAATCTCCATTTTTGTTCTCCCACCCCCTTCCTCAAAACACGCATTTTAGCCATATTGAGCTACATTCAGTTTGTCACATATGGCAAACTGTTTCTGGCCTCTGCTGATTTAGCAGTGAGTTACCGTTGTGGATTCAGTATTCAGTGCATGAGACTCCCTGTAATGAATGTTCATTCTTTTCTTTTTTAAGCCACATACATATTATAGTGAGAACAATAAAAGTAGAAACCTTTGTTCTTGAGATTTCTAGTAGATGATGAAGTCATCAGGTCTTTGTTTTCTTCTAAAAAGTGTAATTTCCATTCAAAAAACTGTATGCTTTTTTAGGGGAAAGGAGTTTTTTTCTATGCAAGTATTTTAATTTCTGCTTGAATTATACCAGTTTCATTAATATAGTCATTAGATTTTCCCTTTATTTGCTGTTTTTGTTGCCATACCTCTGATGATAAATCTTTTTCTTTTTTTAAACTGGTGATGTTGGGTAGATTAATCATGGATTCCTTAAGCATCTATGAAATCTGTTTATTAATGAGTTATTCTCTCATCTCTTTTCTCCTCAGATGGGAACTTATGTTTCTTTTTGTTTGTGTTTTGTTGAAGGTACGGCTTGTAGATGCAAGCTTTGTTTGGACTGAGCCCCATTCTAAGAGACTTAAAGTTAAACTAACTATTCAGAAAGAGGTAAGCTATACATAATTTTCTCAGCATGGTTTAAAGTATAGGTAGGAAAATGAGGGGATATTAGTAAATTATATTATGACTTGAACAGCTTAAAAGGAAACAAATGCACTCTTAATTTTAACCCTTTGTTTTCTTTTGGATCATCCGCACAGATGATCAGGTCGATAGTAAGAGCAGCCATTGTTCATGATTAGTGGACTAAGTTAATCTTCTCAAAGTCATTTTTATTTGGAATAAGATTGAAGTAAAAACATGAACTAAGGCAGTGCTTCTCAAACTTGGCTGATCATTTGACTCACAGTGACTGAATCAAACTGGATTCAACTGGATGTAAGATCCAGGAATCTATTAAAGCTTCCCAGGTGATTTCTGATGATTGCCTATGTTTGGGGACAGTTAAATTAAGGAATGTCTTCTTTTTTGAGAGTTTTCTTTGTCTCCTAAGGAAGAACTTTATACACACACACGCATATACGTGTATATATAGCTATAAAAATTCTTCAAAGAATATCCTTACAACACTTCAACTAAAGGTAAATTTGAAATGTTAATCTAATAAATCCTATGAATTAAACCTATATATCTTTCTTGAAATAGTATGACTTACGATTTTAAATGTAACTCATTTGTTGTTGATTTCCTCAAAGCATTCATGGAAGAAGATTTTTAAGTTAAATATTGAAGGATCTTCTTTTAAGAAAACTATTTGTTATTAAACAGAAAGGAAAGAATGAAGGAGTGTGATTGTTTTCTTCGTCAGGTGATGAATGGTGCTATCCTTCAGCAAGTGTTTGTGGTGGATTATGTTGTTCAGCCCCAGATGTGTGGAGATTGCCATAGAGTGGAAGCTAAGGATTTCTGGAAGGCTGTGGTTCAAGTCAGGCAAAAGGTAATGAGAGAAAGATGATGTGTGAATCCTCCATCTTGTATTTCATCTTTGTCGGTTATAAATAGTGAGTAAAACCTTCTCCTTTCCCTTCTTTCCAAATCGTTCAGGCACTAGGGATATTCCAGGTCTCTGGGGCATTCACCTTTAGAAAGAGATCACTGCCACATTTTAGATAATCTTTAAAGATTGTTTCTGTTTTAAATCAGTGTTCTATATCTGTAGATGGCTTTTTTTTTTTTGCATTTCATTTATTAATCTAATAATGCATTTATGTTTAGACTTTGCACAAAAAAACTTTCTACTACCTGGAACAGTTGATTTTGAAATACGGCATGCACCAGAATACACTTCGTATCAAAGACATTCATGGTGAGTTAAAATTTAAAGCATTTGAAATGATGTCAGAATTTTATTTCAACTATCCTAAGGAGTCTTTTATCTTTACTGATAATATCTAGAATAGTACTGTCCAAAAGAAATTCCTGTTAGGAAGAAAAAAATCTTAGCTCTTTATCTGCACTGTCCAACCAGTATGGTAGCCTCTAGCCATATGTAGCTATTGAGTATTTGAAATGTGGTTAGTGCATCTGGGGAGCTGAATTTTTAATTTTTTTCTATTTTAACTGAAATTTACACTAAATAGCTACCAGATGAGTAAACCAGTAACTACATTAATAGAATGTAAAGTGGTATGATAGAAATTCATCAAAAACTTATTTTATGTAGAGGTCAGTTTCTGATTGAAAGAAAATTATTTTTGAGATCTGTAAGTTGTAATATTTTTGTTTTTCATATGCCTAGTGGCATTTGTGCTGGATACATTAAGTCAAAAGGCTAAACTCAGTAATAATAAATAGTGATATACAAATGATATAATTAGATTTCTTGAAGATGGAATTTAAAAATGTTTGTGTAATTTCATAATGGCTCCTCAGAGCGTGTCCTGTCTTAGCACTTACTATTGATGTAGCATACTTTTATATACTAGTTGATGGATGAATATTTCTTTAATAATAGAAAAAATAAATATTCTTTAGCAAACTCTTAAGTCTCTTGCTAAAAGTTAATATTTTTAGTTGTAGGATGTGTATAATTTTCCTGGTTGTTAAAGTACAGGTTTAGAGATGGCTATTCTTGAAGGAATGACCAAATTCTTGTACTAATTTTAAAAGTCTAAGTTCCTCTGTTACTTACTGATCTGTTAGTCATTTATCTCATATGTCTTGAGGAAAGTAATTAGAAGTGTGATTTTGGGTCCTTAAATGGGAAGAAATGAGTATCAGTTTTGGCACCTGGAGAAAATCTTTTAAGCTTTGTATCTGATTTGAGTGCATTACCAGTATAAGGTTAACAGTCTAAATCTGTAAAACATAGTTTACTGAATACTTATTGTGGGGAAGGTACTTTGCAGCCTGTTTAACATGGTGCTTGGCTATTTGTGGCTAGTCATCAGGCAGAAATACACCTTTGTTCTGAGTAACTGTTGGGGATTAGGGGATCCTAATATTCTAGCAAAGGAAGCAGAAAACTCTGATTATCATTCATCACCAGGGCAGAAATGTCCTTACACAGAATTTTTTGTAGCAAAAGACTTGGATACATTCTGGTACATACCTTTGCAGTCACTTTAAAAATCAAAAATGCTGGAAGTTTAACAATCCTTTTTTTCATCCAGAAGAATTAACCTATTTTTTTTTTCCCCCTGCTGGTTCTTGGTTTGATGTAAATGAATCTTCTGTTTGCTTATTTGTTTGTAACTTTGTTTTTAAAATCATAACAATTGTAAACACTTAAACAGAAGTATATATGAATAAAGGACCTCTGTCCCATTTATCCACTTGTTATTCCCAGATGTAGCCCCTTAAAACAAGATATTACAATATGTATTCTGTATATAAATTGTGATAGCATTGGTTTCCCCTCATATATGAGACTGTTCTGTAATATTCTGTGACTTGCCATCTTAATATATTTAGAAACCTTTCCACGTCATTGCATATAATCCTATTTTATTATTTTTAACCACTGTGGTTGTGTATTTGTTAATCAGTATGTTTTTAATTATTTAGTTGTTTCCTATTAACTGGTTTACAAGATGCTCTAGTTTTTTTGCTGCTACAAACAATACTGTAATAAACATCCTTATGTTTGTGCGTAGTGGTTTTTCTGTGGGACCGAGTTCAGGAATTGAAATTACTAGACAAGAGTATGCAAATGTTAAATTTTTATATGTGCTGCTAGATTGTTTTCCAAAATAGTTCCAGCTTACAGTCCAATCACTTGTGAGAATTTCTGTTTTTCCAAACACTTGCCAACACTGCATAAGATTGTATTGGACTTTCTAATTTTTGCTGTTCTGATGAAGAGAATAAAGGCATCTTGTTTTTATTTTCATTTCCTTGATTACTAATGAGGGTTAACATTTTCATATGTACTGGCCATTTATGTTTATCTAATGTGAATTGTCTGTTCTGCATATATCTGTTTTTTCCTTATTTATTTTGTGTCTATTATTCAGGATATCAATCTCATTACGTGTGTGTATTATTATATATATAGAGAGAGGAGCATGCGGAGCATGTGTTTGAGTGTGAGCCTGAGAGAGCAGATACTTTCTTACGATGTCTCATGTCTTTTATTATCTAAATTTTTCATTTTTTAGTTTTATATAGCTATGGCTTATGACTTTCTGTCTTACATAGGAAAGTTTTTTATACTCCAAAGATTATTTTTAGAAGGTAAATTTTTGTTTTACTTTTGGATCTTTAATCTTACCTGGTAAGACTTTTTCCCAGAAAGTTAACTTGCATTGTCTCAATACTTACCTACCAAGTAGTCTGTCCTTTCCCCACTGATTTGAAATATCTCCTCTCTTATATATACTAAATTCCTTTGTACACATGGCTCAGTTCTGGTTTATTTTGTCCCACTGCTTTTATTATAGTATGTAAATTATAATTTATAGTTATGTGCCCTTTTATTAATTCTTTCGTAAACCTTGGTTGATAGTGAGTAAGAGCATGGATTTTGGAACCAGATGTTGTGAATTTGAATCTCTGTCCCACGAGTTTTTTGCTGTGTGACCTTAGGCAAGTTATTTAACTTCTCTGAGCCTCAGTTTTCCCATTAATACTATAGAGAGGACGATAATAACAGTACCTTATAGGATTATAGTGAGGATTAAATAATTTATGTAAAGCTCTTAGAACTGTACCTGGTGCATAATCATGTTTATTTAGTTCTTTTCTGTATTTCAGTGACATGTTATTGTTTTCCTCGTCAAGATTTTGAATGTTTCTTGTTTTTTTGGACTATTCTATGCTTTTTGTTATTGTGGATGGCAACTTTTTTCATTATATTTTCTAAGTGATTATTGCTAGTATTTTGGAAAACTGTTGATTTTGTATGTTGATCTTTCTGAAATTTCTTAATCACTAATAGTTTACATTATGTTCTTGTGTCATATACATGATAATTTACTAGGTAAATTATTATCTGTACACAATGATAGTTTTATTTCTTCCTTTGCAGCATTATTCCCTCTTTTTTCCCCCTTTGGCTAGGAGTGGAGAATAGCATTGAGTGGTAATGTATCAGGCATTACCATCTTTCTGTGTTTCACCCCTAAATAGAATATTTGTTGAGATTTCTATCTGATACATATGCATACATAGTTATATTTAAACTGTTCTGTCCATCATGTTATCAGTTATATTAGTGACATTGAAACAATTGGAGTTTTTCCCTCTTTCTGCATAGTGTTAATCAACATGTTGAAGTTTTGTAAGAACCTGCCCATTAAGCCATCCAGTTTGGTATGAGGAAAGGGGGTAAAGGCTTTTCAACTCCTTTTATTAGGACGTTAGTCTCTTTCAGGTATTATACTGCTTCTTGAATCAATTTTAATAGCATTTTCCAAGGAAATTCACCATTTCGTCTAGCTTTTCACATACTTGGCATAAAATTGAACATGGTATATATATCATAGTGTTAAATCTCATCCATAACTATCGTTGTGTCTTCTTTATTGTTGCTAATGTTGTTTGTCTTTTTTCATCTCCCTTCACTTCCTCTCTCCCCGTTCCCATCAGATTTGCCAAAGTTTTGTCTATTATGCTAGTTTTTTCAAAGAGTTAGCTTTAGTTTTATCAAAAAAGTCTTACTTTTTCTTAATTTTTGCTTTTGTTACTAATCCTTCTATTTAAAACTTTTTTTAATTGAGATAGAATTGTAGAACTGACATAAAACATTATATGAGTTTCACATATACAACATATTGATTGAATATTTGTGTATATTGCTGAATGATCACCCTATTAAGTCTAGTGAACATACATCACCATACATAGTTATACAATTTTTTTCCCTTCTACTTTCTTTAGTTTTTTGTTTGAATTAATTGAAAGCTTATTTTCAATTTCTAATACGTAGACTTAACAAATTTTCTTCTGAGTATCATATTGGCTCTGTAGCTGGTACTTAAAGCTGTCTTTTTCCACTACCCATTGCATATTTCTTTTTTTTCTCAGCAAGTATCTCAGCTATTTGATTCTCTTGAGTACATACCTAGGTGTAGAATTGCTGAGTCATATGGTAAATTTATATTTATCTTTTTAAGAAACTACCATAGTGTTTCCAAAGTGGCTGTATCATTTTATATTCCTGTCAGCAGTGTTTGAGAGTTCTAGTTTCTACATATCCTCATCAACACTTGCTATTGTTTCTTTTTATAAATAGCCGTTCTAGAGGATAATATGAAGTGGTATCGCATTGTGGTTTTAATTTGCATTTCCCAAATGACTAATGATGTTGATTATCGTTTCATGAGCTTATTAGCCATTTCTGTATCTTTTTTGGTGAAATAGCTGTTTAAGTGTTTTGCCCAGTTTTTGATTGGGTTGTCTGAAGTTGTAAGAGTTATTAAAATATACACTGGATACAAGCACCTTATCACATATGATTTGTAAATATTTTTTCCTAGTTTATCTTTTCATTTTCTTAATGGGGTCTTTTTTTAAAATTGTGATAAGAACACTTAACATGAAATCTACCCTCTTAAATTTTTAAGTGTATAATACATTATAGTTGACTGTAAGTACAGTGTTATACAGTATATCTCTAGAGCTTAATCTCTTGCTTAACTGAAACTTTATGCCCATTAACTAATCACTCCTCCTTTCCCCCTCCTCTCTGGCAACCATCATTCCACTGTTTAATTCAATGAATTTGACTATTTTAGCTGCCTCATATAAGTAGAATCATGCAGTATTTGTCTTTCTGTGACTGGCTTATTTCACTTTGCATAAGGTCCTCAAGGTTAGTCCATGTTTTTGTACATTGTAGAATTTCCTTTTTAAGGCTGAATAATGTTCCATTGGAGGTATATATCACATTTTAACCATTCATCTGTTGTGGAAACAACCTAAATGTCCATCATCTTGGCTGTAGTGAATAGTGCTGCAATAAACATGGGAGATCTTGATTTCGCTTCTTTTGGATAAATACCTAGAAATAGGATTACTGGATTATATGGTAGTTCTATTTTTAATTTTTTGAAGAGCATCTGGACTGTCTTCCATAGTGGCTGCACAGTTTTATATTCTCCATAGTAGTGTACAAGGGTTCCAGTATCTCCATGTTCTCGCCAGTACTTATTGTCTTCGGTGGTTTTTTTTGATAATAGCCATCCTGACAGGTGTGAACTGTAAACTCATTATGGTTTGGATTTACATTTCCCTGACGATTAACAACATTGAGCTTTTTTCGTATACCTATTTGCCATTTGCACATCTTCTTTGGAGAAACGTCTTGTTCCTCTGCCTGTTGCTTACTTGGGTTATTAGTTTTTTTTTTGCTGTTGAGCTGTAGGAATTCCTAATAGATTGTGGAGATTAACCCTTTTTCAGATACATGGTCTGCAAATATTTTCTCCAATTCTGTAGGTTGCTCTTTCACTGTAGTGATTGTTTCTTTTGCTGTCTGGAAGCTTTTTGAGTTTGATGTAGTCTCAGTTGTTTATTTTTGTTTTAGTTTTGGTGTCATCCGTGAAATCATTGCCAAGACCTGTGTCATGAAGCTTCTTTTGTATGTTTTCTCGTATAGTTTCAGGTCTTACATTTGAGTCTTTTTAATCCGTTTTGAGTTGATTTTTTAAGACGAGTTCAATTTCATTCTTTTGCATGTGGATATCCAGTTTTCCCAATGCCGTTTGTTGAAGGGACTATCATTTCCCCACCATGTATTCGTGGCACACTTGTTGAAGATCAGTTAACTGTGTATGTGTGGATTGATTCTATAGACTTGTCTTTTTGTCAATACCATACTGTTTTGATTACTGTAACTTTGTAATATATTTTGAAATTAGGATGTGTGATGCCTGCGTGAAATGGCGTCTTTTGAATTGTGAAACTTTTAAATTTTGAAGTCTATTTATCATTTTTTAAATAGCATGCGTTTGGTGTCATGTTTAAGAACTCTTGTCTAATCTTTATCTGTTTCTTTCAAATGTTTTATAATTTTAGCTCTTATATTTAAGTCTAATCCTTTTGAGTTAATATTTGTGCATGGTGTAAGGGTCTAAATTCATCTTTTCCCATGTGGATAGCCTGTTTTCCTAGTGAAAAGACTATTCTTTTCCCAATGAATTGTGTTGGATCCTCTGTCAAAAATCTATTGACTATAAATGTAAGGGTTTATTTCTGGATTCTCAAGTCTGTTCCGTAGATCTATATAATCTATCCTTCATATACTAGTACCTCACTGTCTTGACTACCTAAAGTTATTGAGTTTTGAAATTGGAAAGTGTAAATTCCTGACAACTTTGGTCACCTTCAAAATTGCTTTGGCTATTCTAAGTTATTTTAGTCTTCTAGTTAGCTGAGTTGTTTGG
This sequence comes from Eschrichtius robustus, assembly GCF_028021215.1. NCBI lineage: Eukaryota > Metazoa > Chordata > Mammalia > Artiodactyla > Eschrichtiidae > Eschrichtius > Eschrichtius robustus. The sequence continues at coordinate 42,544,197 of NC_090829.1, forward strand.
AGGAATATCTCTAAACATTTCTTAGCAGGTAGTTTGCTTTTAGTAATACTACTACATTGTGATCAGAAAACATTGTAGTAATTTCTGCTGTTTGGAATTTATTGAATTTTTTTTATTCTTAGTATGTGATTATTTTATGAATATTCTATGAATTTTTGAAAATAATAGTCTTTCTTGGGACCATGTTCTACATTGTCAATTAAAGCAGCCTTGATACTTGGTTTTTCAAGTTCTATGTATCCTTCCTATTTTTGGTCAGTTTGGTCATTTTGGTTTTGATAGTCTTATACTGGTCTCCCACAGTGATTGCACGTGTGTTAACATTTGTTAATTTTATTCTTTTTAATAGTTTTTGTTTTCTGCATCTCAGTGCTGTGTTATTAGATGAATTCCTATTGTCTTCTTGGTAGATTGTTCCATTTATTACATAAAATATCCTTCTTCTGTTTAATAGTTTTCTTCCCTTTTAACCTTGATTTTATTTTGTCTGAAATTTAAATTGGGCATCTTGTTTTGTTTTGTTAGCATTTATCGGATTTGTTTATCCTTTTGTCAAACAAGCCTTCAAGTGATAACGGCATTCCTACTGTGCTATGGCTAGAATATTATAATTAAATTGTTTAATATGCATTTAATTTTTGGTATAGTCATGTTAGTAGAGGAAAATCTTACTTTGCGGTATTATTTTAACATGGCTTTTTTCTTTAAAAGATGGTCTGGATTTCTATTATTCCTCAAAACAACATGCTCAGAAGATGGTAGAATTTCTTCAGTGTACGGTTCCCACTAGGTATGTTTTGAACGTACATGTGATTAAATCCAGGGAACTGGGAATGAACTTAGGTCATGTCCATTCTTCAGGCTTTGGCATCCTATCTTAAAATATTTAAATTATAGTAGGAATACTTACACAGTTAGTAAGCATTTATTGGATTAGTCACTTTAAGGGAAGTATTAGCCAAATAGCATTAACAATCTCTTTGGGGAGCTAGACCTCACCCCACAGTAGTAAGCACTGTAGTACTGAACCACTGGTTGAATGTGTTTAAATAAGCGAGAAGAAAAATGGGGGTAGAGGACTTTGGGGAGAAGCTTCATGGAAGAGGAAGAACTTAAGCTCATAAAATAGGGAAATTTTCAAAAGTAGAGTTTGTATTGAAAAGTGAGATTAGTGTGAACAGTGACTTGGGGCAGGCATTAGTGTGGCTTTTAATGGGTGCTATATGTAAACTAGATTGGTCTAAGCCAAGGGCATGTTTTGGAGGTTTTCAGTAGGTAAAGTTGAAAATAGGTAGGGTGCAGTCAGATTGGTGAAGGTTTTTAAATGAAGTGGACGTAATGAGGGTTCACCATAGCAGGCGTCAGGAAGCTGTTTCAGACCTTGGATAGTAATGATTTGATTTGATGAAAATTTATATTCTCGAGACTATACAAGTAAGGACCTTTGTTTTTTTTATTACGATTAACTTTTTCTCTTAACAGATACAAAGCCTCACAGAGACTGATCTCTCAGGATGTCCATAGTAATACATACAATTACAAAAGCACTTTTTCTGTGGAAATTGTTCCAATATGCAAGGTACTTTTTCTCATTTAATTAATCCATGTCCTTCTTAATTGGTTTATATGTAATTATTAGGTCCTGGTTTCCTTCTGGGATTGGTTAAACATTTAGAAAACTTCCTTCTTAATGATTTCTGACACATTTCAGCCGTGTTAAAAAGATGTTTAAAAGTAATCATGCTTAAAATTATAAAGTTTTGGTGTACTAATTAAAAGGCCTGGTTGCAGTTTTTATGGTGCAAATTCCTTAAACTTTGCGATCCTAGTGGACACTTGACAGTTCTGTGAAACTTTGAATACAGGAAATTACTTTAAAATAATTATCAGTGAACCACTTTGTGGAATATATGCAAACTGGATTTTGGCATGATAAAATTAAACAGTATTGTGGAAAGGAGATCATAGAATTATTTTTGTGATTTTTTTAAAAAAATTTATTTATTTTTGGCTGTGTTGGGTCTCCGTTGCTGCACGTGGGCTTTCTCTAGTTGCGGCGAGCGGGGGGCTGCTGTTCGTTGTGGTGTGCGAGCTTCTCATGGCGGTGGCTTCTCTTGTTGAGGAGCATGGACTCTAGGCACACAGGCTTCAGTAGTTGTGGCTCGCAGGCTTTAGAGAGCAGGCTCAGTAGTTGCGGCACATGGGCTTAGTTGCTCCACAGCATGTGAGATCTTCCCAGAACAGGGCTCGAACCCATGTCCCCTGCACTGGCAGGTGGATTCTTAACCACTTCGCCACCAGGGAAATCCCTGTGATTTTAAAAATATAATCTGAATAACACTTAAGACATAGATTATCATTTCATTAATTGTACTAAGGTAAAACTCTGCTTCAAAAAATATAAATGAATTAAAATTCAACAAATAGTTATTGAGGATCTGTTGTATAGAAGGCTGTGTGTTAAGGATTATGTAGTAGAGGTCACTGCCACGTAGGAACTTGCATGTCCATGTTTAAACCACTAATAATAAATGCTATAATTTATTGTGAGCATTCTACATAAAGTTATTATCTCTTATATTATACTTACTATTATAAGTATATTTCACCTTTTCAAGTCTCACAACAACGGGAGTAAATCATATCATCATTTGAAGATGAGGAGGTTGAAGCTTGGGGAGGTTAGATGACTTGCCCAAAGTTACATAACTACAAAATAATGAAGCCAGGATTTGTGTCTAGGTCTGTGACTCCGAGGCTTTAAAGTTATCACTAATTTATGGTGTAGCACAGTCCAGGGATGAAATGATGGCTTAAAACCAAGTCAGCAAATTTTTTCTGTAAAGGGCCAGATAGTAAATATTTTCAGCTTTTAGGCTGTATAATCGGTTTTGCATCTACTCATCTGTGCTGTTGTTGCACAAAAGTAGCCATAGATAATAGGTAAATGAAGGGCTGAGGCTGTGTTCCAGCAAAACTTTATTTACAAAAATTTGGCCTGAGGATCTTATTTGAAGACTCCTAGTTTAAAACAGTGAACATTTTCCTGGTGCAAAACTGGGGAAATATGAATCTAGGGGTGAGGGCATATTTAGGCCATGTGTATTAAGTGCTCTGAGTGACTCATACAGGTATCTGGATGAATACACAGTGTAAAGAAGTTTTTTCATTAATCTTTGGAGACTCTTACTAAATTAAAAAAAAAAAGAAAAGAAAAAGGACTGAACTAGGTGCCATTAGGGAGGCACAGAATGTCCCTTCAGTGGGGGAGCCTTGTGAATAGATACAGCTTAAAATATAACCCAGATCCTCTTTATATTTTAATAACAGCTTAAAAACAGATAACCACATTGGTGGTAATATCTCCTGATGCACACATAGGCATATGTGCTTTTAAGGGGGCATTAGATCTTTGATTTCATATTGGTACATGTAGACAAGAAGGAGGAACACGTGGCTCCTCTGAAATTAATTTTTTTTTTAATAATGGTTATGTTGTTTTAAAAAATTAATTTATTTTTAGCTGTGAAGGGTCCTCATTGCTGCATGAGGGCTTTCTCTAGTTGCGGCGAATGGGGGCTACTCTTCGTTGCTGTGCGTAGGCTTTTCATTGCGGTGGCTTCTCTTGTTGCAGAGCATGGGCTCTGGGCGCGGGCTTCAGTAGTTGTGGCGCGCAGGCTTAGTTGCTCCGCGGCGTGTGGGACCTTTGCGGACTAGGGGTCGAACCCATGTCCCCTACATTGGCAGGTGGATTCTTAACCACTGCGCCACAAGGGAAGTCCCTGAAATTAATTTTTATAGAGATTAAATGAAGTCACAAATAGATTAGAAAATCACTCTCCTTCTGGTGTTTATAATACTTTGCTTGGAATGTACACTGTATTAACATGGAGTAAAAAGCAGGCATTCGCACTTCAATAAAATTGAAACAAACAATAGTTTGGTGACTAGGATCTGTAAAATATTTTTTAAAGCATTTTTATTAAGACAGATATTCCCATCTTAAGAAGGTGTAGCTTATTTTCTGTTTCTTTAAGGTCTGGTTCTTTTTTTTAGGCCCTTTGTTGATACATAGAATTAAAAATGACATTTTGGTTTGGGCAAATGCACTTGGATCAGCTTTACATTGATGAGTGTTTATTGGAGACTGTTACTTAGGATTTCCTTCACACTAAATGTTAGTTCTTATGCCTAGGATAATGTTGTTTGTCTGTCTCCAAAACTGGCACAAAGCCTGGGAAACATGAACCAGATTTGTGTGTGTATTCGAGTAACCAGCGTCATCCATCTCATAGATCCAAATACCCTACAAGGTAAGTTTTCGAAATTATTTGCCTTGACGGTTCTGTCCAGCAAGCAGTAATAATTTGTTAATGTTGTTAATTTTATCAAGCATTCTTAGTAACATTGTTTTAAAAAACTACTGTACAGTGGTTAAAATTTTTACCGTACAGCGTTTTAAAATACTGGAATTTTTAAAGCTTTTAATAAGTTATCCTTGTATTTTTTTGTTTGAAGAAAGATTTCTGGGAACTTTTAAATTTTTATTAGTTGTATTCCATTTAGAGTATAATTGCTTTACAATGGTGTGTTAGTTTCTGCTTTATAACAAAGTGAATCAGCTATACATATACATATATCCCCATATCTCCTCCCTCTTGTGTCTCCCTCACACCCTCCCTATCCCACCCCTCTGTGTGGTCACAAAGCACCGAGCTGATCTCCCTGTGCTATGCAGCTGCTTCCCACTAGCTATCTCTTTTACATTTGGTAGTGTATATATGTCCATGGCACTCTCTCACTTTGTCCCAGCTTACCTTTCCCCCTCCCCGTGTCCTCAAGTCCATTCTCTATGTCTGCGTCTTTATTCCTGTCCTGCTCCTAGGTTCTTCAGGACTGTTTTTTTTTTTTTGATTCCATATATATGTGATAGCATACTGTATTTGTTTTTCTTTTTCTGACTTACTTCACTCTGTATGACAGACTCTAACTCCATCCACCCACTACAAATACCTCCATTTCGTTTCTTTTTATGGCTGAGTAATATTCCATTGTATATATGTGCCACATCTTCTTTATCCATTCGTCTGTCGATGGACACTAAGGTTGCTTCCATGTCCTGGCTATTGTAAATAGAGCTGCAGTGAACATTGTGGTACATGACTCTTTCTGAATTGTGGTTTTCTCAGGGTATATGCCCAGTAGTGGGATTGCTGGGTCGTATGGTAGTTCTACCATAGTTGTGATAAATGGGAGTGTTTCCTTAATTTGTCTTTCAGATTTTTCACCATTAGTGTATAGGAATGCAAGAGATTTCTGTGCATTAATTTTGTATCCTGCTACTTTACCAAATCCATTGATTAGCTCTAGTACTTTCCTGGTAGCATCTTTAGGATTCTCTATGTATAGTATCATGTCATCTGCAAACAGTGACAGTTTTACTTGTTCTTGTCCGATTCGGATTCCTTTTATTTCTTTTTCTTCTCTGATTGCTGTGGCTAAAACTTCTAAAACTATGTTGAATAATAGTGGTAAGAGTGGGCAACCTTGTCTTGTTCCTGATCTTAGTGGAAATGGTTTCAGTTTTTCACCGTTGAGAACGATGTTGGCTGTGGGTTTGTCATAGACGGCCTTTATTACATTCGGGTAAGTTCCCTCTATGCCTACTTTCTGGAGGGTTTTTATCATAAATGGGTGTTGAATTTTGTCAAAAGCCATTTCTGCATGTATTGAGATGATCATATGGTTTTTATCCTTCAATTTGTTAATATGGTGTATCACATTGATTGATTTGTGTATATTGAAGAATCCTTGCATTCCTGGGATAAACCCCACTTGGTCATGGTGTATGATCCTTTCAATGTGCTGTTGGATTCTGTTTGCTAGTATTTTGTTGAGGATTTTTGCATCTACGTTTATCAGTGATATTGGCCTGTAGTTTTCTTTTTTTGTGATATCTTTCTCTGGTTTTGGTATCAGGGTGATGGTGGCCTCATAGAATGAGTTTGGGAGTGTTCCTCCCTCTGCTATATTTTGGAAGAGTTTGAGAAGGATAGGTGTTAGCTCTTCTCTAAATGTCTGATAGAATTCATCTATGAAGCCATGTGGTCCTGGGCTTTTGTTTGTTGGAAGATTTTTAATCACAGTTTCAATTTCAGTGCTTGTGATTGGTCTGTTTATATTTTCTATTTCTTCCTGGTTCAGTCTTGGAAGGTTGTGCTTTTCTAAGAATTTGTCCATTTCTTCCAAATTGTCCATTTTATTGGCATATAGTTGCTTGCAGTAATCTCATGATCCTTTGTATTTCTGCAGTGTCAGTTGTTACTTCTCCTTTTTCATTTCTAGTTCTATTGATTTGAGTCTTCTCTCTTTTTTTCTAGATGAGTCTGGCTAATGGTTTATCAATTTTGTTTATCTTTGCAAAGAAGCAGCTTTTAGTTTTATTGATGTTTGCTGTCGTTTCCTTCATTTCTTTTTTATTTATTTCTGATCTGATCTTTATGATTTCTTTCCTTCTAACATTGGGGTTTTTTTTGTTCTTCTTTCTCTAATTGCTTTAGGTGTAAGGTTAGGTTGTTTATTTGAGATGTTTCTTGTTTCTTAAGGTAGGATTGTATTACTGTAAACTTCCCTCTTAGAACTGCTTTTGCTGCATCCCATAGATTTTGGGTGGTCGTGTCTTCATTGTCATTTGTTTCTAGGTATTTTTTGATTTCCTCTTTGATTTCTTCAGTGATCTCTTGGTTATTAAGTAGTGTATTGTTTAGCCTCCATGTGTTTCTATTTTTTATAGATTTTTTTTCCTGTAATTGACATCTAGTCTCATAATGTTGTGGTCGGAAAAGATACTTGATATGATTTCAGTTTTCTTAAATTTACCAAGGCTTGGTTTGTGACCCAAGTATGATCTATCCTGGAGAATGTTCCATGAACACTTGAGAAGAAAGTGTATTCTGTTGTTTTTGGATGGAATGTCCCATAAATATCAATTAAGTCCATCTCGTTTAATGTATCATTTAAAGCTTGTGTTTCCTTATTTATTTTCATTTTGGGTGATCTGTCCATTGGTGAAAGTGAGGTGTTAAAGTCCCCTACTGTGATTGTGTTACTGTCAGTTTCCCCTTTTATGGCTGTTAACATTTGCCTTATGTATTGAGGTGCTCCTATGTTGGGTGCATAAATATTTACAATTGTTATATCTTCTTCTTGGATCGATCCCTTGGTCATTATGTAGTGTCCTTCTTTGTCTCTTGTAATAGTCTTTATTTTGCAGTCTATTTTGTCTGATATGAGAATTGCTACTCCAGCTTTCTTTTGATTTCCCATTTGCATGGAATATCTTTTTCCATCCCCTCACTTTCAGTCTGTATGTGTCCCTAGGTCTGAAGTGGGTCTCTTGTAGACAGCATATATATGGGTCTTGTTTTTGTATCCATTCAGCCAGTGTATGTCTTTTGGTTGGAGCATTTAATCCGTTTACATTTAAGGTAATTATTGATATGTATGTTCCTATTCCCATTTTCTTAATTGTTTCGGGTTTGTTATTGTAGGTCTTTTCCTTCTCTTGTGTTTCCTGTGCAGAGAAGTTCCTTAGCATTTGTTGTAAAGCTGGTTTGGTGGTGCTGAATTCTCTTTTAGCTTTTGCTTGTCTGTAAAGGTTTTAATTTCTCCATCGAATCTGAGATCCTTGCTGGGTATAGTAATCTTGGTTGTAGGTTTTTCCGTTTCATCACTTTAAATATGTCCTGCCACTCCCTTCTGGCTTGCAGAGTTTCTGCTGAAAGATCAGCTGTTTACCTTATGAGGATTCTGTATGTTATTTGTTGTTTTTCCCTTGGTGCTTTTAATATTTTTTATTTGTATTTAAGTTTTGATAGTTTGATTAATATGTGTCTTGGACTGTCTCTCCTTGGATTTATCCTGTATGGGACCATCCTTGGATTTATCCTGTATGGGACCTTCCTGGACTGGGTTGACTATTTCTTTTCCCATATTAGGGAAGTTTTCAACTATAATCTCTTCAAATATTTTCTCAGTCCCTTTCTTTTTCTCTTCTTCTTCTGGGACCCCTATAATTCGAATGTTGGTGCATTTAATGTTGTCCCAGAGGTCTCTGAGCCTGTCCTCAATTCTTTTCATTCTTTTTTCTTTATTCTGCTCTGCAGTAGTTATTTCCACTGTTTTATCTTCCAGGTCACTCATCTGTTCTTATGCCTCAGTTTTTCTGCTGTTGATTCCTTCGAGAGAATTTTTAATTTCATTTATTGTATTGTTCATCATTGTTTGTTTGCTCTTTAGTTCTTCTAGGTCCGTGTTAAACATTTCTTGTATTTTCTCCGTTCTCTTTCCAAGATTTTGGATCATCTTTACTATCATTACTCTGAACTTGTTTTTCAGGTAGACTGCCTATTTCCTCTTCATTTGTTTGGTCTGGTGGGTTTTTACCTTGCTCCTTCATCTGCTGTGTGTTACTCTGTCTTCTCGTTTTGCTTAACTTACTGTATTTGGGGTCTCCTTTTCGCAGGCTGCAGGTTCATAGTTCCCGTTGTTTTTGGTGTCTGCCCCCAGTGGCTAAGGTTGGTCCAGTGGGTTGTGTAGGCTTCCTGGTGGAGGGCACTGGTGCCTGTGTTCTGGTGGATAAAGCTGGATATTGTCCAGGGCAGTGCTGCGTCTGGGGTGTGTTTTGGGGTGCCTGTTACCTTATTATGATTTTAGGCAGCCTCTCTGCTAATGGGTGGGGTTGTGTTCCTGTCTTGCTAGTTGTTTGGCATAGGGTGTCCAGCACTGTAGCTTGCTGGTCGTTGAGTCGAGCTGGGTCTTAGCGTTGAGATGGAGATCTCTGAGAGAGTTTTCGCCATTTGATATTACGTGGAGTCGGGAGGTTTCTGGTGGACCAGTGTCCTGAACTCGGGTCTCCCACCTCAGAGTCACAGACCTGACACCCGGCTGGAGCACCAAGACCCTGTCAGCCACATGGCTTCTGGGGCCGCCAATGTAGGTGAAAGTATAGGTGGAGTCTGAGTATCTGAAATCCACCTCATGGGTTGCTGCTGCTGAAACCCTGGAAGCGGGCTCGGACACTCTGGGCATTCACCTGGGACTGCATTTGATGGCTTTTGAAATACTTCAGTTCTTTTGTTCTTTAATGCTCTTTGTTTATTCTTAGTTGCAGATATTGATGGCAACACTTTTTGGAGTCATCCTTTCAATAGTTTATGCCATCCCAAACAGCTAGAGGAGTTTATTGTTATGGAATGCAGCATAGTCCGAGATCTAAAACGCAATGCAGGTGCTGGAATGATATCAAAAAAGGTAAGTTCCATCCTGCTTACCTCTCCCTAGCCCCCAACTTACTGTTTTAGTGTCCCTCTCTCTTTTTTTTGTATCTTTATTTTTTAAATTTGTTGGTAATTCCAAAATGTGGTTCCAAAGAAGCTAACCAGCACATTCAGTTAAAAATGCATTCTGTGTTTGTATGCCATTTGCTTTTAACGTGTGGTCATTGTGGTGAAAACTATCAGACTTGCACTATCTAGTAAGTTAACTTTTTCTCTTTAATATTGGAAAAATTAAAAAAATACTATTATGAAAAAGCATTTCCTTTCCTTTTGTACAGAAAGACCAAATGACAAGCTTAACCCTCTTGTGCTTTTTAAAAAATTTCAAATATTTTGAATTAAATATATATATCATCAGTAAATACTGAATACTTCAATAATCATCTCTAAAACATAGAAACATTTTCTGTATAATCAAAGTACTATCATACATATAAACTGCATAGTTTGCCAGATTTCCTTATTTGTCCCAAAGTGCCTTTTATGGTTTGTTCAAACCAGTGTCTAGTTGGGGACTGTATATTGAATGTGAATATTGTACCTCTTAAATATTTAATAACAGCCCCCCCTTTTTTTTTCTAATTCTTTTTTTTATGATACCAACTTCCTAATGCAACTAAGGCATTTATTTATCTTGTGGATCTAGTCTTATTGTTTCCTCATGATGTCATTTAACTTGCTTTGTAATCTCTTATAGTTCCTTTAAACTGGAAAATGGATCTAAAGTCTTATTTAAGTTTAGGTTAATTTTTTTTTTTGGCAGAACATTTCAGAGGTGATGCTATGTACCTTTTATGATATATCAAGAGGCAAGTAATGTTTGACTGTTTATCTGATAGCCAGGTCTCTCCATTGTAATTTATGAATTCTTTTCCTTTTGCTACTACCCTGCCTCCCTTCTTCCTTCCTCCCTCCCTCCCTCCCTCTCAGATCGCCTCAAATGTAGCCAGTAGGAGCCCCTTCAGAATAGTTTCTATTTCCTTCAAAAAAATTTTTTTTAATGGCTTATTTTTTTAGAGCACTTTTAGGTTCACAGCAGAATTAAGAGGAGGTAAAAGATTTCCTGTATACTCCTTGCCTCCACATATGCATAGCCTCCGCCATTATCAAATGCCCTTCTCCTGCCAAAAGAGTGGTACATTTGTTACAATTGATGAATCTACATCGACACAGTATAATCACCCAATGTCCATATTTTACATTAGGATTCCCTCTTGGTATTGTACTTTCTATGGGTTTGGACAAATGTATAGTGACATGTATCCATCACTATGATATCATGCCGGATATTTTCACTGCCCTTAAAATCCTCCGTGCTCTGCCTGTTCATCCTTCCCTCACTCCTAACCCCTGGCAATCACTGATTTTTTTTTTTTTTTGATACTGTCTGTATAGTTTTGCCTTTTCCAGAGTGTCATATAATTGGACTCATACAGTCTTTTCATATTGGCTTCTTTCACTTAGTAATGTGCATTTAAATTTTCTCCATGTATTTTCACGGCTTAATAGCTCTTTTTTTTTTAAGTGCCAAATAATATTGTTTTGATGTGCCACAGTTTACTCATTCACCGACTGAAGAACATATTGGTTGCTTCCAAGTTTTGGCAGTTATCAATAAAGTTGCTATAAACATTCTTTTGCATGTTTTTGTGTGGGCATGGGTTTTCAGCTTCTTTGTGTAAATACCAAGCAGCATGTTTGTTGGATCATTTGGTAAGAGTATGTTTAGTTTTGTAAGAAACTGCCAAACTGTCTTCCATAGTGGTGGCATCATCTTGCATTCCCACCAATAACGTGTGAGAGTTCCTGTTGCTCCACATCTTTACCAACATTTGATGACAGGATTTTGGATTTGTCAGTGTTTAGGGCCTTCCTAATAGGTATATAGTAGTATCTCATTGTCATTTTAATTTGTATTTCCCTGATGACACATGATGAGGAGTATTTTCTTATGCTTATTTGCCATCTGTATGTCTGTTTCGGTGAGGTGTCTGTTAAGGTCTTTGACCCATTTTTTAATCAAGTTGTTTTCTTCTTTTTGAGTTTTAAGAGTTATTTGTATATTTTGGTTAAAAGTCCTTTGTCAGATATGTTTTTTGCAAATATTTTCTCCCAGTGTGGTTTATCATCTTATTCTCTTGACATTGTCTTTCATAGAGCAGAAGTTTCTAATTTTAATGAAGTCCAGGTTATCAACTATTCTTTCATGGATCTTGCCTTTGTTACTGTATTGAAAAAGTCATTGCCAAACCCAAGTTCAGCTAGATTTTCTCCTTTGTTATCTTCTAGGAGTTTTATGGTTGTGTGTTGTACACTTAGATCTATGATCCATTTTGAGTTAATTTTTGTGAAGGGTGTGAGGTTTGTGTCCAGATTGACTTTTTTTTTTTTTTTTTTTTGCGTGTCAATGTCCAGTTATTCTAGCACCATTAGTTGAAAAGACTGTCTTTGTTCCATTGTATTGCCTTTGCTCCCTTGTCAAAGATCAGTTGACTGTATTTATTTGGGTATATTTCTGGGCTCTCTTATTTTGTTCCATTGATGTATAATATTTGTTTATTCTTTTGTCAGTACCACTCTGTCATGATTACTGTAGCATTATAGTAAGTCTTCAAGTTGGGTAGTGTCAGTCCTACAACTTTGTTCTTCTCCTTCAAAATTGTGTTGACTGTTCAGAATCTCTTGTCTCGGTATAACTTTAAAAGCAGTTGTCGATATCCACAGACTATCTTATTGGAATTTTTTTTTAATCGAAACATAGTTGACATACAACAGTATGTTATTTTCAGGTGTACTACACAAGTGATTTGATATTTTCATGCATTATGAAATGATCACCCTGATAAGTCTAGTTACCATCTGTCCCCATACAAAGTTATTACAGTATTACTGACCATATTCCTTATGCTGTAATTATGCCTCTGTGGCTAAACTTGTTGGGATTTTGATTGGAATTGCATGAATCTGTAGGTCAAGTTGGGCAGAACTTACATCTTGACAGTATTGAGTTTTCCTGTCTGTGAACATGGAACATCTCTCTGTTTTAGTTCTTTGATTTTGTTCATCAGAGTTTTGTGGTTTTCCTCATACAGATCTTATACATATTTGGTTAGATTTACACCTAAGTATTTCATTTTTATAGGGGTGCTAATGTAAACGGTTTTTTTAAAATTCAAATTCCACTTTTTTATGTTGGTATATAGGAAAGTGACTTTCGTTTATAACCTTGTATCCTATAATTATCCTTGCTATATTCTGGGAGCTCTTTGGTCCGTTTAAATTTTCTATGTAGATGACCATGTCATCTGCAAAGATAAGTTTATTTTTTCCTTTCCAATTTATTTACCTTTCATTTCCTTTTCTTATCTTTTGTATTAGCTAGGGTTTCCAGTAGGATATTGAAAATGAGTAGTGAGAGGGGACATTCTTGCCTTGTACCTGATCTTAGTGGGAAAGCTGCAAGTTTCTCACCATTAAGTATAATGTTAGGTTTAAGGTTTTTTTTTTTTTTAATAGATATTCTTTATCAGGTGGAGAAGTTCCCCTCTATTTCTAGTTTACTGAGAGGCTTTTTTTTTTTTTATCATGAATGGGTGTTGGATTTTGTCAAATGCTTTTTCTTTATTGATATCATCATGTGATTTTTTTTCCTTTTTAACATGTTGATATGATTGATGGGCTACATTAATTTGATTTTCACATGTTGAACCAGCCTTGCATACATGGGTTAAATCCCACTTGGTAATGGTGTACAGTTCTTTTATGTTTTGTTGAGGATTTTTGAATCTGTGTTCATGAGAGATTGGTCTGTAGATTACTTTCCTTGTAATGTCTTTGTCTGGTACTGGTTTTAAGGTAATGTTGACCTTGTAAATGAGTTAGGAAGTATTCCCTCTGTTTCTGCCTTCTGGAAAAGATTCTAGAGGAATGGTATAATTTCTACCTTAAATGTTTGCTAGAATTCACTAGTGAATCCATCAGGGCCTGGTGCTTTCTATTTTACTAATTATTGACTCAATTTCCTTAATAGATATAGGTCTATTCCTTTGTCCTTTTGACATGACTTTCCTAGTCTTTGAAAGCATCCTTACTTTGTGGGACAACACCACATTTAGGTGTTCCAAAATCACATTGTGTAATTCCTACCCCATATCTGAAATCAGGTGTTTCTTCAAGGATGTAAGTCTGATTTCTTCTACTATAAAATAGTATTTAGAGGCCCCCCCCAAACTGTATACTAACAGTGCTCATTTCTATTGAGGTAATATTGTGTCTTGAGACAAAAAAAACTTCCGATAACTTGGGAAAATCAATGGGAATGGAAGAATTACTTTTCATATTTTTCTTTAAAATAGAAAATTTAATAATATGATTAAGAAAAAACGTTTAGGGCTTCCGTGGTGGTGCAGTGGTTAAGAATCCGCCTGCCAATGCAGGGGACATGGGTTCGAGCCCTGGCCTGGGAAGATCCCACATGCTGTGGAGCAACTGAGCCTGCGCTCTAGAGCCTGTGCTCTGCAACAAGAGAAGCCAAGACAATGAGAAGCCCGCGCACCGCAACGAAGAGTAGCCCCCGCTTGCCTCAACTAGAGAAAGCCCCTGAGCAGCAACAAAGACTCAATACAGCCAAAAATAAAAACAAATTAATAAATAAATTTATTAAAAAAAAAAAAAAGAACAAACGTTTATCATTTAAGCACCACCACTTCCCCTCAGGCATATATAAAACTTTCTTTGCTTTCAAAATATGCATTTAGCTAGAATTTAGTGTTTCCCTGGTAATTCGATTTTTTTTTCCAGTTTTTTCCTAAATCTGGGACCTGTCTGTTATTTCAGTTTCTTCCTCTCTCTCTACCTCTTCTTTTCACCTCGTTGAGATTCCTTAATTCTATCTATAATTCTTAGTATTTTGCTCTTGATCCCATTTTACTTGGTTCTGTTTTTGTTAGTAAAAGGTATTGGCATGTGCTATACTTCATTCAGCCGGGAAGTTTGAAATGCCAGTTAAAATTGCCTGTAAAATTCCATGTTGGAAAGGGACTTTAATGGTTTTCTGCTTTAAAAGTTCAAACTTGAGATGATGTTTCCATGGTAAATAGTTTAAAAAAAAGTTACACCTCAAAATAGTAGACATTGAAAAAACTGATGAAGATTTGGGTTCTGTTGTGGTAGTGGTGCTGCTGGGATTGCTAGATTATTTTCTCTGAAGCCTGTTTTTTTTAACCTTATGTGTAAAACAAGGGGTTGCTTAAGATATTTTCTGGATTTAAGATTCCCCTACTTTTTTAGTTATTCTTTTTGCTCAGTCTGTGTTGGCCCATCTCCCTGTGAGAACATTTCTTTTGAAAATTCTACATATGTGTCTGTTTTTAGGTGACAATGTTAATGTTTTATAAAAGCCTTGAATAAAATCTTAACAAAAATATTTATTTTATGAATTACTTATGAGTCTTTTTCTGTACTCATAATTCAGTAATTTGTTAATTTTGACAGTGTTTCAGAGATCTGGAAAATAAAACAATTTCTGTCTTTAACATGAAAATCGGAAAACCAAAATCAACATTGTATCTAACTTTTCTATGAGATGCTTTTTAAGTTATGCCTAGATTATTGAAGAGTTTATTTTCTTTCCTGTTAAGCATACCCTCGGGGAAGTCTGGGTACAGAAAACATCTGAAATGAATACAGATAAACAGTATTTTTGTCGCACTCATTTGGGACATCTTCTAAATCCTGGAGACCTGGTGTTGGGGTTTGTATTATTTTATAGTATTTTAAACTGCCGACTAGCGTTGCAGAGTTTCTCTGGGAGCCAGCAAAGCTATCTAAAATAAAGTTGTTTATCCTAAAAAGAATTTAAGAGTTCTTAGGAGCCATATAGCTCACTTTATTATTGATAACTAAATGAAATTATTGATTGGACAGAAGCCCATAGTTATTCCATTTTGGCCATTATCTTAGAGTCATTTATTACAAGATTTTGAGTAATTGAACCCTGAAGTAGTATGATCAGATTATGTTTGTAGTTTTTTGAGGGAGCAGGTAGTTTTTTATTATGCATATGCTGTTGTTAAAATATTTCACTTTTAAAATATGGCAGCTATACATGTAAGGGGTCTTTTTAGCCATAGGATAGTCCATTCTGATGCAGAGCTTATAAGCATGCCTTAAACATTATTTTTGCTCTTAGGGTTTCAGTTCCTTTTACTAGAGAATGAGGGGTGTTTTGTTTTTGTTGTCTATAAACTGAATGGAACCATGTAACTGAATCCTAATGTTAGACTGATATATAAGTCTGTTTTGCTTCTTTTACAAGAGTATAGTAAGGTGGACAATAATGGATGACATGTGAAACTGAGAGAGTGCATTATTATCTTTACCAGGATCTGTAGAAGCCTGTTCACTGTATAGTACACTGCAAAACTTCTAAAGTGGGAAAGCGTATTAAATGTTTGATCTTAGGAGGAACTGTTAGGTGATCATCTATAAAATAAAAAGTTACATGGAAAGAGTAAGTGTTTTTGTCATTAAGTGTTTCATTGTTTTCATTTCAGGTTTGATTTGGCCAACTGTAACTTAAATGATGAGCATGCCAACAAAATGAAATCAGATAGAGTCCCAGATGTGGTAAGGCTTTAGATTTTCCTCTTTTTCATGTGTTGGAGACGATTGATGTAACTCTTATGGGTAAGATGGCATGAGTTCACATTTTTGAAAGTAATCAATTTAGAGGTTTCTTTTGAAATTGCAGTTAAGGTATAATAGCAAAACCTTCATTTAAGGTAATTCTTAGTGGATAATATCCAAGATTTATTGAGTTTTTTGGTTGCTTTTATAATCAAATTTTCATTCTGTCAGAATGCTTGATAGTATCTGTAGAGTAAAAATAAATTTGCAGCTAAAAATGATGACCTTTAGAATTTATTCCTGTTCATTCTTTTAGGCTCAGCTTATTTCATGTGTTGTTAAGAAGGCATTTAGAGTTAAAACCATCATTCAGGTTTGAATATAATTGTAGTTGAAAGTAATCTTCACAGTGTTAAGTCTTAGAGAAAGAATGTTACTTCTGAAAAAAATCTGTTAAATTCTAACATGAGTTTATCAGAATCCTGAGCAACAGTGAATGTGAAATGTGAAAAGACCCTATCTCCTGTTTGCTTAACTTAATCTTTTAAAATAAACATTGATCTCTTTAGCTGTGGGCAAAAATAAAGTCATGGTATAAGAAGGGCTCCCCTCCTCACCACCCAGTTGTGCTTTTATTAATTAATAAATTAGGAAATAGAAGCATGGTTTTGGTGTAAGTCTAAATAGGTATTTTTCAAAAAGGTCATAAGAGAAGATCAAAATGGTCTTACATAGATTTTATATTATAAAGTTATTTTCATTTATTCCACACTTTATTAAATTGTTCTAGGATATACAGTTGTGAAAATATATATATAATTCTATAAGTGCTTATTAGTAGGAATGAAAGGGAGAAAACATGTCTGCCTGTGATAATGTTTCAGAATGATTTATGTGACTGGTAGCTGAAAACTGAACTTTGGTATAAAGGAAGAAAAAAAACCACCAGAAACATGAAATTTTTGGTATAAAAAATTTTAATTTTCAGTCGCTGGAAAATTTCAGTTAATAAATTTTAACAGTTATACAAATAATGGCTAAATGCATTCTCATAAAATATTAAGTACTTTAATAAAAATGTTAGAAGTTCTCTTGACACCACTTCTTGATCCCTACTCCTTTCCCTTAAGGTATAACCACTGTCATTAGTTTGGTGTCTTCCTGGCATTTCCATAAGCTTTCATTTTAAAAATTTTGTTGGATTTTGAGGTCCTGTTACCTAGTTCCCATTTTTTTTTGTAACTTTGCAAATATTTCTCTTACTTTTAGGTGTTAATCAAGAAGAGCTATGACCGTACCAAACGTCAGCGTCGTAGAAACTGGAAACTGAAAGAGCTTGCAAGAGATAGAGAAAACATGGATACAGATGATGAAAGGTCCCACTTTCTTTATATTTTATATGTTCTCTCAAAGGAAATCCTTATGATAAATCTTTATGGTTTTTTTTATCATAAAGAAATAGTCACCACACACTTGCTCCTTGCACTCAATATTAATTTTCTGTTCTTATCAATATGTTGTTTGGATCAGTATGAACAGATGTAATGACATTTAACACAGATTTAGTTATTATTTCCTGGGTTATGACCTGACAATTGCAGTGTTATTATTGATGATTCATTTGAAAATATAATGAGCAGTTACCTTGTGGATGTCAGAAATAACAAATGAGTACTTATGATTTAGTATAAAAAGAAAATAGCACATTGATACCAAATATGCTGTTTTTCAAACAACTTAAGGAGAAGTGAAGATACTGTGTTCCAGAAAAGTTTATTGGATGATTAGAAAAGTGGCTTTAATGATGACATTAATGACACTGATGTATAAAAAAACGAAAAGTTTAAATAAAGTTGTGTCATGAAATGTGAGCGGGAAACAGCAATATTTCTAAAATATAGTCTCATAATTTAAAATACATATATATAAGTATATAATGTTAAATAGATATTGTAAGTACATATTTGACTATTTCATCTATAGTCTTAAAGTGTGTGTATTGCAACTTGGCCATACATTTTTTGGGGGGGAGGGTAAAGTATGAAGGAGTCTTCTTACTGTCTTATATTTAATGTCACCTATATTCAGGTGTGTATTTTTTTTAATAATGTGATTTTGAAAGAAAAGAATTTTTAAAAACCTGTCAGTATTTAATTAACATCCATATTTGACCTTCATTTACTATTTTTAAAGATTTTAATACTTGGAACACACTTATAATGCTGAAAATGAAGAAAACATTAACTTCATACTTTCTTGGTAAAGGTGAAATACCTTAAATGTTTCTTTACCCTTCTATAGGCAATACCAAGATTTCCTTGAAGATCTTGAAGAAGATGAGGCAATTAGAAAAAATGTGAACATTTATAGAGGTTGGTGAATTAGGAGTATTTGATTTAAGTTGTAGCTTCTGTAAATAAATATATTAACCCAGTATGAGTATTTTGGTATCTTAAACTCTGATTCCATAAATGACTTTTATCATGTGTTTTTAAAACTACTCTAAACATTTACCCACCCACCCCCAAAAAAGTCCCAAACTTGCACAACAGTAAAACTTATTAAAATGTTGTTTACTATACCACATTTGATACCATTTGCATCCTAGCATGATCCCTCAATTTGCTGACCCCTATACAAGTGGATAGTTATTCATACATTTATGCAAGTTCAGTCATTCAATGCATATTTAAATGCCTGCTCTAGATGTGATATAAGTGCTGTGGATATAATATGGTTAAATAATAGTAATGCTGCTGGGCGCAGGTATTTGCATATTTCCATAGTTGTATTTATTTGAAATCCTCTTTGTATTTCTTCTTAGATTCAACCATTCCTGTGGAAGGTGACACAGATGATGAAGGAGCACCTCAAATTAGTCTGGCTGAGATGCTTGAAGACCTTCACATTTCCCCAGATGCTACTGGTGAAGAAGGTGAATCGATGATGACATAATGAGATCATGTTGTAGGTGGTTTCCACATCCGTAGGCTCAGGATGTTGGACAAAATAATTTTTACTGTCTATTCTGTCTGTGCCTTCATATTGAGAGAAGAGAAATTTAGTTTTAAACCTGAATAAATATGACTATTTTGATTTTTCACTTGAAGCACTGATAAAGGTTGATGGCTTTGAAGTTTTAGATTAAAAAATGCAGAATGTAATTATTACTGATATTTAGGCCATTTTACGTATGGAATTTTATTGGCTTGCTTTTTTATCAGACACTAGTATTTTCACATACTATAGCTCTGGGTTTAAAAGCTCACAAGTTGTGATTCCTTGGAGGTTACCTAAATCCTCAAGCAGAAAACAAGCTTTCACATCCTTTTTATATTGATTGCTTTAGTAGAAGAGCATATGAAGAATCATTTTTAATAAGAACTTGCCATGCACTTAGTCCACTTTAGATCATTTTTATGTCCTTGGGATAGAAAACTTGGGGTTCAGTTTATTGTTGGACATTCAGTAGGAAAGCTGTCTTTTTTATTTGTAATATTTACATCTTCAAAAGCTGTTAAGCTGGGGATTATCTTAATTTTCATTGCAGAAGAAAGTATATTTAAAATATTTGTAGATTTATAGCAAACAGTATTTAAAGGTTAAATAACAATTTGTACCTTTGTTGTTTTGGCTTGTGCCAGCAACTTAGTGAAGTAGCTGCTTATGTCATAAAAATGTCTTCCTATCACTTCATGGATTTTGCTTTTAAAATTTTGGTTTACAAACTGAGAAGGAATTCCCTCTTTATAAGTTTCTATCACTGAACACATCACTTTCAAAAAGAGTATTAGAATCCAGCATATAGTTGATGAAATAATGAAAATGATCTTCATGCTTTATAAAAGCACGAATCAGATTTGAATGAGGAATGCCTTCCACATCCTTGAAGGAAAAGCATTGGCCTGGGTTTTAAAGTGTTCTGAAAATGAAGTATTAAGATCCTACTTCTGTAAGCAAGATCAGACTTACTAAGCGCTAATTCATAAATTCTATATATACCACTATATAAGGAAATTGAGTAAGTGCTAAATGGAACATTTTCCTTTTTTTAAGATCAGACTCCATAATTCTGAAGTTTTGAACAAAGGCCTGTGCTTTCTAAAGTGGCTTCTGTCTGCATATTTAAAGTTTTTACCTGTGGTCTGTGTTTACCTCTTCTATGTCAAGACTTTAAAAAGCATGAAAATAAAAACGTTCTCCCCCTTTTTTGTGTCCTTGAAGTGATTATGTGGGTGTCATATTTAAATTTCATGCAGGTTTCTGAAGTAGAATTAATGTTATTTAAGTACTTGTCCTATGACTTTCCCACTGAAAAATGTAATTTCTCACTCACCTTATTTAGTCTTACCTGTTTTCATGTTGTGTCTTTATGAGTAATGAAATCTGTTGGTTGAAAGAAGGCTGTGACAAGATGAGGGAATATAGCTAAAAGACAAGCTGTTAGCCAAGAGTGCGCACAGTTATATAGCCTTGATAAATCTACCATTTTAGAGGATAATTTCCAGGCTTATGTCCCAGAGTTGATACAACTTGAGAATGCTGGTATTAATCAAAATAACAGGAACCTGATTTATAACCCAATTTATAAATATTCTAAGTCAGTATGATTGATTATTTTTTTGTGGCCAAATCTGCACTTGAAGCTGCTGTTTTATTGGCAAGAGGCACTTGATGGGCAAGGAAACAGTTGAGGGGAGAGAGTTGCTTGTGTGGTTAGATGTTTAACAGCATCAAGCTAATTCCTTGCTGCAGTGGAACCCAGAATTCCAGACTTTGTGCTAGAACACACTTCTCTGATCAGTTCTGAGTAAGTGCCAGGAGTTTTCCCATGACTCTTAAAATTTTAGTAAGTGTGTTCATGTTGAGTCCCATCCTTTAATTTTTTTTTTAATAAGTTTATTTATTTATTTTACTTACTTATTTTTGGCTGTGTTGGGTTCATTGCTGCACGCGGGCTTTCTCTAGTGGCAGCGAGCGGGGGCTGCTCTTCGTTGCGGTGCGTGGGCTTCTCATTGCGATGGCTTCTCTTGTTGTGGAGCACGGGCTCTAGATGCGCGGGCTCAGTAATTGTGGCTTATGGGCTCTAGAGCTCAGGCTCAGTAGTTGTGGCGCACGGGCTTAGCTGCTCCGTGACATGTGGAATCTTCCCGGACCAGGGATCGAACCTGTGTCCCCTTCATTGGCAGGTGGATTCTTAACCACTGTGCCACCAGGGAAGTCCGATTCCCATCCTTTAGATAACTTGATCTGGTATTTTTAGCCCAGAGTACGTTTACTATTAAAAATAATTTATTTTTAATTTTGACCTAATTTCAGACAAAAGTTGCAAAATAGTACAGAGAATTCCTTGATACCCTTCACTCGGATTTGCCAAACGTGAACATAACCTTATTTTCTTTCTTTCTCTTTTTAATTTTTTTTTTCCTGAGCCATTTAAGAGTAACCCCCTAAATATTTGGTTTTTCCCCTCCAAAACAAGGAATTTTCTTACATAATCACAGTGCAATGATCAAAATCAGAAAATTAACATTGACACAATACTGTTATCCAATTGATGGACCACATTGAGATTTTGTCAGTTATCCCAACCATAAAGTCTTTTATGGAAAAAATAAATATCTAAGATTGTATGTTGCATTGGGTTCTCTTATGTCTTTAGACTTCTTTCATCTGGATCCATTCCTGAGTTTTTTTAAAATGTAATTGACATTTTTTAAGAGTCCAAACCGGTTGTTTTGTAGAGTGACCTCAGCTTAGGCTTGTCTGACTTTCCTCATGATTAAATTTATGTTAAGCCCTTTTAGCAGGACTTCCCCAGACGTAATGCTAAATTCTCAATGCATTGCATCAGGAGACGTATGCTGTCGATTAGTCCAGATATTCCCAAATGTTCTTGGGTTATATTAGTTGGTTTTCTGTTTGAAGGGATTAAAGGATTTAATCCTTTGTAATTGTTATTTTAACTTGATTTTTCTTTTTAAATTCATTAACTTATAGATGGTGAAGCTTATGCTTTGTTTTACAGTTCTTTGAATTTTAACGTGTAGATTCATGTAATCGCCACTGCAATTAAAATACAAAAAAATTCTAGCATCCTCCCCAATCCCCCTAAATTCCCTTTGCTACCCCTTTGTTTTCAAACCCTTCACCCATCCTTAACTCCTGCCAACTTCCAATCTGTTTTCTAACCTTATGGTTTGGTTTTTCCAAAATATGTAAATGCAGTCATACAGTATGTGACCATTTGAGTCTGGTTTTTTTCACTTAGCGTGGTACACTTGAGATTCATCTAAGGTGTGGTATATATATCAAGAGTTTGTTACTTTTTATTTTGAATAATATTGCATTGTATGGATGTACCACAGTTTATTCATTCCTCTGGTGAGGCACATTTGAATTTCCAGGTTTTGATGATTAGGAGTAAAGCTGCTTTGAATATTTGTATACAGGTTTCATTTTACTTGGATAAATAACTAGGGATGCGATTGTTGGATCCTTATAGTATTTGTATATTTAACTGTTTTCCAAGTGGTTCGTGCCTTTTTGCTTTCCCACCAGCAGTGTATCAGCATCTCAGTAACTGTGCATCCTCACCACCACTTGATGTTGTCATTTTTTTAAAACCATCCTAATAGGTGGTTGGTTGTGTTCTTTGTGGTTTTAATTTACATTTCCCTAATGGCTTATCATGTTGAGCATCTTTTCATATGCTTATTTGTTATCCGTATATCTTCACTGGTAAAATGGCCGTTCAAAACCTTTGCCTACTTTTAAAAATCAGATTGTTTGTTTTCTTCCTGTTAATCTTTTCTTTTGTTGCTCACATTATCCCAGAATTGGCAAGTGGGTGCCCCATCAGTGTGGCTCCTGTGTCCTTTTGCCAGGTTCTTCTCCATATATTTGAGTTTATTCATGGATGCTGATAATGTAACTCTTTGAGTAGGTTTTGGATTTCCCTTGTTCAGGACCTGTGTGCAGTCTCCTCTGGGCTTATTTTCATGATGGGACCAATTTTCCTAAAAATAGACCAATTTTCTTAAAAATAAGCCAGCCTTAGTTGAGTCATCCTGTGAATTAAGGAATCATGAAATAGCATCATAAGAAACACAGATATAGGCTATTCATTCTCAGTTTATCAATTCTGTCACATGTTAAAATAGCTTGAGCAGTAGGGTGGTGAGCCTTGATGAAGGCAAGAAATCAGTCTCAATATCTCTTTGAACTTAACAATAGTGTAAGGAGAATAATCGATTTGATACATTTTGAAAGAACCGCCTTATTGCCTAGGAAAGAAGCATGCTTGAGGATGCCTCCTGGTAGAACAAGATCTAAATATTTAAAAGTTATTAGAAGTAGGTTTGGCATTCACTGTGTTTCTGTAGCAATGCTGCTTGTACAGATGCTCACTGACTTACGATAGTTCAGCTTAGGATTTTTCACCTTTACCATGGTGTGAAAGTGACATGCATTCAATAGAAACCATACTTTGAATTTTTATCTTTTTTTTTCTCTCTCTTTTTTTTCCTCTTTCTTTTTTTCCTCCTTTGGCCGCGCCACGGGGCATGCAGGATCTTAGTTCCCCGACCAGGGATTGAACCCGCACTCCCTGCAGTGGAAACACGGGGCTTAACCACTGGACCACCAGGGCAGTCCTTGAATTTTGATCTTTTCCCAGGCTAGGAATATGCAGTATGATACTCTCTTGTGACGTTGGTCAGCGGCAGAGAGCATAGCTCCCAGTGCCATGAGGGAGTAAACGATCAATGTACTTACGGTCATTCTGTACACATATAACCGTTCTGTTTTTCACCTTCAGTACAGTGTTCATTAAATTACGTGAGATGTTCAACACTTTATTATAAAATAGGCTTTGTGTTAGATGATTTTGTCCACTGTAGGCTAATTAAGTATTATGAGCATTAAGGTAGGCTAGGCTAATCTGTGATGTTTGATAGGTTAGGTGTATTTAAATGCATTTTCAACTTAATGATATTTTCAACTTATGATGGGTTTATCAGGACTTAAACCCATCATTTTATCTGATGGAGGTTTTTGTTTTGTCTTTGGTGGAGTTGGCACTGCAATGGTGCCTGTCACATTTTTCTTCTAACACAGTTTCACATAAATACGGTTATTTAAAACTCACTTCATAGTGTTGTTGTGAAGTACTTTAAGATAATATATGGCACTAGTGAACGAGTAATTCTAGGGAAGCTATATTATCTAAAAATAAAAGCATGTTTGAAGTCAGCTTATCTGCCATCTGTTAGCTCTGTGGCCTCAAATTTCTGAACCTCTAGTTCCTTATCTTTTAAAAAGGCATAGTGGTGTTCTTTTACAAAGGAATAATAGTGTTCACAGAGTATTGTTAAAATTCTTAGCACAATCAGTATGCAACAAGTTGTAATTATTCAATAAATAGTATCTGCTTTTAAAATTTATAATCACAGTTCTAGTGTTTAGTATTTAAGTAAGTTGAGCAAACAAATCTTGTATGCTTATACGTTTTAGAGCAACATGGAGCTTATTCTAGAAAATGTGTATGGCACAGAGAACTGTAAAGACAAATCATAAATTGCCCATATTTCCAACAGAGAGAGATTTATTTAATACTTGGCTGTTTTTTCTTTTTTAATAGACTTTAATTTTTAATAGTTTCAGATCTTCAGAAAAAGTGAGAATACTGAGTATATCACACCCAGCTTCTCCTGTTTTTAACATTTTACATTTTAACATTTTATATACTTTGTTACGCTTAATAAGCCAATATTGATATATTGTTATTAGCTAAGTCCATAGTTGATTTGATTTCCTTAGTTCTTATGTAATGTACTTGTTCTTTTCCAAAATCCTATCCAGGATACCACATTACATTTGGTTGTCCTGTTTCCTTAGGCTCCTCTTGGCAGGGGCAATTTCTCTGAATTCCTTTTTTTTGATGACCTGAACAGTTTTGAGGAGTACTGGACACAGATTTTGTAGGATGCCCCACTATTGAGGTTTGTCTAATGTTTTTCTCATGATATGAATGGGGTTATGGGTTATTGGGAGAAAGACCACATGCAAAGTGCTATTTCCATGACATTATATCAAGGGTATATACTGTTTGCATGATTTATCACTGTTGATGTTGGTCATGGTCACCTGACTGAGATAGTGTTTGTCAGGTTTCTCCACTGTAGAGTTACTCTTATTTTTCCCCTTTCCATAATGTACACTTTGGAAGGAAGTCACTATGCACACTCCACACCTACGAAGTAGTGAGTCATGCTGCTTTTTCTTGAGGGTGGGATATCTACATAAATTATTTTGAGTTCCTCTATATGGGAGATTTGTCTCTTTTTTCCCATTTGCAGTCATCCCCCCATATCTTCGGGTTCTGCATCCACTGATTTAACCAACCTCAGATTAAAAATATTTGGGGAAAAAAAGAATGTATATATGCATATAATTGAATCAGTTGCTGTACAACAGAAATTAACAACATTGTAAATCAACTATACTTCAATTAAAAAAAAGTATTTGGGACAAAAGTTCCAGTAAGTTCCAAAAAAGCAAAACTTGAATTTGCCAAATGCCAGCAACTATTTACATTGTATTTACAACTATTTACATAGCATTTACATTATATTAGGTATTTTAAGTAATCTAGAGATGATTTGAAGTATATAGCAGGGTGTGCCCAATATGCAAATACTGTGCCCTTTTATATAAGGGGCTGTGAGCATCCTCAGAGTTTGGTACCTATGGGGGTCCTGGAACTAATACCCTGCAGACTCTGAGGGACAACTGTACTAGTTTGTTCAATCATTTATTTAAAGCAACATGGACTCATGAGTACTTATTTTATATTTTGGGTTATTAGCTAATACTATTTTACTTTGCTCTTTGAATTGTTCTAGCTTTGGTCATTTGGAGCTCTTTTGGTTGGCTCCTGTGCTCCTTTGACATAACCCTATTGGGCTTGTGTATGTAGATTTTCTTTTTTCTTTTCCTGCCCTTCCTCTTCTTCCTCCTCCTTCCCTCTCCTCTCTTACCCTTCCCTCTTTCCTACACCCCTCCTGTCCCCTTGTGTCCCTCTCCCTTCACATTCACCTTTGCATTTCCTTATTCTCTGCCACCATAATTATGGCACTACAGAGTCATTTTGTATATTTACTACCTTAGAATCAGCCATTTTGCCAAGAAATTCTGCTTCCATTTATTAGCGAATGGTTTTAGAAACCAATATCTAGGCACAAGGAATGCTTGTTGCTCCTGGGTGTCATTTCTTTTAGGCCCTCTTAGCTGACAGGCTGAAAAAAATGCTTTTATACTAACCTATGTATTTACACATATTTATAAGTATTTCTATATGTAACCATCTCTTATCTACATTAAGCTAAACATGAGTTCATACTGTCTCCAACTCTTAATTCATTACATCATGGATCAGTCTAACTTCCCTCGTTTATCTGTAAACTCCCACTCCAATAGTAAAAAGAAAAAAACAACAAAAAAATAAAAACCCTGGTCCCCGTCATCTGCCATTCATTTACTTAATTATTCAATTCTGGTATACATGTATAGCTGTATCAGAATTGTTAACCTCTGCCCATTACAACATTATTTATTCCAGTAAGTGCTTATGTGCAGTTCCTTTTGCCTTTAGTCTTACAGACTGCGGTCATTTCCAGAGTTATTTAGTGACCTAAATAAACCCCCCCCCACCTCCTTCAGTGAGGTTGTTTTTATATATTTGTAATATAGTTAGAATCTCTTGTCACAGTCTGCATTTAATCCCCTAACCTCCTAAATGATTTCTTTAAATTTGCATGGATTAGGTTAAGGTTCATTTTGTGCTGTAAAGTTATATGGGTTTTGACAAATGCATCATGTCTTGTATTCACCATTACAATATCATACAGAATAGTTTTACTGTCCTAAAAGTCCCCTGTACTTCACCTATTCATCATGGACCCCATACCCTTGGCAACCACTAATCATTTTACTATCTCTATAGTTTAGTCTTTTCCAGAGTGTCATACATGTGATATACATATCATATATACATATATACATATCATATATACATATCATATGATATGTAACCTATCATACTGCCTTCTTTCACTTAGCAATATGCCTTTTTTTAAAAATTATTTATTTTTATTTTTGGCTGTGTTGGGTCTTTGTTTTCTGTGCGAGGGCTTTCTCTAGTTGCGGCAAGCTGGGGCCACTCCTCATCGCAGTGCGCGGGCCTCTCACTGTCGCGGCCTCTCTTGTCGCGGAGCACAAGCTCCAGACGCGCAGGCTCAGTAGTTGTGGCTCACGGGCCTAGTTGCTCCGCGGCATGTGG
Source organism: Eschrichtius robustus (assembly GCF_028021215.1). Classification (NCBI taxonomy): domain Eukaryota; kingdom Metazoa; phylum Chordata; class Mammalia; order Artiodactyla; family Eschrichtiidae; genus Eschrichtius; species Eschrichtius robustus. Next base: position 42,571,503 of record NC_090829.1, read on the forward strand.
GATCTTCCCAGACCAGGGCTCGAACCCGTGTCCCCTGCATTAGCAGGCAGATTCTCAACCACTGTGCCACCAGGGAAGCCCCTGTTATTCTATCTTTTGTTGCTTGTTAGTGCATTTATTTTTATTGTTGAGTAATATTCCATAGTATAGGTGTACCATACTTTGTTTATTCGTTCACGTGTCAAAACATATCTTGGTTATTTCCAGCTTTTGCTGATGATTAATAAATCTGTTATAAACTTCCATATGCAGGTTTTTGTGTTGATAAAGGTTTTCACATCAATTGTTTGAATACCTAGGGGCATATTGCTGGCTTTTATGGTAACACTATGTTTAGCTTTGGAAGAGACTACCAGACTCTTCCAAAGTGGCTGTGCCATTCTCCATTCCCACCAGCAATGTGTAAGAGTTCCTGTTGCTTTGCATCCTTGCCAGCATTTGGTATTGTTAGCTTTTTTGATTTTAGCTATTCTAATAGCTGTGTAGTGGTATTTCATTGTTGTAATTTGCAATTGCCTGTTGACAAAGGATGATTAGCATCTTTTCATATACTTAATTGCCATCTGTATATGTTCTGTAATGAGGTGTCTGTTCAGATCTTTGGCCCTTTTTTTTTTTAATGAAGTATAGTTGATTTACAATGTTGTGTTAGTTTCAGGTGTACAGCAAAGTGATTCAGTTACACATACACATGTACCTATTTTTTTCAGATTCTTTTCCCTTATAGGTTATTACAAAATATTGAGTATAGTTCCCTGTGCTATACAGTAGATCCTTGTTGGTTATCTATTTTATATATAGTAGTGTGTGTATATGTTAATCACAAACTCCTAATTTATGCCCTCCTCTTCCCCTTTGGTAACCATGTTTGTTCTCTATGTCTGTGGGTCTATTTCTGTTTGTATATAAGTTCACTTGTATCATTTTTGTTTTGGATTCTACATATAAAGGATATCATATATTTGTCTTTGACAGCTCATTTTTATTTTTTTTATTATCATTTTAAAATTAATTAATTAATTATTTTTGGCTGCATTGGGTCTTTGTTGCTGTCCGCGGCTTTCTCTAGTTGCGGCGAGTGGGGGCTACTCTACGTTGCGGTGCGCGGGCTTCTCATGGTGGTGGTTTCTCTTGTTGCGGAGCTTGGGTTCTAGGCGCGCGGGCTTCAGTAGTTGTGGCTCGTGGGCTTTAGAGCGCAGGCTCAGTAGTTGTGGCGCACGGGCTTAATTACTCCACGGCATGTGGGATCTTCCTGGACCAGGGCTCGAACCCATGTCCCATGCATTGGCAGGTGGATTCTTAACCACTGCACCACCAGGGAAGCCCTGGCGGCCCATTTTTAAATTGAGTTTTTTTTCTTCCAGTTTTACTGAGATATAATTGACATGCAGCACCATATATGTTTAAGGTATACAACATAATGATATACATCATGAAATGATTATCACAATAAGTTTATTGAACACCGATTATCTCATATAGATACAGAATTAAAGAAATAGAAAAAAAATATTTTTCCTTGTGATGAGAACTCTTAGGATTTACTCTCTTAACTTTCATATATAACATACAGCAGTGTTAATTATATTCTTATTGAGTTTTAAGAGTTCTTTGTGTATTTTGGATACAGGTCCTTTATCAGATAGATACCTGTTTTGAAAATATATTCTTTATTTGTGGCTTACCTTTAAAAATATATATGAAAATAATATATGTATATGAATTATTTATATGTAATATATGTAATTTACTTATATATGATTATGTAGAGGTGAGATCATACTGCCTGTTTATTTTTGTACCTTCTTTTCTCTTTAACATTATTTTATAAACCTTCTCTAAACCGTTAAACTTTTTAAAACATATTTAATAATAAAACAATATTCCACTGGTAGATTGCAGGAATAGCCCCAATTCTTTACTCTTCACTGTGTCCATTCCCTTTACTGTAATTTTACGATAAGACTAAATAATAAACATTTAAGGATTTTCAGGTCATATGGTCTCTGTCACAACTATTCTGCTGTTGTAGCCTGAAAGATCCATAGAAAATATGTAAATGAAAGGAAGTGTCTATATTCTAATAAAACTTTATTTAAAAAAAACAGACAGTAGGTCACATTTTGCCTGTAGCCTATAGTTTGTTGACCCCGGATGTAACTTTGTAGTGCCCTTATACTCTTCTCTGGGTTTTGGTGATTAGAATGAGGTGGAAGTTCTGAGTTTAGGGCTCAGGAGGGCTTGCACCTCTGTCTTAACTGTGAAAACATGCCTGGTTGAGTGTTGGAGGAAGAGATACAGGTGGCACAGACCAAGTTGCCCCATTGCCCTGTGTGAAGCCAGCCAACCCTCAGACATTGAGCAAGCCCAGCTAAGATCAGCAGAACTGCTGAGCTGACCCCTGACTAACCCCAGACACGTGAGCAGTAAACTTATATGCCCCTGAAGGTTTGTGTTCACTGCATAGCATTGTGGCATTAGACAATTGGTAGACTGATGTGCCAGCATTTAATTATCCGATTTCTAAAGTTGGTTGTTGCCAGGTGTTTTTCATTTTTTCCTTTTCTTATAAAAATCTGTCCATTTTGCTCATTATTTTCTTAGGAGTGAAATTACTGTCAAAGAGCATGTATGAATCTCAGGACACATTACAAAAATCCTTTCCAGAAAGATGCCTTCCATGTGGTAGAATTTTTACGAATGTCTCTTACAATCTTACTATTCTTGATGATTGACATGTTTCTCTTTTCACTTAATATTTTCTGGGCTTAAGTAGGTGAGGCCCAGTCCGCAGTGATCTATTTGCTGAACTTCTGTAGCAGTTACTGTCTGTTCTACTTGGTTAGTTTTTATATGCCTCCTGAGTTATCATTACTGTTTTTATGTGTATTTGTCTTTCTAACTAGACTGCATTTCCTTAAGGCAACACAAATATAATGCATAAGTTCTCAAATATATAGTTAGTAGTATGATTTGATTGAAGTCAATATTTTGAAAAATGGGTATAGTTTTGTTTTAAATAATTCCTTACAAGTCTGGCCATGAAATAAGAAATCAAGCAGATCTTACTGGCGTTAGAGAGGCAGTAAGTGGGATTTGTAGGGAGAGTTGTTAATGTTGGTCAAGACTTCATTTTACTTAATAGAAACAAAACCTGCATCTAATTCTAAGCTTGGTAAATTTTATGTGAGTAGTGCTAATTATAATTAATTAACCACAGAAGTCTTATGTTGTAGTATTAACACAAACTGTTCAGTGTAACACACGGTAAATAGTTTTCTTACTTTAGAGTACTTTATTGTATATAATAGCACAAATGGTATTTGTAAATGATCATGTGGACAGAGAAGTACAAATGACCTATGCAGAGAAGGTAGCTTGTAATCAGAAGGATAAACTCTTGGGCAGTATTCAAGAAGTATAAAATATGTCTGGTAGTTTTCCTGTGTTTATGCATTTGGATCAGAATAATGTTGATGTGCTGACTACTTGACAGAGGCTGAGATAAATCAGTGTTCATTTGGGTTCTAGAGTGTCAGCATAAACAAATGCTGTAGAAGTCTCCGCAGAGTGTTGCGAGACAGATTCCTGGGTTGGTGACACTCTGAATAGTCTGGAATGTGGAATTCTGTGTTTCCAAGAGGATCTTAAAAATATCAGTGTTCTGATTGTAGAGTTCCATTTTGGCATTTTGCCTTTTTATTTTTATTGGAGAATAGTTGGTTTACAACGCTGTGTTAGTTTCTGCTGTACAGCAAAGTGAATCAGTTATACATATACACATATGCACTCTTTTTTAGATTCTTTTCCCATATATATATAGGCCATTACAAAGTCTTGAGTAGAGTTCCCTGTGCTATACAATAGGTCCTTATTAGTTATCTGTTTTATATATAGTAGTGTGTATATGTCAGTCCCAGTTTCCCAATTTATCGCCCCCCACACCCAGCCTTCCCTCCTGGTAACCATAAGTTTGTTTTCTACATGTGTGACTATTTCTGTGGCATTTTGCCTTTTATTTTGTGAGAATACATAGACTCTGATCCTAGGTAAATTTGTAATTTGCAGAAAGTTTGTTTGGGGTTGTTCCCCGAGTCCCTTACTCTGCCTTCCCTAGTCATGTTTGCCTTTTCTTCTTTTCATAGGAAATGATATTCATAGTAAGGGATAGAATAAATAGTTATGGAGTAAAGTGTTACTCCTGGGAGTATTTTCATTTTTGTTAGGGACTTAAGCAAAGGCACATTCAAATGGAGGAAATATATTTTGGGAGATAGCAAATCTTCTGAGTGTGGTAGATTGAATTGTTGGTCACAATTCTTAATTCCTCTGTAAGTAATCAATAGCCTTATATTGCCCCAGTCCTTATGGTGGTGGAGTGTATTTCTTTGTCCCTTAACTTTGGATTTGGCAGTGGGGTGTTAGTGGATATGGTAAGAAGAGTAAAATGCCTTTGCTTATTTGCACTTGTGTTCCTGTCTTTCTGCCTTCACCACGAGAAGAAATGCCCTGGACAGTCACTGCCTCATCTGGGCTCAGAATGGAACATTTGAAGCAGTGTCACTCTAAACAACCCCGAGTGTAAGAATAAATGATTAGTTGTTAAGCCTTTGAGTTTTGGGGTGGTTTCTTATGTAGTATTATTGGCAATGGCTAACTGACAGTCTCTTCATCTTTAAAATTCATTTCATTAAGTAGTTGTCAATGGATACCTTCTCTGATTGTAGAAATAGCCAATCTCCCTTCCCCCATTCATTGGATGGGGTTAAAGTTAAGATAATAGTGGATATACTCTTGTAGAGTCCCTTAAAGCAGCCTGGCTTTTATTGCTGCTTTCACTGTTGTGAACAAGTACAAAAATTTTATTGGGTTCATTCCCATGCATTCTCCTTTCTGCCTGTATTATAGGCTTTACTGGTTTAAATAGTGGTACCTTGGGCAGATGGGGGAGGCCAAGAAGACCCAGCTCCAGTTGTTCCCAGCTCTGCTTATGGCAAGCAGCTTCACTTTTATTTAGATATTTGGTTTTCATGTAAGATTTTGTTAGGAAAAAAAGGTATTTTTTAGAAAATCTAAAAATTGCTTATAAACAAACTTGTACATTCATACCATGGGATATTATTCATCAATTAAAAGGAATGAACTGTTGATACACACAACTTGGATGAATCTCAAGGGAATTACGCTGAGTGAAAAGAGTCAATCTCAAAAGGTTATATATTGTGTCATTCCGTTTATATAACATTCTTGAAACAAATTTATAGATAGAGAATGGCTTAGTGATTGCCAGGGTTTAGGGATGGGTGTGTGTGTGGAGGTTGGGTGTGGCTATAACGGGGTAGCACAAGGGAGGTTTTTGAGGATGGAACAGTTCTGAGGTTTGACTGTGGTGATGATCACATGAAACTACACAGGTGATAAAATTGCACAGACAGGCAGACAGATACACATACACATGCTTTTAAAACTAATAAGATCTGAATAAGCTCTGTGGATTGTCTCAGTGTCAGTTTCCTGGTTTTGGTCCTGTATTCTAGTTATGCAAGATGTTACCCTGGTGGGAGGATAGGTGGAGAATGCACAGGACCTCCCTGTACACTTTTTTTTGTTATTTCTTGTGAGTATATGATTATTTCAGAATTAAAAGGGGAATTAAAGGCATTGCCATGTGTAAGAGCTAATATTAGAGGAAAAGAAATAATTTTTCCTTTAATAAATCAAATAATAAATCATAATAAATAATAAATCAAATGATTTATTTGAAAGAAATGTAAGTGAATATTGATACATTTTATTGGCAAGTTATTCATTTCTGATAATCTAAGATGTTCCTTAGAGAAAAGTTAATGTGACAGAAGAGAGGGTGCATGTGTGTATGTGTGTGTGTTTATTCAGTTCTGTCAAGTGGAATTTATAGGAGTCCCACAAAAGGACCCATTGTTATTGCTGATATTAGCAAAAGGAAAGAGGAGGATATTAAGTAAGGGAAAAGAGAAGAGAGGGTCTACATTTTATGAGGCAGAAGGCAACTAACAGAGGACTAGCAATTTTCAGTTCTGGCAATCCAGGGAGACCTTTGTGTTAGGAAACTAAAAGCAGTTTTCTATCCATTAGGAATGTTCAAAGCTGTAAATGTTCACAGTAACATGCTCCCTTGCTGTCACGTAATTGGGAATAAACTGAAGTTCACAGGAGTTGGGTTGAGGCTTACTTGTTTGAGAATAAAATCATCTAACAGCCCCTAGCTTTGGACTCTAATCTAATTCAGTGATGTTAACATCACCAGTGTCCTATACAAATTTCCCCATTGTTCTGTGATTTGAGAATTTCCAGTTCAAGCAAAAAAATAGAAATGCTTTTTTTAAAAAAGAATTTTAAAGATTGTGATATGATTTGTCTTAGTACTTCTTTTAGTTATTTTAAAAAAAGAAGTTTATGATGCAAAACAATCTAACATGGGTTACGGGTCTGATAATATGTTTACCCAATCTGGTGCTTCCCACTGACTATAAACCATGGAAAGTTGAGCATCAGACCTGTAGTATGAAATATGGAACCATATTTACCGCAAGCATATGAATGAATCTGTCAAGAAGGAAGGGAGGTCAGTCACATCCTTTACTGTATAACTGCTTTTTCATATTTTCCTTTTTCTAAGGTATGAGGGTACAAAATAAAAGGCGCACAGGTGGTACTCAGCTGTCTTTACCGTACAGTCACATTTTCTTTTTTTATATGGCATCACATGGTAATACAGTTTTACTCTACTTACATGTGTGCGAAAGGAAGTGCGGCATATAGTTAAGTGCATAGGCTCAAGAGCCAAATGTCCTGAGTTCAGATCCCAGCTGTGATCCTCAGGCAAGTACTTCCCTTCTTTGACTCAATCTACTTATCTGTAAAATGGGAGTTCAGTTGATTAAAATTGTGGTGTCCCATTATTGTGAGGGTAATAGAAATGCAGTATTTTTCAGATGGTCTGTACTGTCTCTGCTCGCATAAAGGGGCTGGAAGTGCAAAAAGGAAAACAAGTGGGCCTGGATCAGTAAAAAGGAAGATGAAGGGGTGATACCCAGAGATAGAAGTGCAGATGCTGCCGCCCTTGAGTTGACCTGCTGCCGTACTCTTGAAGGCACAGAGGCAGGCCTGGATCTGCTGAAGAGGTGTCACTTAACCAAAGGCTGCTGCTTCTGCCCTGACTGCTCATCTGGAATCCATTTCCATAGCAGCAAGAGTGTCTGCCAGCAACTGTCACACATTGGGAGCCAGGGCCTTTCTCTTTCTTCAGCTTCCTCAGTTCCCTTCAATGCCTAACAGGAAGCTACCTGGCAAGAGAGCTTAGAAATATAGTTTGATGTTTCCCAGCCCCAGATGTTCAGAGTAGCATATAGAAGGGTAGGTGGGGTGAAAAGTAACAGGTAACTAACCTGTGCAAAGACTATGTATATGCACATATCTTCTATAATCAGTAACTGTGTCTCTAGGAAGGAGAACTTGGGGGCTTGAGCACAGCAGTGGAGGGATGCGTTCATTTTATTCCTTGTCTTTGGGGCTTTGTTTTTAATGCCTTTAGATCCACAGAATTAAGTTGATTTTATTCATTTCATAGCATGTTGATTTTTGTTCATGCAACGCATCATGCCATTCCTTTTTCCCATTGTCACTTATGCCATGTATGTCTACCTCCCATACTTTTATATAGATGTATTGAAATTCTTGAAAGAGATTGGGTTGGTGAAAAGGTTCATTCGGTTTTTTCTGTAAGATGGCTCTAGTAGCACTTAGCTGTCTTTAACTTCATTCAAAACAATTTTGTTAGATTGTATGCGACAGCTGTCATTAGCGTGCCCTTAAAAAGAGACTACCAAAATTGGTGAATTTTTGTGTAGCTATTTTAATACTGAAGATGGAAGGAAGAAAGCAACATTTTTGGCGTATTATGCTTTATTATTTCAAGAAAGGTAAAAATGCAGCTGGAACGCAAAAAAAGATTTCTGCGGTGTACGGAGACGGTGCTGTGACTGATTGAACATGTCAAAAGTGGTTTGCCAAGTTTCATGCTGGAGATTTCTCGCTGGACGATGCTCCACGGTCGGGTAGACCAGTTGAAGTTGATAGCGGTCGAATCGAGACATTAATTGAGAACAATCAGTGTTATACCACGCGGGAGAGAGCGGACACACTCAAAATATCCAAATCAAGGGTTGAAAATCATTTGCACCAGCTTGGTTATGTTCATCACTTTGATGTTTGAGTTCCACATAAGTTAAGTGAAAAAAACCTTCTTGACTATATTTCTGCATGTGGTTCTCTACTTAAACGTAATGAAAATGTTCTGCTTTTAAAACAAATTGTGACGGGTGATGAAAAGTGGATACTGTACAATAATGTGGAACGGAAGAGATCGTGGGGCCAGCGAAATGAACCACCACCAGCCACACCAAAGGCCAGTCTTCATCCAAAGAAGGTGATGTTGTGTATATGGTAGGATTGGAAGGGAGTCCACTATTATGAGCTCCTTCCAGAAAATCAATTCCAACAAGTACTGCTCCCAATTAGACCAACTGAAAGCAGCACTCAATGAAAAGCGTCCGGAATTAGTCAACAGGAAACGCATAATCTTCCATCAAGATAACGCAAGACCACATGATTCTTTGGTGACCAGGCAAAAACTGTTACAGCTTGGCTGGGAAGTTCTGATTCATCCGCCATATTCACCAGACATTGCACCTTCGGATTTCCATTTATTTCGGTCTTTACAAAATTCTCTTAACGGAAAGAATGTCAATTCCCTGGAAGATTGTAAAAGGCACCTGGAACAGTTCTTTGCTCAAAAAGATAAAAAGTTTTGGGAAGATGGAATTATGAAGTTGCCTGAAAAATGGCAGAAGGTAGTGGAACAAAAGGGTGAATACGTTGTTCAATAAAGTTCTTGGTGAAAATGAGAAATGTGTCTTTTATTTTTAGTTAAAAACCAAAGGCACTTTTTGGCCAACCCAATATGTAATGTTATTCATGGGTTAAATTTAAATAAATGCTGTTGTGCTAAAAATTTTATTCTTTATTACTTTTTTACACTTAGCATTAGGTTTCTGAAATGGATCCATGTTGCTGTATATAAATTTGGTTCACTGTTTTTTGTTGCATGATATTCTGCCATATGCATTTATCACCCTTTCTCTTCTCATATGTTTTCCCATAGATGGGCATTTAAGTTGCCTGCAGTTGTCTTGCATACAATACTGCAATGAGCAGCTTCATCCCTGTTTTATTTACTTTATATTGATCTGTTGAGAGTTTCTGCCATATATATCCAGTGTGGCAGGCAGCCTCAAAAATAGCTCCCAATGATCCCTGCCTCCCAATATTCACACCTTGTTTAATCTCCTCCCCTTTCATGTGGACTGACCCTAGCGATTCTCTTCTAGTGAATAGTATCTGGCAATTGTGATGAGATGTCACTTCCAAGATTAGATTTTTAAAGATCTGTGACTTCTGTCTTACTTGCCATTTCTCATTCTCTCTTCTTTGGGGGAAGCAAGTTGCTATGTTATGAACCACCCTGTGGAGAGGTCCATGTAGCAGGGAACTTAAGTGTCTGACCAACAGCCAACAAGGCTCTGAGATCTGGCAACAGCTTTGTGAGTGAGCTTGGAAGCAGATGCTTCCCAAGTTACCCTTGAGGTAACTGCGGCCCCAGCTGACTCTTGATTGCAACCTTTTGAGAGACCCTACTCAGAGGCACCCGACTAAACCACATCTGGATTCCTGACCCACAGAAACTTTGAGATAATAATCTTGGGTAATTTGTTGCACAGCAATAGGTAACTAATATACCCAGAAATGTGGTTGATGGGCTGTGGGATATATGCATACTTAAGTACTGCCAGATTTCTTTCTTGTCAGCAATACTTGAGGCTTTTGTTTCCTCACGCTTTTCACTAGCACTTGCTAGTATCAGATGTTTCTAAATAATTTTTTGCAAACCTGATAGGTGTAAAGTGATATCTCATTTTAATTATATTTATTTGATAACGTGCTGAATATCTGTTCATATCCCTTTTGGTCAGTGCTTATTTATATTCTTTGCTCGTCTTTGATTTTTCTGTCTTGTGTTGATTTGATGAAATGTCTTACAATAGCCCTTACTGGTTTCAGAAATTGCAGATATCTTCACTCATTTTATTAGTTGTTAAATTTGCAAATAATGTCCTTCGTTAAACAGAAGTATTTAACTTTGATGTAGTTATAACAAGAAATTCTTTCTCCTTAAGGTTTGTGCTTCTCTGGATCTTGTTCAAGCAAGACCACTGATATCTATAATTTAGATTTTCTGAATAAATAAAAGTCTTCTCACTAAAAACTGTTGGATGAATTGAAGCAGGTTTAAAAATATGGGCAAACACTATGCTCTGTTGTTGCCCATTTCATCTGAATTTGCTTTGCAACACCACTGCAAGTACTTATCTTACATATAATGTGGTAACTTAACCCATTCATAAATCTGGGTAAAGATGAGATGTGGCCGTGTTGCAAGTGACCTGAGTTAGGTTAATAGAACCTCGTGGGAGTGAATTAATGCATTGGTCCCCAAGTTATAGAAACTATAAGATAAAATATGTTGCAAAATAATAAAAGGTATTTTTCTACTTTCTTTTTATTTAAGTTAGAGGAGAAAGCCCCAAACTCTTTTAAATAATAAGTTTAGCTTTAGTTTAAAAATGTCCACCAGATGGCACCAGTGCATGATAAGTACTTAATGAAAATCAGAAGCATTATTCTCACACTTATCTTAAAATCGTTTGAAATAAGAATGTATTGACAGTGTAATTATGGAGATAATTTTGGCTTCCTATTAATTAGTCTTCAAGAAACCCTTTCTGAGGCTCCAGGTTGGGTGAGGTATCTTTCTTCTGTAATTATTTACTAGAGTCTATTTCTTTCACTTGAGGTAGAGATCAGGACATTTTTAGCCTCACTAGGCCATGAATAGTGGGACTTTTATTTATTTTTCTGGTAATCATTAGGTTATGAGTTAAAGCCAGGTTTGGGAGAAGTGAAACCTTAAATGTAGACTTTCTAATTTAAACATATCTTTCAACGTGTATAAAACCTGCAGGTTGGGAAAATCATGGAAATGAACATTGCATTGCTTTAATTTTATATAGTGAATTGATAATGAAAAAAATAGGCAAGATTATCCACCTCATTCACTGGACTGATCTACAAATACCATTTCCTTTTGGGAAGTAAGCATAGAGAAATTTGTAGACTTTGAAAAATAAATATTAATATATCCAAGGACCATAAGAGTAACTTCCAAGCAACAATCTGTACTCCAAGTATAAAACTTTCATACCATTTATTCTGAATGGTACTGATGACTCAGGCTCTGTGTCTGGGTCCAAATATCCTAGAAAAGTTTCTATGAGCTCCCTCTCTCTTGTCCTTTGGAGACATGATATCTTTTCTATATTACTGATACATTGAGAGGCCCAGCCAAGCATCAGGCTTTCCATCCCTGATATCTCCAGAACCTTCTTACTGCTGTTCACTTGCAGCAGGTACTCAGTATGTTTTCACTGTTGAATTCACTTTTAAAAAATGATCAATGCCAATATTTCCCGAAGTGTGATTAGTGAAACGATAATCTTTCCAGAAGCTACTTGGAAAGTGTTCTGTGGTTAAGCAAACTTTTTTCTCAGCACCGCTCACATTATCATGTTAAAGATTCTCTGAAGCCTTTTAGCCATGATTCTCAATAGAGTGGTACTGCCCCCTAGGAGACATTTTATAAATTATAAATTTGTGGGAGCGTTCTTGTCACACCAGTTGGCCCAGATGTCATGGACAGTAGCTAGTGTGCAGTGCACAGTCTGTCCTGTAAAAACAAGAGTTGTCCCTCGCCCCCTGGGACTTACTTTTGTCCTTGTAGCTTTAAAATCTGTTTATAATTAAGCTTAGGACCTAACTCTGTTTTGCAGATAAACACATACCAGTTGTGATTTTATAATAGTAGACAGTGAATGTCTTAGGAATACAATGACCATGTAAATTCAGGGAAGGTTGTATTTTGTTTTATTTGGAGCTTTACCAAGAATTGTTTACTATTTCATAAAAGGACATCAAAAGCAAACAACACTGGTTGTATTTGAGTCTGATACAGCACAGCTCTGTTGCCTATGTTTGTAGTTGTTATATTTTCCATGATTTTCTATGTCTTTTGGTTTAGTCATTCCCAAGATTTACGTATTAAAATACACATTATGTTATTGTTGGTCTTTTTGGAAATTACGTTTATGTAGGACATACCTATGAATTTTGTTTCAGGATGGTAAAGGAGGTGTTACAAAGATACATGTTTACAACAAGGGCATATTGGATCTGAAAGGGTGCGGAACCACTATCCCAAGTGGAGAAATCTGGAGAATCTTCTTAACCCTGCATTTAGTAAATTAAATTTAATAATAGAACCTTTATTTTGTGTAACATCTGTTAACTTTAGGGAAGGCTATACTAATGCTATACTAACTCTGTCATTAATGAAACTTTTCATAGTACTTTATACTTCTCAAAATGCCTTCACATGCCTTATTTCAACTAATTTTCACATCTTATGAGGTGCATAGGATAGGCATTCTCATTCTGTAGATGAAACAGAAGAAGAAAGAATTCAGGTGACTCATCGTAGGTCACTCAGAGGCCCGTGCCAGAGCTAGGATGAGAGGCCTGATTCCCAGATCCATGCCCTTTCTTCTGTATCTTACAGCTCTGGAAGTTTGCCAATCCTAGCACAGACTTCTCTCCATTCCTCCGTGCTTCTATAACCAGGGAGTAAGTAGGCAGGGAAGAGGTTGAACCCTGTGACAGAGCAGCATTGGGGTGGTGAAGCATTCCCCCAGTAAGGGGCTGTCTGTCCAGTCTGAAATGCACCAGTTTCTTATTTCCCTGTTCCTACTTCTTGTTGCTTGCCTTTCAAGTTCATCACCCTTCTTACATCTCTAGATCAAAAGGGTAATCAAGGGAAGGGAAAGAAAATGAAATCGCAGCTCACTAGTTAAAACCACCAGATGGAGTGTGGAATCTGTGATTTAGCACTGCTTTGTATTACTTTGTTTTCCCATTATCTTTTGTTCTTCCTGGGGCTTGTGGTTGGCATTTGCATAACCAATTCTAGTTGTGATTAGAGACCTATAGGATGTCTTTATTCTTAGGAAGAAATAATAATAGCAAACAGCGTGTACTACAAGTCAGACATTGTTCTAAGTGCCTTATGTAAATACATTAATTCATGTAATCCTTACAGAAACTTTATGAGGTAGGTAATAGTGTTATCTTTATTCAGATGAGGAAACTGAGGCAAAAGAGGGTTAAATTGTGTACTCAAGGTTACACAGCTAGTAAGTGGTGGAGAAGGGACAGTATTTTGCCCCAAGCCATACAGTGGCAGAACCCAGATTTGAACCTGGGGAGTCTGGCTTCAGAGAAAAGCTTATAGATTACCAAAGAGAAACAGGCTAGGGTATACTCAGAACAAGACAGGTGGAATCTTGTGGTTCTCTTTTAGGATGAGTATTGCAAGAACTTTTATTGAAGACTTAGTTGACTGAAGAAAAACATACAACCCAAAAGTTGCGACTTATGTTTTATTCAGGGAGCTTACTGAGGACTGTAGCCCTGGAGACAGCCCTCAGATAGCTCTGAGGAACTATTCCGAAGAGGTAAGGGAGGAGCCAGGATATAGAGGAGTTTTTGCTGGGGAAAAGAAAAAGTGTAGTCAAACATCAAAAGATGACTGCTGATCACAAAAAACAGACGTCTCAAGTTAATGGTTTTAGTGCTTTCCTATGTATGGGAAGGTGCAAGAGTCTGGGCTCACTGAAGTTATTCCTTAGATATGCATCTTATCTAGGACCTGTGTCCTGTTTTTCTCCATCCTGAATTCCCCCTCAGGGGACACCAGTGGGGGTGGCTGCTGTGGCTGAGGGCTTGATGGCGGGCAGTATTTACGGGAATGGCAGGCAACGTTTCTTGTCTGCAGCTCATTACCAAGTTTGAGCTTTGTTTTGAAATCTAAAAGGGTGTCATGGTATAAGAAGTCTTAGAAGGAACTTCCTACCTCTAAATCTCTCTGTTCAGGTGTCATAGTCTCTTAAATTCTATCCATAAAGTGTCAGACCTTTGAGTTTTCTTTGGGTTCAACTGTTAGAAAGATATATTCTTAAAAGAGTAACATATTAAACTAATTGACAGACAAGTATCAGTTACTTAGTAGTTTTGAGCAAAGCTGCAAAGAGGTGAGGCTAGAGCCCCCTGTCCAGCTTTCTTCTTTCTTTCTTTCTTGCTTTCCTTCCTTCCTTCCTTCCCTATTTCCTTCCTCTGTCCTTTGGCTTTGTTTATAGCTGCAATCTGAGTAATATCAACAGCAAATATCAGCAAAAATAGATTTAAAATGAGGAGCAGGACATTTTTATTTGATGCTTGCTGTCAAGTTTTATTAAGCTTTTTTACTGGACTGTCTATTTGTCCCTCTGTGAGTTTGGTGTAAATGTATTACCCATCCAACACGTGGGCCAATGCTCTTTTTCAAGCTCGTGCTAATTAATAATAGAGACCAGAGCTGGAACTCAGACAAGGCAAATCTACAAGTGGAACACTGGATGGGGAAGCAGGTGCATATCCTGTCTTGAGGTGGTGGTGAGCATGTGGGTGACTAGAGATGAGGTGCAGTGGGACCAGCCTGGGAAAGACGGGGGACCAGTAGGCGTGCACCAAGGGAGTGCCTGCTTACTCAGGGTTGGGCCCTGGGCACTTGCCATACAATGGCAAACAGGTAAAAGACGTCACTGGCATCCTTCCTGGTTCCTGAATTCAGAGTTTAAAATAAGGGAGGGGCTTCCCTGGTGGCGCAGTGGTTAAGAATCCACCTGCCAATGCAGGGGACATGGGTTCGAGCCCTGGTCCGGGAAGATCCCACATGCCGGGGAGCAACAAAGCCTGTGCGCCACAACTACTGAGCCTGCGCTCTGGAGCCTGCGAGCCACAACTACTGAAGCCCACATGCCTAGAACCCATGCTCCGCAACAAGAGAAGCTACTACAATGAGAAGCCCGTGCACCACAACGAAGAGTAACCCCTGCTCGCCGCAACTAGAGAAAGCCTGCATGCAGCAACGAAGACCCGATGCAGCCATAAATTAATTAATTAATTAATTAATTTAAAACAAAATAAAGGGAATATGTGGAGACTTTAGAAAGTCTCAGTTGTGATGAAATTTTCCTCAGAACTCCTTAGCAGCACATCTTATCTACCTTAAAATAGTTATCCAAATTGTGATTTTAGATATTTAAAAGCCTGATATAAAGCTAGTTTTACATTCCTTTTACTACATGCCAAAGGTAACATGCATCATAAAGAAAAGATAGATGAGAATGATTTTGTTTCAAACACTACTATGAACCCTTTTCATAAAGTATGTAATAGGTATTAAGAACTAAGGTGCTTTGAATGCTGAACAGTCAGCTACAGAGCAATTCATCACCAGAGCAACTCACATGGAAAGCATCTGACAGATGAAATCTGGAAATGGCTAAATAAAATGAGTGGATCACAGTGGTATTCCTGGTGGCCATATTTGGCCAGGATTAGGAAACCACAGGATTGGGAATTAGCCTTCTTGGGCCTGCCTCCTGTTTTACTGTGAAACCATGGGAGGTGCAGTTAACCTCTCTGTTAGTGTCTTACCTGCCTACTTCATCAGGGATTATTAGCACCATATACAACGATGTATAGGAAAGTATCTTAAAAACTGAAACTTCTGTACCAATTAAGATATTGTCATTACTTGTTAATCCTAGTTCATAATGCAAATAATTTAAATGAGGCTCATTTTTCCTTAGCAAATGGATTCCTTTCTGTTATAATATTCTATTGATAACACTTATTTAAGTAACAGAAACATCAGGCAAACAGTAAGTAGCAGTGCTGCAGCTGGAGCTCTGATGACGTTTGGGGGGAATATATGAATATCCTGATTCATCCTGGGGTGTTTCTTTAGGTCTTTAGGTCACCTGCCTTCAGTGCTACTAGGGGTCTCAGTTCCTCTGATTTTGTATAACTAGTTTCTTGCTCAGTGAAGTTGCTATTTTGTCTTCTAAATAGTCAAGAGAGACAAACTTCTGGTTTTAATACATCCCCACATCATTTTTACGGATCATGGACTTTTTCTTCCCACATGGGCTTCAGTATCTGGGCTCCAGCCTATTTCCTATAGTTGACTGCAGGTAAAAGGGTATCCCCCATTTTATGTCTACACCCATATGTGCAGACTAGTCTGAGTCTCCAGGGAGGCTCTGTTTTGTGGTGACCTCAGGAGCTGGGGAAATTGCACAGGAGATTCCTGCTTGGGGTGAGCACAGAAAGCTAGCTATACTCTTAGAGGCTCTAGTGGTTCCAGGCCATCTCTGAGTCCCAGACTTCTCCATCTTGGCTCTGACCCACCTCGTCAGACTTGGACCTGCAGGGCCTGCCCAGAAGAACCCAGAAACCCTCTGAGGGAGCCTTAGAACTGACCAGAGTCCTGAGGCATCTTCCAGGCTGAGCTGCATGGACCACTGGCTGATCTTGGTAGAGAGCTGTGGTTGTCATAAGCCTTCTGTTCCCAATATATGTCCTCAGGGTTCTTCTAGGGCATCTCCAGTTCGTCCTAGGCTTCCTGTGATAGAGACTGCTGTCAACAGTTAGCTCTGTCTGCCAGAGAGGCACTAGCAGCCCTGAACTCACTCTGCTCTCAGGCTGGGCTGTTCTTCACAGAGTCCTCACTGTGTGGTCAATTTCATTCTTGTCATTATAAGTTCCCCTGAGATACTGCTTCCTATTTCAAGGCCCAGCTCAAATGTCACTTTTTTTCCCCCATTATGCTTCCAACTTTAACAGAATAAATTACTCCGTAAAGTGCTATCTCTGCTCATAGTTATTTATCTGTAACTCTAGTGAAACAACACACAGGCGTCTAAAATGTGTCTGCCTTTATGCTTAAAGGGAGCTGTAAACTTCTTGAGAGAAAAGATTACATGTAACTCATTTCATCTGTTCATATATTTGCAAGGCCTTGCACCATGATTGGAACAATACATGTTTATTGACTTAAATTCCTTTAAAGGACAATAAGATGGAGATCAAAGACAGTACCACTGTTTTCCTAATTAATGATTTCAACAAATTTGTTGAGAACCTACTCACATATTAGACACTGGCATGCCCTGAAGAGGCAATTATGAATAAGACACACATAATTCTTACCTCTAGGGAGTTTATAGTCTTCTCTACTTTCATGCCTTGGTCTCTCAGTTTAGTGATAAATCACTTATTGCTTCTGGTGGTGGTGAGCTGAGCCAGA
The DNA here is from genome assembly GCF_028021215.1 of Eschrichtius robustus. NCBI lineage: Eukaryota > Metazoa > Chordata > Mammalia > Artiodactyla > Eschrichtiidae > Eschrichtius > Eschrichtius robustus. The sequence goes on from NC_090829.1 coordinate 42,588,901, forward strand.
CCACTCCTTCTCACACACCCAGGACATGGAAAAGTGCTGCTGCTGGTGGTGGTAGAAGCAGCAGACAGCATGGCAGAATTGTGCCCTCCTGACTATACTCATGATTATTGTAGCATGTCCAACCATCATGTACTGTTTCCCACTTCTTCCCAAGCAGATGCCGGATAAGCATCTGGATAATGACTAGTTTGGTCTGGGAGCCTAGGCTTGATCTCCTGGAGTACATACTCAGGATGGATGAGCCAGGAAATAAGGAGGGGGTCAAATCAGAGAAGCCAAGTCCATTTCAGATCCAAAGGACAAGCGTGGGATGGACAGTGGGGGACAGTGTTCAAAGTTTAGAGGCAATATTGGACAGGAATAAAGCTGGGAATTATAGGAATGGAGCTGGAGGTTAAGAGTTAGGTAGTTGATGGAGCCAAGAATTTTGTGGTAAAGAAAGCTGAGACGTCCACATTTTTCCATTCTTTAATTTCTCAGCTTGCTGAAAGATACAGGGCTGAGCTGTTTGGGGAGCGATGTCAGCCATATGGCTGAATAAGACATCACTAGTTTGTGGCCTTCCCCCAACAACAACTTGGCATCCATCCAGGGACAAAAGTGCCTTTGTGAGAGCTGTGGGATCCAGCCCCATAGGCCAAGGGGTCCAGGAAGGGTCTTGCCCACTCATGTGTCAGATAATAGGCAACTGGACCTTGGTCCTGGCTCTGGACCCTGCAATGACCTGTGAACTGGCTCCAGTCCCTCTTGGCTACAGTCCAGGAGCCCCTGGAAAACACTGTCTTAGTCATCCATGAGCAAGAGAGCCTTCGTGGAATTCAAAATTTCCAGTGGAGAAATCCTAGCACACCACTGAAACAAAAACATATGAGTTTGGATGCAATGGAGTGGGTAAGAGGAACAGTTTGACTTTACCTGCATCACCCCATCCCCAAGACGGCACTGCTTAGGGCCAAGACAGATCTTCTCAGCCTGTGATTTCTCCTGTGGGGGAAATGAGAGAGTGTGTGAATGAGCACCTGGATTCCCCATTGTGTGGGACACTCTCAAAGAGGCTCATTTCTCTCACCCATCCAGGGTACTGAGTTGTGAGCTGCATGACTGGGCAGGTGCAGGGGAAGACTGAGAGGGCACCAGATTGGACTCTGGGAGGGCATCAAAGGGACACAGATCCTCCTGTGTCACAGACTCCATCAAGAAGCTTGCCCATGAGCTGCTGGGGGCACCTTGCCAGCAGATCCCCCCAACTGGCCTATGGGCACCCCCAATGTTCTGTGTGCTTCATCCCCCACCCCCCGCCTACTGTGGTGGCTCCCTGTGCATGCTCCCACTGGTGGCAGCAAGAGTGAGCTTTGGCAAATGGCTAGTGAGCATGTACAGAAAATCGACCTGAATCTGCGGACCAGGGAGAACCTACAAACTTGAGTTTTAGTGCTACTTTTGTAAAAACAAAAAAGAGGACATCAGTACTCAGCCTGGTTTGTTGCAAAATCAAGAGAAGGTATACAGGCATATCTTTTTTTTAAAACATCTTTATTGGAGTATAATTGCTTTACAATGGTGTGTTAGTTTCTGCTTTATAACAAAGTGAGTCAGCTATACATATACACATATCCCCATATCTCCTCCCTCTTGCGTTTCCCTCCCACCCTCCCTACCCCACCCTTCTAGGTGGACACAAAGCACTGAGCTGATCTCCCTGTGCTATGCGGCTGCTTCCCACTAGCTAGCTACTTTACGTTTGGTAGTGTATATATATCTTATTTTATTGTGCATTGCTTTACTGCACTTTGCAGGTTATTGTGTTCTTTACAGATTGAAGGTTTGTGGCAACCCTGTGTTGAGCAAGTCTATTGGTGCCATTTTTCCAACAACATTTGCTCACTTTGTGTCTCTGTGTCACATTTTGGTAATTCTCACAATATTTCAAACTTTTTCATTATAATTGTATTTGTCATGGTGATCTGTGATCAGTGATCTTTGATGTTACTATTGTAATTGTTTTGGGGTGCCACAAACTGTGCCCATATACGATAGTGAACTTAATCGATTGTTGAAATGACAACAAAGGATTTAGAATATTACATATATTACATAAACTTAGTTGCTAAAGCAACGGCAGGGTTTGAGAGGATTGATTCCAATTTTAAAAGAAGTTCTATTGTGGGTAAAATGCTATCAAACAGCATTGTGTGCTACAGAGAATCATTTGTAAAAGCAGGAATCGATGTGGCAAACTTCATTGCTGTCTTATTTTAGGAAATCGCCACAGCCACCCCACCCTTCAGCAACCACCCCCCTGACAAGTCAGCAGCCATCAACATCGAGGCAAGATCCTCCACCAGCAAAAAAAATTGCAACTTGCTTAAGTCTCAGATGATGGTTAATATTTTTTGGCAATAAAGTATTTTTTAATTAAGATATGTACATTTTTTTAGACATAATGCTATTGGACACTTACTAGACTACAGTATAGTGTAGACATAACTTTTATATGCACTGGGAAACCAAACACTTCATATGACTTTCTTTATTGCGACATTCACTTTATTGTGGTGGTTTGGAACTGAACCTGCGATATCTTCAAGGTATGCCTATAAATTAGGAATTCTTCCACAAGAGGGAGCAAGAAGCATGGAGCAGGTATACCCATAGAAAGCCTCAGAATCACTAGCAGGGCTGGTGGAAGGTATTTCTTTCTCAAAGGAGGTTAATAAAGACTAAAGGAAGAGACTGTTACTTCAAATGAGAAGATGGCAACACAAAACTTCAAGGACATGAAAAAATCAAGGAAACAGGACATCACCAAAGGATTATAATTATTTTCCAGTAACTGATCTCAAAGACATGAAAATCTGTACTTTACATGATAAAAATTTCAAAATAGTTGTTTTAAGGAAACTTAATGAGCTACAAGAAAATACAGTTCAAAAAAATCGGGAAAACAATACATAAACAAAATGAAAAGTTTAACAAAGAGACAGAAATCATAAAGAAGTGAATAAAAATTCTGTAGCTGAAGAATACAAGGAATGAAATGAAAAATGAAATGGAGAACATCAACATCAGAATGGATCAAGCCAAGCCAAAGGAAAAATCTGTGAGAAGATAGGAACTTTGAAGGTATCCAGTCAGAGAACAAAGGAAAAAGAATGAAAAAGAATGAAGGAAGCCTACGTGATTTATGGGATACCATGAAAAAAAATACTTTGTGAATTATTGGAGTTCCAATAGCAAAAGAGGGAGAGAAAGGGGCAGAAAGCTTATTTAAGGAAATAACAGCTGAGAACTTCTCAAATTTGGACAGAGATTTGGATATCTAAGTTTATGGATCTCATAGGTCACCAAACAAACTCAGCTTTAAGAAATTCTCTTCAAGACACATTATACTAAAACTGTTAAAATTTAAAGACAAAGGGAGAATCTTAAAAGCAGTAAGAGAAAAGAAGCTTGTAAATTACAAGGGAACCCCCATAAGGCTATCAGTGGATTTCTCAGTGTAAACCTTACATCAGAAGAGAGTGGGATGATATGTTCAAAGTGCTAAGAGAAAAAACACTGCCAACCAAGAATACTGTATCTGGCAAAGTTATATTTTAGAAATGAAGGAGAGATAATGACTTTCTCAGAAAAGCAAAAACTGAGAGAGTTCAACACTACTAAAAATACCTTACAAGAAATGCTGAAAGGAGTTCTTCCAGCAGAAATGTAAGGATGCTAATTAGTAACCTAAAAAATATACAACACACTCTTAAATGACATAAAAAATAAACTCAAAATAGATTAAAGACTTAAATGTAAGACCTGAAACCAAAAATCCTACAAGAAAACAAAGGCAATAAGCTCTTTGACGTTAGTTTTAGCAATTTTTTTTTTTTTTGCATGTCTCCACAGGCAAGTGTAAGAACAGCAAAAATAAGCAAATGGGACTACATCAAGCTAAAAAGCTTTTGCACAGTGAAGGAAACCATCAATAAAATGAAAAGGCAACTGACTGAATGGGAGAAGATACTTGCAAATGATGTATCTGGTAAGGGGTTGATATCCAAAATATATAAAGAGCTCAGACAGCTCAATATCTAAAAAACAAACAACCTGATTAAAAAATGGGCAGAGGAGCTGAAGAGATATTTCTCCAAAGAAGACATACAGATGGTTAACAAACCCATAAAAAGATGCTCAACATAACTAATCATCAGGGAAATGCAAATCAAAACCACAATGAGAACTCCCAACAAACAAAAGTCCAGGACCAGATGGCTTCATGGGTGAATTCTACCAAACACTTAAAAAAGAGTGAACATCTATCCTTCTCAAATTATTCCAAAAACTTGCAGAGGAAGGAATGCTTCCAGACTCATTTTACAAGGCCATCATCACCCAGATACCAAAACTAGACAAAGACACTACAAAAAAAAAAAATTACAGGTCAACATCACTGATGGTCATAGATGCAAAAATTCTCAACAAAATACTAGCAAACTGAAGTCGACCATACATTAAAAGGATCATAAACCATGATCAAGTGGGGTTTATCCTAGGGATGCAAGGATGGTTTAATATTTGCAAATCAATAAATGTGATACACCACATTAACAAACTGAAGAATAAAAACCTTATGATTATCTCAATAGATGCAGAAAAAGCTTTTGACAAAATTCAACATCGATTTATGATAAAAACTTTGAACAAAGTGGGTATAGAGAGAACATACCTCAACATAATAAAGGCCATATATGGCAAACCCACAGCTAACATCATACTCAAAGGTGAAAAGCTGAAAGCATTTCTTCTAAAATCAGGAACAAGACAAAGATTCCACTCTAGCCACTTTTATTCAACATAGTATTGGAAGTCCTAGTCACAGCAATCAGATGAGAAAAAGAAAGAAAGGGCATCCAAATTGGAAAGGAATAAATAAAACTGTCACTGTTTGCAAATGACGTGATACTATACATAGAAAATCCTAAAGATGCCATCACAAAGATATTAGAACTCATCAAGGTATTCAGTAAAGTTGTAAGATATGAAATTAATATACAGAAATCTGTTGCATTTCTATGCACTAACAACACTATCAGAAAGAGAAATTAAGAGAACAATCCCGTTTACAATTGCATCAAAAAGAATAAAATACCTAGTAATAAATCTAACCAAGGAGGTAAAAGGCCTATACTCAAAAAAACTGTAAGACACTGATGAAAGAAATTGAAGATGACACAAAAAAATGGAAAGATAACCCATGCTCCTGGATTGGAAGAATTAATATTGTTAAAATTACCGTACTACCCAAGGCAATCTACAGATTCAATGTAATCCCTATCAAAATACCAGTGGCACTTTTCACAGAATTAGAACAAATAATTCTAAAATTTATATGGAAACATGAAAGGCCCTGAACAGACAAATATATCTTGAGGAAGAACAAAGCTGGAGGTATCACCCTCCTTGATTTCAGACTATACTACAAAGCTACAGTAATAGTAAGGAAACTATCAACAAAATGAAAAGGCAACCTATGGAATGGGAGAAGATATTAGCAAATGATATATTTGATATGTATCTGAAATATATAAAAAACTCAACATCAAATAAACAGACAATACAATTTTTAAAATGGGCAGAGGATCTGAATAAACATTTTTCCAAAGAAGACATGCAGATGGCCAACAAACACATTTGGTGCAGCCGCTATGGGAAACTGTATGGAGATTCCTCAAAAAATTAAAAATATAACTACCACACAATCCAGCAATTCTACTCCTGGGTATTTATCTGCCAGAAAATGAAAACACTAATTTAAAAAATTATATAAGCTTCTATGTTCATTGTGGCATTATTTACAACAGCCTAGACATGGAAGCAACCTAAGTTCTCACTGATAGACGAATGGAAAAAGAAGATGTGGTATATATATAACCATATGTCTATCAATGAGCAATATTCATATATAGGTATATACATATCTATATATACTCTGCCATAAAAAATAATGAAATCTTGCCATTTGTGACAACATGGTTGGACCTAGAGGGTATTATGCTAAGTGAAGTAAGACAAAGACAAATACCATATAATTTCACTCATATGTAGAATCTAAAAAACAACACAAATGAACAAACAAAGCAAAACAAAAAAAGACTCATAGAGGGAGTTTCCTGGTGGACTAGTGGTTAGGATTCTGGGCTTTCACCGCCGTGGCCCGGGTGCAATCCCTGGTTGGGGAACTGAGATCCCGCAAGCCATGTGGCATAGCCAAAAAAAAAAAAAGACTCATAGATACAGAGAACAAATTGGTGGCTGCCAGAGGGAAGCGGGTGGGGAAGAGGGGTGAAGTAAGTGAAGGAGATTAATAGGTACAAACTTCCAGCTAGAAAATAAATAAATCATAGGGATATAATATACAACATAGGGAATATAGTCAATAATATTATAATAACTCTGTATGGTGACAGATGGTAACTAGGCTTATCATGGTAATCATTTAAACATCAAATCACTATGTTGTACACCTGAAACTAACATAATATTGTATGTCAATTATAATTCAATAAAAAAAAGAAAGTATAGAATATACTGGTAAAGGTAAGTTTATAGTTAAATTCAGAATACTCTAATACATGTAATACGGTGGTGTGTTAGCCACTTAAGTGTAGTGTAAAAGTTAAAGAACAAGAGTATTAAAAATAACTATAGGTACCTTAATTTGTTAACAAATACACAATACAAAAAGAGGTAATTGTGACATCAAAAACAAAAAAGAAGTAAAAGGGTGGAGCTTTTATATGTGATTGGAGTTAAGTTGCTATCAACTTAAAATGGATTGTTTTAGCTATAAGATTTTTTATGTAAGCCTCATGGTAACCCCAAAAGCAAAAACCTTTAGTAGATTCACAAAAAATAAAGAGAGGGGAATCAGAGTATACCACCATGGAAAATTACCAATTCACAAAGTTAGGCAGAAAGAGAGGAAAAAGGGAACAATGGAACTACAAAACATCCAGAAAGCAATTAATAAGATGACATTAGTATGTCCTTAATTGTCAATAATTACTCTAAATGTAAATGGATTGAAATCAACAATCAAAAGGCAGAGGGGCTGGTTGGATTAAAAAACAAGACCCAACTATATGCTGCCTATAAGAGACTCACTTCAGCCTTAAGGACACACATAGGCTCAAAGTGAAGAGATGGAAAAAAATATTTCATGCGAGTGGAAAAGAAAAGAGAGCAGGGGTATACTATACTTATATCAGACAAAATAGACTTTAAACCAAAAAGGGTAACGAGACAAGCACAGCCTCATTCACAGCCAGCAATCCATGCCACACAGTGAATGGCCAGAATTGCAGCCTAGTCAATCAACTTTCTTTTTCTGAAAACCTTTTGAAGAATATCTCAGGGAAGTATTCCTGGCTCTCGTACTTCAGCCATCGGAAAGTTAAGAGTACCCCCAAATTCTTTTTTTGACCAAAGAGTGGTGTATAGAAATGGCTGCTCCTTTGAGGCTGGCATTCTACCACATGTGGATGACATGGATCAATCTGCCTTTGGGCCGGGGAGAGTTTCCCAGCTTCACCTGGAGCTTGACTCACCTTGTTGCCTTCTGTTGCCCTTTCTGTGGCATGTTTTCCGTTCTGCTAGATTGCCCTTCAGTGACTGAAAGACAGCTAGTCACCACTTAGGACTGTGCAGTCATGTAAGTCTTAGTACTCAGTGGGAGCCCCATGTGTCCTGATGTCTCTCCCCAAGTTCTGCACTTAACACTTGCCTTTGTGTTAGGAAATACAGAATTTTGAGTTCCTCTGAGGCATGAAATAAGATGTCTCATTAATAACCGGCTTTCCTGTCCTTGCTTTGCTGTCAGGAGAGAACTGGATAGTAAAACCTATGATTTATTTGGACTGGCTCCATTAAGAACTGACAGAGTGATGACTTAATTCCAGTAATGCTTTATTCTTACTCTGCATTTTGACAATTCCTTCTAGCTGTTCCTCTGCTGGAAGTGACTCTTAGGTCACTAATTCTAAACTCACTCCAAGAGTATAAAACAGTACACGTCACCTAAAATTTCAGTGGAGTAACCTTTGTCACTATAAGATTTTGTAAGCCTTTCAAAGTCTTTCTCAAATTATTATCAAAAGATTGAAAAGTCCAGACGATTTACAGGTTCTCTTTTTGACTGACTGACTTGCCCTTACAGGTGTTTCAAAAGGACCCTGCAGTTGGTTGTACAGTGATGAATGTGTTGGTTAGTTCGTTCATCATGGGTTTATTGGGTGTCTGTTCTCTGTCATGCTCTGCTGTAGGTGTTGGTAATGGTTCAGTGAATAAAACAGAAACCTGCCCTCATTTAGTGATGGAAGATAGACAAAAAACAGAGGAAATGAAGTAATTGGTTATCTGAGCGTGAGAAGAGCTCATGAGAAGGAGAGAAATGAATTGGGGAAGGAGATGTAGCTTGCTGGTTTGATGGAGACAAGTAGGGAAAGCACTTCAGTTTTAAATATTGTTGTCTGGAAAGGCCTCACCGAGAAAGTGACATTAGAGGAAAGGTTCGAAGGAGAGAAAGGAGTGAGCCATCTGCATAATGGGGGGAAAAGTTGTCCCAGGCAGAGGGAGCAGTGGGGACAGGGGTCCTGGGGTAGGAAGTGTCTGTTATATTCCTAACCAGGCTGATGATAACAGCACACAGACACAGTGCTTCCTGCATGCCCCACACTGTTCTGAAGGCTTTATATCCATTATCTCATTCAGTCTTCCATATTTCCCCAGTCCCGATTTACAGATGAAGAAACTGAGGCACAAACAGCTTAAATAACTTGCCCAAGATTACTCAGCTAGAAAGTGGTGGAACCCAGACAGTCTGGCTCCAGAGTCTGTGTGCTCAACCACTCTGCTTTGCTGCCTGGTGTTTACTCATTTGGAGATGCAGAGGGCGCTGCTCATCACACTGCCCTGTGCCCCTTTGCTTTCAGGAGGAAATATTTTCCTGATCTTAATATTGGCATTAGTTGTGCTTGTCCTGAGCCACTGGTTTATTTCAATCTACCGAACACTGTTCATCACTGTGATGATTACTGATCATGATTTTATGTTCGCCATTGAATACTTACCACTCTTATTTCTTTTTCTTTCTTACTTCATGTTGTTATATTTTGTCTATCATTGTAAACTCCCTTACATCCCTTTAGATATAGGGAATGATGAATGAATAGAAGTACATTTAAAAAGAAGACTCAGAGTCCTTAGAGGTTTGGAACTAGGTGGCAAGCAGCCCTGGCTCTGGGAAAAGCCACCCTCCAGCTTGGCCTTGCGCGACTAGGATTCCCATTTCTCCATTCTCCTGGCTATGGCCCTTCTCCTTTTGCTCGTACTCGGGGCTCCCGCAGGAACTGACAGAAAGGGACAGAAGCAGGCTGACTACTACAGTCCATGTGACTGTTAGGAGCATGGACTGAGATCAAACCATTCATACCCTGACCACCACCTCTCTGGAGTCTGAGACCTCACACCTTCATCTGTAAAATGAAGGTCAAAATAGTGCCTACCTCCTAGAGTCGGGAGGATTAAGTAGCATAATGTTCACAAACAAAGTACACAGCACAGAGCTGATGCGTATAAACACTATGGAAATCTTAGCTGTTGTTATCATTAGTTACTCTTCTTTAACAACAAACAGAGCAAACTACTGTCTTTAAAAACAAACCACTGTCTTTAAAAACAAACAAAAACCCCTGGGCTTGTTTGAAATCCGGCTCTCCACATTATCCTGCCAGATGCCCTGTGGGGCTTCTCTGTGGTACTGATCCTCACATCTTGGCTCCCAAAATGGATATGGCCTATTGGAAACAGAATAAAACAGGTATGAATAGTGAATAAGACCAACGAGCACAGCCAGGTTCCAACTTACTAAAAGACTCGGTCGCGCTAAAGATAGGGTTTCTCAGAGATGCTGTGAGAGAGGGGACAAGTACCTCTGCTTTGTCAGCCTGTCCTCCTCCCGCAACACCTTCTAATTGCTCAAGAATAGTCTAGGCTTCTTCCAAAATTGGCATTGACTTTTTAAGGATTACTTCAAGTTATGCAAGAAGAAAATGATCCTGCAAAAGAAGCTCACAAAGTTCAGCTAAATATATTTTAATGAATTGTGTTAGAATGAAAGAAAGGCTTTTTCAAAAAGCTTATATGTTTAATAATTTTTTTTCATCCTGTAAGAATGTTGAACCCTGACCTTGGAGTGGAATGGCCCGGTACTGTGGAAAAAACATGTGCGTTGAACCCGACTCTTGGGTCTGCATTTGGAGGCTGTGGGAAGTTCCATCAAGGCCACGGGATCCTCATCCGTACAATGGGAATAACACCTACCTCACAAGGCTGTTGAGAGGATTAAGTGACATGGCTCTAGGAACATTCCTGGCAGGTAACAGATTTTCAATGATGTTAATTTGATTTTTTGAAGCTTTTTCTTCAGTTATTTTACTTTCTGCTACATCATTAGAACTGCTTAATTATTCAGGATGTTTTACATCCAGTTTATGGATTATCAAAGCCCTTTGCTAATAAGTCTCTCTCCTGCTGACTTTTATTTATTTATTTATTTATTTATTTATTTTTAACATCTTTATTGGAGTATAATTGCTTTACAATGGTGTGCTAGTTTCTGCTGTATAACAAAGTGAATGAGCTATACATAAACATATATCCCCATATCCCCCCCCTTCTTGCGTCTCCCTCCCACCCTCCCTATCCCACCCCTCTAGGTGGACACAAAGCACTGAGCTAATCTCCCTGTGCTATGCAGCTGCTTCCCACTAGCCATCTATTCTACATTTGATAGTGTATATATGTCCATGCCACTCTCTCACTTCGTCCCAGCTTACCCTTCCCCTCCCTGTGTCCTCAAGTCAATTCTCTACGTCTGCATCTTTATTCCTCCTGCTGACTTTTAAAATTGCAGTGTAACTGCCTATCAGCCTGTCAATTATGAGAAATAGCAGATGATTCAACATCAATATTGCTGAATGCCTTGGTAAAATGGTTTTGTGAAAAAGTTTGAAGCTATAGTTAAAAGGGAGCTTTATTTGTTTATCTATGGACAGATTTTACAAGTTGATAGTTTTCTCATTTTTAAGATTTATTTTTTCTATTTTGTGCAATTATCACAAAAAATGTGAAGGTCAGAATAAAATCACTCATTATTCTATTGCCCAGAAATAACCACTATTAACTTTTAATTTTTTTCCTTTTTATATTCATAGTTCTTTATATGACTTTTTCCACCTAAAAGTCTATCATAAGTACTCTACCATATTGCTAACATTTAAATTACTTTCATACTGGTTATACTGCGACCTACATAATCATTTTTCCTAATTTAGACGTTAACATTCTTCGAAACTTCTCTGCAAGAAATGTTTGGGTGTAAGCCTTTGTCTGCATTCCTGATTAGTGCCTGAGGATACATTTCTAGAAGCAAAATTATTGGATCAATATCAGTTCAATATTCTGTGTAACATGTCCTCCAAACTTAAGACCTAGTCACTTAAAACTTAAAACAGCAATCATTCATTTGCTTGCAATCTGGGGACAGTTTGTCTTTGTTCCACATGTTAGCTGGCTGGGGTGGCTTGACTGGGGCTAGAGGATCCACTTCCGAGGTAACTTTCACATGACCGACAAGTTGGTGCTGGCAGTTGGCTGGGGCCTCAGTTCCCCTCCAAGGTGGGCGTCTCCACTGGGTTCAGAGAGGGAGGAGGTGGAAGCTGCCAGTCCTCTTAAAGGTTAGGCCTGGAACTGGCACAGAGTCTCCTCCACCATGCTCTCTCGGTCAAAGCAGTCACAGGTCAGATTCCAGAGGGGGGGGAGGTGACAAGGAATTTGTGGCCATATTTAATCTACCATAGTCAAAGAGCATATTGTTGAAGGATCTTTATACACATCACCAAATCACTTTCCAGAAAGGTGCTGATATGCAGTTCTACCAGCAGTTCGTGAGAATGCACACTTACCAACATTAAATATTAAAAAGTTAAAAATCTCTACTTATTCAACATATGAAATGTGGGATATCATTGTTTTACTTTGAATTTACTTCATTATTCGTGAGCTTCCATATGTTTGATAAAAATTTATATTTCTTCCTTTGTGAACTGTCTGCTCATTTTGGGGGCAATCTGTTTATGTGTTAAACAAACTTATAGAATTACATGAGTTTATTACCGACATTAAGAATGGGCCATACTTGTTGTAAATATTCCTTTCATTTCTCTCAGTTAAAAATCAAAAGCCTTTCCCTGTTATTTGAGAGAAAACTTAGACAAAACTACTTTCTATTAAATTCACATGATTTTCATAAGAGTGGCAGTCATACATTGGTCTCAAAATATTGATATATATTATAATAAAATATTTTGAATAAATGTCAGTTTTACTCGCCTAAAATGTCAAGAGAAACCCAGGAAATAATCTGATTTATTAATTATCTTCATTTTGGAGGGACTGAACCAAAAAAGAGTTAGATATCTTTACTGGAACAGAAGTGGAGGAACAAAATTGTGTCATGATACCTTAATTTTCTCTTTATCCCTTTAGCTCTCTGGTAGGCAAGCCCCTTAACCTCTCTGAGCCTCAACTTTCTTTTTTTTTTTTAATAAATGGAGAGGTATCTTTATTTATTTATTTTTGGCTGTGTTGGGTCTCCGTTTCTGTGCGAGGGCTTTCTCTAGTTGCGGCGGGGGCCACTCTTCATCGCGGTGCGTGGGCCTCTCACTATTGCGGCCTCTCTTGTTGTGGAGCAGAGGCTCCAGACGCGCAGGCTCAGTTGTTGTGGCTCACGGGCCTAGTTGCTCTGCGGCATGTAGGATCCTCCCAGACCAGGGCTCGAACCCGTGTCCCCTGCATTAGCAGGCAGCTTCTCAACCACTGTGCCACCAGGGAAGCCCTCAACTTTCTTAACTGTAAAACGCAGATAATAGCAGGTATGCTCTGAGGCTTAGAGAAGATGTTTTTAAGGGGCCTAGCACAGGCAGGGCCTGGTCTGTGGTGGGCACCATCAATTGTTTGCCTCTTATGTTCTGCCTTGTGAATCAAGAAAGACCTTGCTAGGCCTGAATCTCAGAGTAAGTTCTCTGAATGGCTTTCCAGGCCAGGACTTGGATTGTGTGAATGCCATTATTCAGCTCACCTCTGTCCATTAGTCATAGGTAGGTGTTACTACACAGTGCGTTACACTGTGGTGCAAATCAGGTGCTTTGTTCCAAATAGCACATCACGATTGTCAGGCCACAGCTGGAGCAAATGTCTGTGTTGTTGTATGGTATACTCCTTGAGAATGACCCTTGGGGGAGCTTCTCAGAGCAATCTGGTGTCCAATCTTAACACTCTGAGAGTTCCATGCTAGTATTATGACTAATAATACCTTTTACTTGTATGGCACTAGATAGTTTTCACAGGACTTTCATGTGTTTTGTCTCCTTTGATCTTCATAGCCATCCTGGGAGGCCTGCAGGTCAAGGAATATTATTTCCCTTATATGCGTAAGAAAGTCAAGGCTTGGAGGCATTATGACTTGCCCAAAGTTACAAAGCTAGTAGGTGCCAGACCCAGTACCAGAGGGCTCCCACAGGCCCCATCCAGAATTTTTCTATTGGATCATATGCTGCCTAACTCCACCACCAAGGACATTACAGCAGGTGACCCTAGGATGAGGAGATGTATAGGATGGATTTTTTTTTTCTGTCTTCCATTAAAATGGGTGGGTGAGTGTAGTAGTCAATATGGACGCTGGAGTCATTATCTACATTTGGATCCTTGTTCCATCTCTTGTTAGTTGTGTGTCCTTGAGGAAATTATTTAACCTCTCTGTACCTCAGTTTCTTCATATATACAATGAGAATACTGGTACCTACCTTATTGGACTGTTGGGGGTTTAAATGAGACCATCTATGAGAAACGCTAGCACAGTGCCTGGCATCTAAGTAAACACTAACTAAAGCCCCTGTTCTTACTTGGTGTGATCTGAGAAACTGAAAGCTTACTTCCCTTTAAAACGTCTGCACTGCAGGCCTTTCCCTGAGCCTTGGACTTCAGGTATTGGTTTCAGGAAGCCTCTGTTTGTAAGAGAGCCATCGTCAGTGGGAGAGGCAGCTGTCCGCACTACGCTGCACTGCACTGAGTGTCCTCCACCACATTATCACAGTTTATCAGATTGGCCCTGAGGGGATGGAGCACAGGACAGGTAAACATTGATTGTTTAAAAAAAAAAAAAAAAAGCACCCATTAACCGCTGTTAACATTTTGGTGTATTCCTTGCCCACCTTATACAACCTTTAAAAATTTTGAATTGAAGGAAAGTAGAATATGCTACCCCCAAATATGCCATTTTGGTGTATTGATTACTTTGGATTAAAGTTACCTAAGAAACAGCTGGTGCAAGAACACTCTGACCCTCCTTTGTACCCCTGAAAGCAGGAAATAAATCTCCTATGTGAAAGGAACCCTCCCGGTACCAGGAGGCTAGAAGGCATCCTTATCACCAGAGACGGGGAATTTAGGGCTGAGAAGGCTATATAAACAAACCTTGTTACTTCTTCGCTAATTTACTACCCCAAGCCCAAACTCCTTTATCTTGTCAATTCTTTACAAATGTATTGTTTCCTTGTCAAGCAGGTATAAAAGCTGCCTGCTTTGGTCACTTCTTTGAGTCTTATATATTTTATTGGGCTTCTGTACTTATGAAATTAAATTTGTTTTTCTCCTGTTAATCTGTCTTATGTCAATTTAATTATTAGGCCAGGCAAAGAAACTAGAAGGGAAGAAGGGAAAAGTTTTCTGCCCCTGCAGAATCATATTGTATAAAGACTTTTTGTGATTTGCTTTCTTCACTTCATATTTACATTGTCTTTCCATCTCCTTAGTAATCCTCAAAAACCAGCTTTCATGGTTGCATTGGATTCCATAGGTGGAGACACTGTTATTTATTACCAATTTGGTATGTGAGATAGTTAGTTTTATTTTTATATTATAAATAATGCTACAGTAAACATCCTCTTACACATATTTTTGAGATCTTCTCTGATTTTATCCTTAAAATAAATTCCTAGAAGTGGGATTGTTAAGTCAAAGGTTATATGCATTTTGAGGAATACTGCCAAACTGCTCACTAGAAAGTTGTATAAATTTACTACTCCCACCAACAGTGTATCAGTGATGAAATCATTCAAGGCCTTCCACATTTTTCCTGACTTTTCTTTCCACCTAAATTATTCCAAATATATTCCTGTATAAAGCCTTTACTTCAGATCTGCCCTCAGTTACAGCTACATTGTTTTGATTTCAAACATCCTTCCATGGGTAACATTGCAGGGCCTTTCCCATGCCTTTCTGGAAATGTCTTCATCCTCTTCATCCATCTCTGAATCATATGTCCTTAACTCAAATCCCCACCCATCTGCAAAGCCTTTCCTGATTGTCGAATTTAGTAAACTACCCTCCCTTCTCTGAAGTCCTTCCATCCTCTATTGTCTGTGCCACCTGTATGTCAGTTGTCACATGCTGCCTAATCTTGTGAATTGTTTTTTTTTATGTATGCTTGTGTTGTTTCCTGAAGGACTCGTATAGCACAAAATTACACTTAAAAATGCCTTATATTACCCATTACATACACAAATGTAGCTTTGTATATATGTAATTACATTGTAATGCATATAATGTATATAATAATATATAGTATAAAACTCCAGTGAGGGATCATAGTGAAAACTGAAGTCACCTTTTGGGTAACTGTCCCACCAGATCAAATCCTCCCCATTGTTTCAGTCACCAACATAAAACAGGTATCCCTGTCGGGCCTGTCCCAGACATCCGGGAGGTTCGGACCCCAGCCTCTTTGAATTTAAACTTCCTTTGTACTATGAGTATCTAAATTAAAAATGATAGGAACTCTTTTAAGTCATAAAATTATGATAAGAACAATCTGTTTAATGTCTAGAATCAGGAATCAAAGTCAATTTGACAAAGGATATATGCATATTGCAACAAAAAACCTTTAACCTGAATGATATAGGAAGTCTAGATACTGTTAGTGGTCAGAAATGATAGCTCTTTCAAGAAATACTAACATTGAAAACATCTTAATTAAGTCACATTATATAAATAATTAGTTAAATAATGCGAACATACCACAAGAATCTGAAAATTCTATAATTTCATGTTGCATTTAGATATAATGAGTGCTTCTTCATCATAACTAGATCACTAATGATCTAGTTAACTTCCCTGGCAATCTTAGAAGACAAGGTATATGAGAAAATAGTTAAAACTGATATTTGTAATACTTTATAGAGTCCATCATCCTGCTGGAGTAGCATGACCATACTTTCAGAGAGGCATTAATTGTACAAATCAAGAATCGGAGACCTGAGGAGATTAAAACCTTGGTTAAAGCCATACAACCATAAGTGAGGCTCCCAGGTCTCACACCCAGGTCTGCCTGCTCTTAGTCTAGTTTACACTCAAGAATTTCTTTGCCTTTTAATTTGCTTTATTTTCCTCAAAGCACTTATCAGCCTCTGATAATATTATATATTTACTTGCTAACACTTACATGTAAGCTCTGCAAGGACAGGAGTAAAAATTCCTAATAAAAATTGCTCTGGGGGACTTCCCTAGTGGCACAGTGGATGAGAATCCGCCTGCCAATGCAGGGGATACGGGTTCAAGCCCTGATCCAGGAAGATCCCACATGCTGTGGAGCAACTAAGCCCGTGCACCACAACTACTGAGCCTGCGCCCTAGGGCCCACGAGCCACAACTACTGAGCCCACGTGCCACAACTACTGAAGCCCGTGTGCCTACAGCCCGTGCTCAGCAACAAAGAGAAGGCACCGCAATGACAAGCCTGCGCACCGCAACGAAGAGTAGCCCCCGATCACCGCAACTAGAGAAAAGCCCGCAAGCAGCAACGAAGACCCAATGCAGCCAAAACTAACTAAATAATTGCTCTGTTCCCTGCTGTATCCCAGACCTAGAGCAATGGCTGGCATCTAGAAGACAATCAATAAATATTTGTAAAATATATACAAATTAAAAAATAAACCCATGTAATTTCAAGTTTGAATTGATAGCAGTAAGATTGGCTTCTATGGCAGCAGTCTGAATGGCCTGATTCCTAGATCCGAGTTCTTTGTTCATTCACCCATTCACTCTGCTTTGATTTTCTTCACATACCTTATCACACCTGAAACTTTAATATACACTTATTTATTGTCTCCTTCCTTTATTTTAATATAAGCTCCAAGAAGGAAGGGATTTTGCCTGCCTTGTAAAGTGCTTTATCTCCACGTAGAAAACAGTATCTGGGCACATAACAGGTGTTTGAGAAATATCCCTTATCATGAATTAATAAGTGTATTCATGTAAGAAACATTTGTTGAGCACCTACTACATGGCTGGAACAATTTATCTTTAGTTTCATGAGGGAGAAAGACAAGTCAACAGGGAATTTTGACACAGGTAAGATTTACTGTAGAAGAAGGAAACACAGAGAGACCCCTAACCTGACTATGATGGGTCACAGAGAACTTTCCAGGTAGGATTTATCCTGAGTCAAGCTTGAAGGGTGACAGCATATGCAAAGGCACTGGGCCAAGTGAGAATATGGCAAAGTGTTGGACGTGCAAATATATGAGACTGGGAGTTAGGGTTGGAGAAGGGGCCAGAGAAAGCTGGAAAGCCAAGGAGCTTGTATGATACGCTGGGATGTTGGACTTTATTCTGAGGTCAATGGAAGATTTTAAGCAGGAATTTGACGTGAGCAGATTCTCTTTATTATCTCACTGTAAGCTTGAGAGGAAGGACAAGGCAGCAAAATCCATCCTCATATCAGCTCCACAAAGTCATCAAGTTGTAGGTTTGACACGACAACTGAGCTCTTCAGTTTGTCAAGCACAGGCATGAGATGGAAGTGTACAGCCCAATCAGCCTCCTGCCTGGTTGGTGAAGAAACCTGGTTATGGGCTCAGCCTTCCATGAGTGGGTGGCTGGGGTGTGCCATGGCTCCATGAAGATGGTCTAATTCCAGTACAGCTCCTGGTGACAGTTTATGGCTATTTTTGAAATGCCTGCCAGGAGATTTCTCACTAGTATAAAACTTAGAATTCAGTAAAAATCTAAATATCTAAAAATCTTGATAAGCTAGTAATTAATACTCTTAACTCTAGAATGCCAGTGCCCTAAGACCTCACCTTTTATGAACCTCATGCCAGCCCAGGAATGCAGGAAATCACACTGTTGTCCTGTCTGTCCTGTAGCTTGGAACAGAGCGGGAGTTGACTACTAGCCCTTGTTCCCCATACCATGAGATCAAAAAGTCATCTCCGCATTTGAAAGAGATACAGAGTGTGTTCATGGGGGTAGTGGCAGCAAATCAGGTTTACTGGAGTCATGGGGCAGGTGGAGCAGGCTGGTCCCACTCCCTTCCCAACTTGCCACTGATGTGCCAGCCCACCGGCTCTCGTGGGTAAGCTCTCGA
This sequence comes from Eschrichtius robustus, assembly GCF_028021215.1. Classification (NCBI taxonomy): domain Eukaryota; kingdom Metazoa; phylum Chordata; class Mammalia; order Artiodactyla; family Eschrichtiidae; genus Eschrichtius; species Eschrichtius robustus. The sequence goes on from NC_090829.1 coordinate 42,607,433, forward strand.
CAGCCACCCAGCATATGCCACAGTCCTGCACTCTTGCCTTCCTCCATCCATGTCGTGTGAAAGGACTCTTTTTAATAAATGAGCAAGTGTCCTAAGCGACATTATCCAGAGATTGTCCTTTCCATCCTCAAATCCTGTGACTGGGATCACTCAACAGCACTGTGATGTATTATTTTCAGTGAGGTGCCTTTCTTAACTGTCCAAATGCTGCCTTGTTTGGCCCCTAAATCAATAAAGTGTGTTAAAAGTTTGTTTAAAAAAAAGAAAAAGTTGGTGGCCTGTGGCCTTTTGGAAAGGCCACAGGTCACCAATTCCATGAAGTGGCGAATTGGTCCCTGTTTTGGAAAATCCTCCAGGTATTTATCCAGAAATATATGTTCATGAAATTCTGAAACATCATCATCAAAACCTGCTTCATTGTTAATTGGGAACTCCCACAATTTCCCCGCTTTTGTCCACTGGATCATCTCTTCAAAACCATTCTGAAAGTGTTGTTCATTGACTGCCGCTAACTGCTTAGCAAATTTTTTTTTTTCATTTTGAAAAAACTATTTACTTTTTTCCAAATATTATTCCAAATACATGTTTTACAGACCACCATGGGTCAGAAACATTCTATAAAAGAAAGCATTTTGATAGACATTGGAAATAATTTTAATAGAAGAAAAAGCTCATATTTATCTAGATGTGGCTATGTTACACAGGAAGATTTCAGCATCCAAAGTGCAAAGACAAAATGACTGCGGCCTTTCTTGCCACTCAAACTATAGACAATCTTCCCTTATAGCCTACTCTTAATTGTTAGTTGGGTGCCAAAGAGATGGTACACTGACCTTTAGAAGCAGGGCTTCTAAATGGACAAGGGGGTGGGGGGTGTCAAGCATCAGAATGAATTCAACTTAGGAACAACCTGGCTTTGACCCCAACCAAACCCAAAGTCCAGCCAGAGGCCCATTAGAAATAAATATAAATTTTAGTATCACTTTTACAGGGTTGTGCCACTTAACGCTATTAAACCTAATCAATCCAAATTAAAGCTAAGCACACTCCCATTATTAGTTCAGTCCTCACTGTATAGGAAGATAAAAACTCTCCTTTCCCCACTTTAATCATGCATACAATTTTAAGTAATAATACAAATATTACATTTAATACTCGGAGATTTTTTAAAATAATAAGGTGCGTAAGCAGAAAGTCAAAGTGATAATATGAATTAACTTTGACTGAATCTCCAGTTTCTTGAGACCCTATGCCAATCTGTGTCAGCAAAGCCTACTTCCACCTGCGTGTAATAGGGAGATAGATAATAGGGGGCCTGTGAATGTATGTTGGGATAGAGGGATCTGTGCCTCTGGGGGAAAACTCCCAGCCTAGTGAGAGAAAATGCTTGGTGAGGAGAGTGTCCGTTTACCCAGCTCACCTGTAGTTGGCCCTATGTATGAAAAGTATGATGTTAACTATATACCTACAGTAATCAAGTCTGGATGGTATTAAACAGACACACATAAATATGTCCAACTTTTTTAAAAAAAAATTGAGGTCAAATTCCTATAACACAAAATTAACATTTTAAAGTGACATTTAGTGCATTCACAATGTTTTGCAACCACTGTCTCTATCTAGTTCCAAAACATTTTTATCACCCCAGAGGAAACCCTGCACCTATTAAGCAGTTGCTCTCAATTTCTCCTCTCCGCTGCTCCTGGGCACTACCAATCTGCCTTCCCACTGTATGAATTTACCTTTTCAGGGTATTTCATATAAATGGAATCACACAATATGTAACCTCTTGTGTCTGCCTTCTTTCACTTATATAATGTTTAGAGGTTCATCCACCTTGTAGCATGTATCAGTACTTCATTCCTTTTTATGGCTAAATAATATTCCATTTTATATATATATATATATATATATATATTATATATACACATATATGTATATATAATATATATACACATATATATATACGTATATATATACACATATATATACGTGTATATATATACATATATATGTGTGTGTGTATATATATATATATATATATATATATATATATATATATATAAGCTAAAAGTAGTGATAATACCAAATGCTAGAGAGAATGCTGAGAAACTGGATTCCTCATATATTGCTGGTGGGAATGGCATAGCCACTCTGGAAAGATAGCTTGGCAGTTTTTTATAAAACTGAACATGCACTTACCATAATGACCCAGCAATTGCACTCTTGGGCATTTATCCCAGATAAAGGAAAACTTAACGTTCACACAAACATCTATACATGAACGTTTATAGCAGCTTTATTTGTAATACCTCCAAACTGGAAACAAACTCTGGTACATTCATACCTTGGAATACTACTCAGGGATAAAAAGTAATGAACTATTGATACACACAACAACCTAGATGGATCTCAAGGGCATTATGCTGAAAAAAGTCAACATCAAGAGGTTCTGTACTTTAAAACCTTTAAAGGTTTTATACATACTTTATAATTTCATTTGCATAACATTCTTAAAATGGTAAACTATAGTTGGAGAACAGATTACTGGTTGCCATGGGGCAGGGATAGATGTCGGGGGGATGTGAAGATAAATGGAGAGTATGAGCAGAATCCTTTGTGATGATGGAACAGCTCTGTATCTTGACTGTGGCTACATAAATGTATATACATGGAATTGCATATGCATATAGTGCATAGAAACACATACAAATGAGTGCATGTAAAAATTGATGAACATTGAACACGGTCTGTAGTCTAGTTAAGAGTATTGTACCAATGGCAGTTTCCTGTTTTGATCTTGTGTTCAACATGTTGCCACTGGGGGAAGCTGGATGAAGTGTGTTATAAATGTTTTAAAATAAAAAGTTTAAAATAACCCCTAGGTAGCGAGTAAAAATGCTTATAAAAACATAGAAGTATCTATTTTATTAATAACTTGAAAAAAGGCAATAATGACTTTGAACATAAGAACAGAAGTGTGATTTTAGGCCTTGCTGAGCATTCTAGGTGAGTTAGAGGGAGTCCTTGCCCTCTAGGTGCTTACAGGCAGTGGGGAAGATAGTTCAGTGAATGGCACATTGTCTACTGGGAGGTGGGCATGTAAGCAACCATATATAATCTCTGAGTCAAATAAATTGAATAATTACAAGCAAAGTGTGGCAGGAATTGAGAGGAAGGAGATTTTAAAGTGGTCTGAGGAGCTGGGTGGAAATTTATTGGAGGAGGTGATTTCTGAAGTGAAGCTTGAAGGATGGATCTGATTCTGAAGGTACAGAAGAGAGTAAGGAAGGTGTTTTTTTTTATGTATATCCTGGACTTTTTGGTTAGTATTTTCTTATTCAAACTTCTACTTTTTCTCCAAACATATTCTTTCATGCCTTTAGCCTATGAAACTAGATGTGTTTATATATGGTAAAAATTCAACATGGGGACTAGCTTGAGATGTTCTTTTTTTGAAGCCCAAAGAGCATTTAGAGTGACTTTGTAGTTCTTCAAAGAGAAATACTTTGAGAGAGAACTTGAAGTCCCGGGTTCTATTGCCATTTGCCTGGAGGTACCAACCTGCAGTCATGTAGCTGGGAACCCTGCTAAAATAAAAGAGTATTTCTTCGACTCTCATAGCTTTTTCTTTTTCTTTTTTTTAGATCAGGAAGAACTTGAAAAATGAATTGAAATTGAAAGCTAAGTACTGCTGACAATAAAGAATATTGCCCCAGATAGGGACACAACAAATCAATTGCAGTTAATAGAGTTTTGATTATATATATATATATATATATATATATATATATATATATATATATATATATATATATATATAGTATGTGTGTGTGTGTTTACTTAAATTCAAGCTCCAGCCCAGAGGAGCCAAATTCCAAAGGAAAGCTAAATGCCAGATACAAATAGACCTGGAGCACAGGCAGTTTATTTCATCACTTATTGAAATGAGGGATTTACATTTTACTTGGGCCGACCTTATCTTATTGGCAAGTGTTAACTGTATTATTTACCTAGTGAAGTTTTACTCTATTTTGGCAGATACGAATTTTTACTTCAGGATAAGATTGAAAGAGCCCTTTAAACTATCTGTAGAGAAAAGATGCCCTTACAGAGCCAACCATTAGAGTGCACATGCAATTATAGAAAGAACCCTGGATGTTTGGCTGAAATGAGCCCTGAAGATGACCTTATTCAATAGCTTTATTTCACAGGTGAGGAAACTGAGACCAGAAGAAAATGCTCCTTCTTCCTCAGAGAATAACTGGTTTTCAAGGTATTCATTCATTCATTTGTTCAGTACCTTCTGAGCACCTAAGAGCCACATATTGTTCTGGGTGTTGGGGATATAGAGACCTGCACCAGGGAGCTTGCCTAAGTGTGTTTGTGAAGGAGGGACTAGATAATTTTTAAAAAGTAAACAAATGAACTGCCCATTTCATCACAGAGTTAGGTGTTGTAAAGAAAAGAAGTCCAAGGAGAGGGACTTTCTGATGGGGGTGGGAGGAGCTCAGGGAGGGCCTTTTTGAGGAGATGACATTTAAGCTGAGGCTTGAATGATGAGAAGGAGCCATCTGTGTTAAGGCATTGGGGGAGATTGTTACAGGTTAGAGGAATTGCCGAGGCCCTGAGGCAGGAAGGCAGGTTCAAAGAGTCCAAAGCAGACCAGTGTATAGGGAAGGAGATGTGCTGTTAGGTGAAGAGAATGAGGGCTGGACCCTTCAGGCCTTGTGGGTCTAGGGGGAGACTTCTGAGGCCATTGAGGGTTTAAACACAGGAGTTGCGGGAGCTGATTTATATTTTAAAAATACTTTGTTGAGTGTGATATGGAATGGTAGAGAGGCAAGAGCAGAGGTAGGGGGGCTAGCACTGCAGGTCAGACCAGGCAAGAAAGTTCTGGCCCAAGTAGATGGTGGTGGCAGAGGCGAGCAAGAGAAGTGAATGGATTTAGGATATATATTTGGAGACAGAACCCTTCGGACTGCAGTTCCTTTGGATGTGGGTTTGAGGACAAACGAGAAGGACTCAGAAGAACTGAGGTTTTTGGCTTGAGCGACTGGGTAGGACTGTCTCCTAAGATGGGCAAGTCTGGAGAGGAGCAGGTTGGGAACAGTGCGGGTGGGGTGAGAAATCATTTATCAGAAAAAAGTCAGTAGGTATTGAGATCGAGACAAACAGGAGTAGATCCATTTCGGCAGAGCAGTTAATAAAGACCTCACTCAGAAGTTGACATTTAAGGTGAGATATGAAAGGTACAAAGAGCCAGCAGAGAGAACATTCCAGACAGAGGGAACCATAGGTGCACAGGCACAAAGGGAGGAAATGGCAAGTCAGAGGTAAGCAACAGGAACTATTGTGGCTGCAGGGTGGGGAGTGAGGTAATCAAAAGAGCGTTTTCTGTCTTTCATATTGCTCAGGGACAAGTTTAACACGGTAACTTAGATATGCAAAAAGAAATATCGCTTTTTCTCTCTCTAGAGCTGACCTGATTTTTCTCACAGCTGCCACCCTGAATGGGAGGTGAGACTGAAAGAAGGGACCAGAAATTTAAACCTGCCAGTTTGTGGTATATTCATCACTTTCAGATGACTCCATTGTCTTTGCAAGGTGGCAGGGAAGAGAGGCCCCAGGTCCACACACCAGTTGTCTGCTGCCCTCTGGCTCCTCCTGTCTCCATCTTGACAGGTGGAGCCAGAGCTCTGGTCTTGCCCTTGTCCATCCAGTCAGGTGATGGGGTTGGGGGCACCTTGCTTACCTGTCTCTGAAGAACTCTCAGTCTGTTCTCTGGGCTCAGTTGCTCCAGAAGTCTTTCCTGCAGACTCACCCTACTTCCATTTTCTCTGATGCCACAGTTTCTTCTCCCTAAGGTCTGAGGATGCCTGTGATTCCCAATTTAAAGCACTTCATAGTGACCTCATCATTGCTCTGTGGTACCTTTGCCATCAGCGACATCATCTTCTCACACCCTTCATGAGATAGGCAGAAACCTCTAAATTTCTTCTGTGCCACAAGGAAGGCTCTGGGTAATTGATGCTCTTATTACCTAACCGGGCTGGGCTGCCATTTTCACTTTGTTGCATCATTCATTCTTGGTGCCTTATGTGGTGACATCTTCCCAGAATTGTGAATGGGAAGTGGTTGAGGCTTCTCTACTTTTGGCTTTCTTCTTGACTCTTTACTGTCTGATACCAGCCACTCAGATCTTATGGTCTGGGGAGGTGTGGTGGTGATCCCTAGCACATATGCATCTGACAATTTGCTTCCCCTACCTCTCTTCTCTTTCAAGTAAATTCTCCAAGCTGGAAGGAGTAGGTGTCCTTCTTCCTTATGGTGGTTGTGAAATGTGTCTGCAAATTCCCTGATGCTCTTTTCATCAAGAGGTGAAGTCTATGTCACTTCTTGTGAACCTGGGTGGACATTTGTGACTTGCTTAATGAATATGGCAGAAACGACGCAGTATGACATGAGGCTAGATTAGAAAAGGCCATGACATTTCTGCCAGTTTCTCTTGGGACTTGCTCTGGGAGCCTTCAGCCCCCATGTGAGAAGTCCAGCTATCCTGAGGCAACCATTTGGGGAGAGCATGTGGAGATGAGAGAGTTAGAGAGGGAGGTTGGGAGGGAGGAAGGGAGGGAGGAGGAGGGGGAAGAGAGAGAGATCTGAGGAGCTTGAGCTGTTAGCTGTTCAAGGGTGCCCAACCCAGGTGCTGACATGCAAGTTAAGAAGGCTTCAAGATGGTATCAGTTTCAATCACTGTCTGACTGCAACCTCAAGAGACACCCTGAGCAAGAAACACCCAGCTAAGCCCATTCAATGCTCAGATTCACGAGCGAAAGAAATGATTGCTCTTATTTTAAGTCACTCTTTTGGGGTGGTTTGTTCATAGATGACTGAAGCACTCACTCCTTCTGGAGCTCACATTCTTACCAGTCTTCCTCTTCTATCTTAAATAATCTCTACACTATGGCTCGTAACTAAACCGTAGGTCCAGAACTCTAAGTGGAGTGACCGATTACCCTGATTTGGGACTGAGGGGGTTCCTGAGATGTGGGATTCTCAGTGCTAAAACCAGGAACATCCTGGGCAAATCAAGATGAGTTGGTCAAGGTTTGCTTTTCTTATATAAAGGAAGCTGAAAGAATTTAGAGATTTTTAAAATTGGTGATTACTATTTTTTCTTAATAAGAATTTTAATAAGAAGCAGTTTTGGACATGGATGCTGACCCTTTGTTATAGATGGTATCTGCCCTCCCAAAGGAATGGATGCTTCAGAGTCAAAGAGTGGGCTACCATAGGCAAGGATAATTGTAGGATATGAAAATATTTTTAAAATGTCTCATAATATACAGTTAGGGAAACTAAATCACTGACTTTCCCAAGGGCAAATAGTGACTAGGTCATGATTGGGATGCAGATATTTGAACTTCAGTCCAGGGCTCTTACCCCCATATTATTGTCATTTCCAATCCTTATCAATATTTACCACGTGAGTATGGGATAATAGTGAACCCTGGAAAATAATTAGGCTGAGGGAGAGGTGTCTTTACCAGTAAGATGGCTCACATCTTCAGCTCTAGGCAGCACTGATTAGACTAAAATCTAATCTCAGCCATACCTGGACAAACTAAGAACCAGAAAATACATCTGGCTTTAAAACAAAACCCTAAGCCAACTTCAGATCTGTTTGGAAATGAAGTGTTTAACAATCTCATTAAATGTTAGTGAAAAAATTGTTGGCTCTGGTGCTGCTGTCCCAGAAGAAGCCAGGTTAACTTTGGGCCCTGATTTTAGGGCTCTTCACAAACGTGAAGTATGGGAGGCTTCCAGCTGGCAGCACAGCCGGTGTAACTGGGTATGGGCTGATGAGCCTTCCTGAGTGTATCTTTTGGCAAAGAAACCCAGACTGCTTTCACTAATAAATAGGAGGCTAGTAACGATCTGCACTGCCTAGAGCTGAAGATGGCAAACTAGGTGGGAGGGAGGGTGGAGCAGGAGAGCATTACTGACTCGGCAGGAAACAGACATCATGGTGCTTGCCCCACCTCTGTTTAGAAAGTATAGGTGGTGTGCTTGGGTGTGGGCTCTGTGTGTACCTAACAATTAGAGTAGAGCTTTTATCAAAGAAGGCAAGTTGCTCATTGATATGACTCCAATGACTTGGCTACCAAGAGCCAGCCTCATCCTGTCCAAGGGAGCCAGGAGGAAACTGTTCTGACCAGCAAGGCAACATGGTAACTCGGCCATGAATCACAGACAGATTAGATTCAGCTGATGTGAGCAGGCGTGAGTTCATTTCATGTAATGATTACAAGAAAAAGCCCTATAATTTTGCACAACCCTTGGACTCATTCATGAGAAACTAAAAGTTAAAAAAAAAAAAGAGTTAAAGCTCTTGGGATGGGATACTATTTTGAGATTTTTAAACTTTGCTTTTCTTCTGTGTTTCCTCCTTTCTCTTCCTTCCATTGAAGCAGAGTAAAGTCTGTTCTTTGCTTCTGTGGAGGGATATGGTTGGGAGAAAATAAAGCATAGTCTGCATGTTTTCCTGGCTCTGTGGGCAGAGGTGGGGATGGTATGGGTCAGAAACAACATATTGGCCAGACACCCCAAAAAATAAAAACTTCTCTGAGACTAGAGAGAGATTTTCCAGGACTGGAGAGAGGGAACATAAGGAAAACAGAGAGCTCTGAAGTCCTGGGACAAAGAAGGAACATGCACTGAATCTTTCAACATTCATTCATTCTTTAACTTCTGTATATACCATGCACTGGTCTAAGAGCAGTGAACAAATACACAGAGATCCTGATCCTCGCCCTCATGGAGATTACATTTTAGTGAATATCAAAACGTGTGGGATTCTGGTATGCCAGACACTATTCTAAGTGCATGGCATGTATTTACTTCTTACAACCTGTTGAGTTAGATACTATTGATATATTCCCAGCTTACAAATGAAGAAATTGAGACATAGAGAGGTTACATAATTTGCTGATCTCATAGCTAGTAGATATCAGAGCTGAATATTGAACCCAGAAAGCTGGTTTTGTTTTTCTTAACTGCTTGCTTAATTTCTAGGCAGGGCTTTGGGAGGGTGGAAAGACTCTAGAGTTGAGAAAGCTGCTTGGGGCAGTTTCATGGAGACTCCCAGGCCTCAGCTAGGTTAGGCAGCAGTGGGAAAACTCTGAAATTCCAGGGACCGCCGCCTCTATGTTGGATGTCTCCAAGTCTGTCTTTCCCTGACTGACTTCCACTGCCCAGGATTCTGGGACCCCAGCATGACCAGAGGGGAGGAACCATGGCTTGAGGCTGGGTTTCCTCCCTGCCCAGCATGATGGGAACCCAAAACAGAAATTAAGCTGAATTAAAAGAATAAAGAATAAAATAGAAAGAATGAAGGAATTCCCTGGCAGTCCAGTGGTTATGCCTCCATGCTCTCACTGCCAAGGGCCCGGGTTCAGTCCCTGGTCGGGGAACTAAGATCCCACAAGCCTCTCCGCACAGCCAAAAAAAAAAAAAAAAAAGAAAAGAAAGGAATGACAAAAATAATAAGAGTAAATATTTTTTTGTAATCCTGAGTTTGTGGGCTAAGGTCCAGCTCCATATTCTGGGAAGCGTGGAATTAGAAAGAACTAAGCGCAGCCAGTGGGAGGAGTTAAAAATCTGAATCTCCATCTCACATTTACCCCCTGATACTGGGGCCTTGTAAAAGGAGGAACTAGGATTTCATGATTGCTAAACATGGAGACCTAATCAAGTCAGAATATTCACTCATTTTTTCAGAGTGGGTGTGGTCTGCTCTGTGTGTCTATTAACATTCCATTAAGAAAATAAATGAACAATATGCAATATAATTATTCTGTAATCAGTACAAATACATTAGATTATTTAGTTTTCTCACAAAACACAAACCAGGATCTGTAGTAAAGTTTGGGAATGAACTCTCTGTAATCAGTGCCCTCAGCTTCCCACACTGGGAAAACATTTTCAAATCTACCCTACCTGTTATAATCCAGAGACATAAAGAGATGCAGGTCCTGTCCACATAGGGGAAGCATGTTCAATTTCTCTCTGTTTTAAAAAAAAAATTAGAAGTCACTGCTAATGCATTGTTGTTTTTTTTTTTTTAAATTTATTTATTTTTGGCTGTGTTGGGTCTTCGTTTCTGTGTGAGGGCCTTCTCCAGTTCCGGCGAGCGGGGGCCACTCTTCATCGCTGTGCGCGGGCCTCTTACTGTCGCAGCCTCTACCATTGCGGAGCACAGGCTCCAGACGCGCAGGCTCAGTAGTTGTGGCTCACGGGCCTAGTTGCTCCACGGCATGTGAGATCTTCCCAGACCAGGGCTCGAACTCGTGTCCCCTGGATTGGCAGCCAGATTCTCAACCACTGCGCCACCAGGGAAGCCCTAATGCATTGGTTTTTTGTGTTTTTTTTTAAACATCTTTATTGAAGTATAATTGCTTCACAATGGTGTGTTAGTTTCTGCTTTATAACAAAGTGAATCAGCTACACATATACACATGTTCCCATATCTCCTCCCTCCTGCATCTCCCTCCCTCCCACCTTCCCCATCCCACCCCCCCAGGCGGTCACAAAGCACTGAGCTGATCTCCCTGTGCTATGCGGCTGCTTCCCACTAGCTATCTATTTTACATTTGGTAGTGTATATATGTCCATGACACTCTCTCACCCTGTAGCATCTCACCCCTCCCTCTCCCCATATCCTCAAGTCCATTCTTTAGTAGGTCTGTCTTTATTCCCATCTTGCCACTAGGTTCTTCATGACCTTTTTTTTTTTTTTTTCCCTTAGATTCCAGATATGTTAGCATACTGTATTTGTTTTTCTCTTTGTGATTTACTTCACTCTGTATGACAGACTCTAACTCCATCCACCTCATTACAAATACCTCCATTTCATTTCTTTTTATGGCTGAGTAATGTTCCATTGTATATATGTGCCACATCTTCTTTATCCATTCATCCGATGATGGACACTTAGGTTGCTTCCATGTCCTGGCTATTGTAAATAGAGCTGCAATGAACACTTTGGTACATGACTCTTTTTGAATTATGGTTTTCTCAGGGTATATGCCCAGTAGTGGGATTGCTGGGTCGTGTGGTAGATCTATTTTTAGTTTTTTAAGGAACCTCCATACTGTTCTCCATAGTGGCTGTATCAATTTACATTCCCACCAACAGTGCAAGAGGGTTCCCTTTTCTCCACACCCTCTCCAGCATTTATTGTTTGTAGATTTTTTGATGATGGCCATGCTGACTGGTGTGAGATGATACCTCATTGTAGTTTTGATTTGCATTTCTCTAATGATTAATGATGTTCAGCATTCTTTCATGTGTCTGTTGGCCATCTGTATATCTTCTTTGGAGAAATGTCTATTTAGGTCTTCTGCCCATTTTTGGATTGGGTTGTTTGTTTTTTTGTTATTAAGCTGCATGAGCTGCTTGTAAATCTTGGAGATTAATCCTTTGTCAGTTGCATCATTTGCAAATATTTTCTCCCATTCTGAGGGTTGTCTTTTGGTCTTGTTTATGGTTTCCTTTGCTGTGCAAAAGCTTTTAAGTTTCATTAGGTCCCATTTGTTTATTTTTGTTTTTATTTCTATTTCTCTAGGAGCTGGGTCAAAAAGGATCTTGCTGTGATGTATGTCATAGAGTGTTCTGCCTATGTTTTCCTGTAAGAGTTTGATAGTGTCTGGCTTTACACTTAGGTCTTTAATACATTTTGAGTTTATTTTTGTGTATGGTGTCATGGAGTGTTCTAATTTCATACTTTTACATGTACCTGTCCAATTTTCCCAGCACCACTTATTGAAGAGGCTGTCTTTTCTCCACTGTATATGCTTGCCTCCTTTATCAAAGATAAGGTGACCATATGTGCGTGGGTTTATCTCTGGGCTTTCTATCCTGTTCCATTGATCTCTATTTCTGTTTTTGTGCCAGTACCAAACTGTCTTGATTACTGTAGCTTTGTAATATAGTCTGAAGTCAGGGAGCCTGATTCCTCCAGCTCCATTTTTCGTTCTCAAGGTTGCTTTGGCTATTCGGGGTCTTTTGTGTCTCCATACAAATTGTGAAATTTTTTGTTCTAGTTCTGTGAAAAATGCCAGTGGTAGTTTGATAGGGATTGCATTGAATCTGTAGATTGCTTTAGGTAGTAGAGTCATTTTCACAATGTTAATTCTTCCAATCCAAGAACATGGTATACCTCTCCATCTATTTGTATCATCTTTAATTTCTTTCATCAGTGTCCTATAATTTTCTGCATATAGGTCTTTTGTCTCCTTAGGTAGGTTTATTCCTAGATATTTTATTCTTTTTGTTGCAATGGTAAATGGGAGTGTTTTCTTAATTTCACTTTCAGATTTTTCATCATTAGTATATAGGAATGCAAGAGATTTCTGTGCATTAATTTTGTATCCTGCTACTTTACCAAATTCATTGATTAGCTCTAGTAGTTTTCTGGTGGCAGTTTTAGGATTCTCTATGTATAGTATCATGTCATCTGCAAACAGTGACAGCTTTACTTCTTCTTTTCCGATTTGGATTCCTTTTATTTCTTTGTCTTCTCTGATTGCTGTGGCTAACACTTCCAAAACTATGTTGAATAATAGTGGTGAGAGTGGGCAACCTTGTCTTGCTCCTGATCTTAGTGGAAATGGTTTCAGTTTTTCACCATTGAGGACAATGTTGGCTGTGGGTTTGTCATATATGGCCTTTATTATGTTGAGGAAAGTTCCCTCTATGCCTACTTTCTGCAGGGCTTTTATCATAAATGGGTGTTGAATATTGTCCAAAGCTTTCTCTGCATCTATTGAGATGATCATATGGTTTTTCTCCTTCAATCTGTTAATATGATGTATCACGTTGATTGATTTGCGTATATTGAAGAATCCTTGCATTCCTGGAATAAACCCCACTTGATCATGGTGTATAATTCTTTTAATGTGCTGTTGGATTCTGTTTGCTAGTATTTTGTTGAGGATTTTTGCATCTATGTTCATCAGTGATATTGGCGTGTAGTTTTCTTTCTTTGTGACATCTTTGTCTGGTTTTGGTATCAGGGTGATGGTGGCCTCGTAGAATGAGTTGGGGAGTGTTCCTCCCTCTGCAATATTTTGGAAGAGTTTGAGAAGGATAGGTGTTAGCTCTTCTCTAAATGTTTGATAGAATTCGCCTGTGAAGCCATCTGGTCCTGGGCTTTTGTTTGTTGGAAGGTTTTTAATCACAGTTTCAATTTCAGTGCTTGTGATTGGTCTGTTCACATTTTCTATTTCTTCCTGGTTCAGTCTCGGTAGGTTGTGCATTTCTAAGAATCTGTCCATTTCTTCCAGGTTGTCCATTTTATTGGCATAGAGTTGCTTGTAGTAATCTCTCATGATCGTTTGTATTTCTGCAGTGTCAGTGGTTACTTCTCCTTTTTCATTTCTAATTCTACTGATTTGAGTCTTCTCCCTTTTTCTCTTGATGAGTCTGGCTAATGGTTTATCAATTTTGTTTATCTTCTCGAAGAACCAGCTTTTAGTTTCATTGATTTTTGCTATTGTTTCCTTCATTTCTTTTTCATTTATTTCTGATCTGATCTTTATGATTTCTTTCCTTCTGCTAGCTTTGGGGTTTTTTTGCTCTTCTTTCTCTAATCGCTTTAGGTGCAAGGTTAGGTTGTTTATTCGAGATGTTTCCTGTTTCTTGAGGTAGGCTTGTATTGCTATAAACTTCCCTCTTAGCACTGCTTTTGCTGCGTCCCATAGGTTTTGGGTCGTCGTGTCTCCATTGTCATTTGTTTCTAGGTATTTTTTGATTTCCCCTTTGATTTCTTCAGTGATCACTTCGTTATTAAGTAGTGTATTGTGTAGCCTCCATGTGTTTGTATTTTTTACAGATCTTTTCCTGTAATTGATATCTAGTCTCATAGCGTTGTGGTCGGAAAAGATACTTGACACGATTTCAATTTTCTTAAATTTACCAAGGCTTGATTTGTGACCCAAGATATGATCTATCCTGGAGAATGTTCCATGAGCACTTGAGAAAAATGTGTATTCTGTTGTTTTTGTGTGGAATGTCCTATAAATATCAATTAAGTCCATCTTGTTTAATGTATCATTTAACGCTTGTGTTTCCTTATTTATTTTCATTTTGGATGATCTGTCCATTGGTGAAAGTGGGGTGTTAAAGTCCCCTACTATGATTGTGTTCCTGTCGATTTCCCCTTTTATGGCTGTTAGTATTTGCCTTATGTACTGAGGTGCTCCTATGTTGGGTGCATAAATATTTACAATTGTTATATCTTCTTCTTGGATCGATCCGTTGATCATTATGTAGTGTCCTTCTTTGTCTCTTGTAATAGTCTTTATTTTAAAGTCTATTTTGTCTAATATGAGAATTGCTACTCCAGCTTTCTTCTGATTTCCATTTGCATGGAATATCTTTTTCCATCCCCTCACTTTCAGTCTGTATGTGTCTCTAGGTCTGAAGTGGGTCTCTTGTAGACAGCATATACATGGGTCTTGTTTTTGTATCCATTCAGCCAGCCTGTGTCTTTTGGTGGGAGCATTTAATCCATTTACATTTAAGGTAATTATCGATATGTTCCTATTCCCATTTTCTTAGATATTTTGTGTTTGTTATTTTAGGTGTTTTCCTTCTCTTGTGTTTCTTGCCTAGAGAAGTTCCTTTAGCATTTGTTGTAAAGCTGGTTTGGTGGTGCTGAACTCTCTCAGCTTTTGCTTGTCTGTAAAGGTTTTAATTTCTCCATCGGATCTGAATGAGATCCTTGCTGGGTAGAGTAACCTTGGTTGTAGGTTTTTCTCCTTCATGACTTTAAGTATATCGTGCCACTCCCTTCTGGCTTGCAGAGTTTCTGCTGAAAGATCAGCTGTTAACCTTATGGGGATTCCCTTGTGTGTTATTTGTTGCTTTTCCCTTGCTGCTTTTAATATGTTTTCTTTATATTTAATTTTTGATAGTTTGATTAATATGTGTCTTGGCGTGTTTCTCCTTGGATTTATCCTGTATGGGACTCTCTGTGCTTCCAGGACTTGATTAACTATTTCCTTTCCCATATTAGGGAAGTTTTCAACTATAATCTCTTCAAATATTTTCTTAGTCCCTTTCTTTTTCTCTTCTTCTTCTGGGACCCCTATAATTCGAATGTTGGTGCATTTAATGTTGTCCCAGAGGTCTCTGAGACTGTCCTCAGTTCTTTTCATTCTTTTTTCTTTATCCTCCTCTGTAGTAGTTATTTCCACCATTTTATCTTCCAGGTCACTTATCCGTTCTTCTGCCTCAGTTATTCTGCTATTGATCCCGTCTAGAGTATTTTTAATTTCATTTATTGTGTTTTTCATCGTTGCTTGGTTCCTCTTTAGTTCTTCTACATCCTTGTTAAATGTTTCTTGCATTTTGTCTATTCTATTTCCAAGATTTTGGATCATCTTTACTATCATTATTCTGAATTCTTTTTCAGGTAGACTGCCTATTTCCTCTTCATTTGTTAGGTCTGGTGTGTTTTGACCCTGCTCCTTCACCTGCTGTGTGGTTTTTTGTCTTCTCATTTTGCTTATCTTACTGTCTTTGGGGTCTCCTTTTTACAGGCTGCAGGTTCGTAGTTCCCGTTGTTTTTGGTATCTGTCCCCAGTGGCTAAGGTTGGTTCAGTGGGTTTTGTAGGCTTCCTGGTGGAGGGGATTAGTGCCTGTGTTCTGGTGGATGAGGTTGGATCTTGTCTTTCTGGTGGGCACGTCCACGTCTGGTGGTGTGTTTTGGGGTGTCTGTGGCCTTATTATGATTTTAGGCAGCCTCTCTGCTAATGGATGGGGCTGTGTTCCTGTCTTGCTAGTTGTTTGGCATAGGGTGTCCAGCACTGTAGCTTGCTGGTCGTTGAGTGAAGCTGGGTCTTGATGTTGAGATGGAGATCTCTGAGAGATTTTTGCCGTTTGGTATTACGTGGAGCTGGGAGGTCTCTTGTGGACCAGTGTCCTGAAGTTGGCTCTCCCACCTCAGAGGCACAGCCCTGATGCCTGGCTGGAGCACCAAGAGCCTTTCATCCACACGGCTCAGAATAAAAGGGAGAAAAAAATAGAAAGAAAGAAAGAAAGAGGATAAAATAAAATAAAATAAAGCTATTATAATAAAAAATAAGACAAAAAATTATTAAGAATAAATGTATTCAGAAAAATTTTTTTTTAATTTTTAAAAATAGATTTATTAATTTTTTATAGTAAAAAATAGGAAAAAAAATATTAAGAAAAAAATTTATTAAGAAAAAAGTTTTTAATTTTTTAAAATAAAAAATATGAAAAAACTTATTAAAATTTTTTTTAATTTCTAAAAATAGAAAATAAGGAAAAAATTATTAAGAAAACATTTATTAGGAAAAAAAAATTTTAAGTTAAAAAAACAAAACAAACAAACAAAAAAACACGGACGGACCTAACCCTAGGACTAATGGTGAAAGCAAAGCTATACAGACAAAATCTCACCCAGAAGCATACACCTATACACTCACAAAAAAAGGAAAAGGGGAAAAATTACTATATCCTGCTCCCAAAGTCCACCTCTTAAATTTGGGATGATTCGTTGTCTACTCAGGTATTCAACAGATGCAGGCACATCAAGTTGTTTGTGGAGCTTTAATCCGCTGCTTCTGAGGCTGCTGGGAGAGATTTCCCTTTCTCTTCTTTGTTCGTACAGCTCCCGGGGTTCAGCTTTGGATTTGGACCCACCTCTGCATGTAGGTCGCCTGAGGGCATCTGTTCTTTGCTCACACAGAACGGGGTTAAAGGAGCAGCTGCTTCGGGGGCTGTGGCTCACTCAGGCCGGGGGGAGGGAGCGGTACGGAGGAGGCGGGGTGAGCCTGAGGCGGCAGAGGCCGGCGTGAAGTTGCAGCAGCCTGAGGCGCGCCGTGCGTTCTCCCTGCGAAGTTGTCCCTGGATCACGGGACCCTGGCAGTGGTGGGCTGCACAGGCTCCCGGGAGGGGCGGTGTGGAGAGTGACCTGTGCTCGCACACAGGCTTCTTGGTGGCGGCAGCAGCAGCCTTAGCGTCTCCTGCCCGTCTCTGGGGTCCGCGCTGATAACCGCGGCTCGCGCCTGTCTCTGGGGTCCGTGCTGATAGCCGCGGCTCGCGCCCGCCTCTGGGGTCCGTGCTGATAGCCGCGGTTCGCGCCCGTTTCTGGAGTTCGTTTAGGTGGCGCTCTGAATCCCCTCTCCTTGCACGCTGCAAAACAAAGCGGCAAGAAACAGTCTCTTGCCTCTTCGGCAGCTGCAGACTTTTTCCTGGACTCCCTCCCAGCTAGCGCCGAAGCCCGAGCCTCAGCTCCCAGCCCCCGCCCGCCCCGGCGGGTGAGCAGACGAGCCTCTCGGGCTGGTGAGTGCTGCTCGGCGCCGAGCCTCCGTGCGGGAATCTCTCCGCTTTGCCCTCCGCACCCCTGTGGCTGCGCTCTCCTCTGTGGCTCTGAAGCTTCCCCCCTCTGCCACCCGCAGTCTCCGCCCGCGAAGGGGCTTCCTAGTGTGTGGAAACCTTTCCTCCTTCATGGCTCCCTCCCACTGGTGCAGGTCCCGTCCCTATTCTTTTGTCTCTGTTATTTCTTTTTTCTTTTGCCCTACCCAAGTACGTGGGGATTTTCTTGCCTTTTGGGAGGTCTGACGTCTTCTGCCAGCGTTCAGTGGGTGTTCTGTAGGAGCAGTTCCACGTGTAGATGTATTTCTACTGTATCTGTGGGAAGGAAGGTGATCTCCGTGTCTTACTCTTCCGCCATCTTGCCACTCCCCCCTGCATTGGTTTTTAAAGCCAACTTTTCTTAAGGCATGAGGCCATATCCCTTGAATAACTTTTGGTAATTCATTCAGGTGGTCTAAACTCTCTACATTATTTTTTTTTTTATCAAGTTGGATTACTGCAGGTAATATATTCTGACTCAGTTTGTCTTGCTCCTATAAAACTTTTTGTCCCTGGGCTGTAATTGAAGGTATGCTCTTGTTTTCTTGAGGTTTTAAGAATGTCTCTATAAAACTGCTGCTTGAAGACATTATCTGTTATGTTATAAATTTCCCTTTATATAAGAATCCAGTGCTTTGTTCTTTCTAGAATTTATGGACAGACAAATTTGTTTCCTTTTGTGACAAGCAGTATGAACTCATGGTCCATACTCACTGGCTATCTGATTTCCTCATCTCCTGATTGTGAATCAGCCCTCTAAAAGCAGGCTTTCTGCTCAGTACTCGCCCCACTCAGAGGACCAGTGACTTTCAATTTTCTGTATTCCTCCTTCAACTCTTATCACACACGCTGAGTGGATGTCTTGCTCTTCCTCATGTGTGCTCATGCAGAAACTTGCATCACACTGCCTTGTCTGTTCCTAAATGAGCCTAAGGCATAAGGTGGTCTGCAGTGTCAAAGGGGAAAGAGGACAAAGATGTCTGTATTAGTTTCCTATTGCTGTTATAACGAATTACCACAAACTGAGTGCCTTAAAACAGCAAAACTCTATCTTGCACAGTTCTGGAAGTCAGAAGTCCCAAATCAGTTTCATTGGGCTAAAGTCAAGGTGTTGGCAGGGCTGGTTCCTTCTGGCAGCTCTTTGACGAGAATCCATTTCCTTGCTTCTTGCAGTTTCTATGGCCACCTTCCTTGGCTTTCTTGCCTTGTGGCCCCTCCCTTATCTTAAAATTCATCACTAAAACTCTGTTTCTGATATCACATTACCTTCTCTCTGACTCTGACCTCTCCTGCCTCCCTCTTATAAGGACCACTGCGATTATATCGGGCCAAACTGGATAATACAGGATTATCTCCTTACTTCAAGATCCTTAACTTAATCACACCTGTAAAGCCCCTTTTGCCATGTAAGGTAGTGTATTCACAGGGTCTGGGAATTTGCATATGGATATATTTGGGGGACCATTATTCAGCCTACCACAAAAGGTTGGTAGTGAACCTGCCAAACTGGGGGTCCCTCCAGCCCCCAGTACATCCAAGTCTGGGAGGTTCAGCAGCCCTCCCTCAGTGAGAATGCTGCTCAGTGTTGTTCGGGAACTCCCAGCAGCTCTACTGCCCCCTGTGATCTGTGATGCAACAGCAGCTCAACACACCTGGTCATCTTGTCTTCCCTTCAGGGTTGAGCAGGGCTGCTCCCTGCTGCTGCTTCCTCTGTGTGTGTCCACATTCACCCTTCCCAAGGGCATTAGTCAGGGTTCGCCAGAGAAACAGAACAATAGGCTATCTGTATATATAGATATAGATATAACCAGTAGGATATCTATCTGTCTATCTATGTATCTATCTATCATGTCTATGTCTATACCTATATCTATATCTATCTATATCTATAAGAATTGGTTCACACAATGATGGAGACTGAGAAGTCCCATAATCTGTTGTCTGCAAGCTGGAGACCCAGGAAAGCCAGTGGTGTGATTTAGTCCAAGTTCAAAGGTCTGAGAACCAGGGAAGCTGATGGTGTAAATCCCAATCTGAGGACTGGAGAAGATGAATGAGGTGTCCCAGCTCAAGCAGTGAGGCAGGGAAGAAAGGGGCAAGTTCTTCCTTCTTCCATCTTTTGTTCTATTCAGACCTTCAATGGGTTGGATGATGCTCACCCATATTGGGGAGGGCAGTCTACTTTACTGAGTCCACTGATTCAAATGCTCATCTCATCTGGAAACACCTTCAAAGATACACCTAGAAATAATGTTTAATCTGGGCACCCGTGGCCAGTCAAATTGACACATAAAATTAACCATCACATTGAGGGGGAGGCTGTGCCTGCATGGACTTGTCACCATCCATCATGAAGCGCCCCTACTGGGCATGGCTGAGTTCTTATTGATCAAATTCCCTTTAGGTTGAATTGATCCAAATGTCAATTAGTGATGCACAGTCTTAAAACTGCAGGTTGTGTGAACTGCTCTTGAATAAAGCTGCAGGGCCCATGTTTTATATTTTATGTAGCCCAGAATATGTTTTTATTTTTCTAGGTACATATCCAGCCATTTTGAATTGAATGGATTTTGAACTTGAGACACCGCAAATACATGTCACTTCCCAGAGGAAACAATTAAAATTTTACACAGATTGATTGTGTTTATTACTACAAACTACACTTGTTTTCTCACCTGAAATCCCAAGTATTCTTTTTTTTTTTTAAAGCCGGGCTGAGGGGTAGGGGAGACAGTGTATGCATGTGGGGATGACTTTTCTTTTTTTTTTTTTTTTATAGCTACTTTTATTTTTATTTATTTATTTATTTTTGGCTGTGCTGGGTCTTCGGTTCGTGCGAGGGCTTTCTCTGGTTGCAGCAAGTGGGGGCCACTCTTCATCGCGGTGCGGGGACCGCTCTTCATCGCGGTGCGCGGGCCTTTCACTATCGCGGCCCCTCCCGTTGCGGGGCACAGGCTCCAGTTGCGCAGGCTCAGTAGTTGTGGCTCACGGGCCCAGCCGCTCCGTGGCATGTGGGATCTTCCCAGACCAGGGCTCGAACCCGTGTCCCCTGCATTAGCAGGCAGATTCTCAACCACTGCGCCACCAGGGAAGCCCCCAAGTATTCTTTTGTTTGTGTTATCCTCTAGTTAGGGCATCTAGTGCATGGAAACCCCTGTTTGTGGATTCAGTCCTAGGTAGTCACCTGCTTCTCCTTCAGGAGAGGGAATACTCCTGACTCCAGAAAGTGCTCCTGTAACATCCTGTACATATTTCAGTTGCTAAATTTAGTTCATTCCATTGTCATCATTATGTCTGTCTACCCTACTGGATGCTGGGCTCTTCAGGTCATTGTTATATTGTCTATCTTTATATCCGCACAACGAGCATGGTATCTGAGGCATTGTGAGTCCTCCACAAATATTTGTTAAGTGGATTTGTTTATTGAAGGAAGAACTCATGTACTTTATTTGATTACCTGATGGGAGCTTTGCATCATTTTCTGGTTTTCTTTTCCCTTGCATGCCAGAAAACTTCAAGCCAGATTTTATGCTCTGTTATGATAATAACTACCTTATCCCAATTCTAAAAGACCTCTGCTTATTTTTCTTTAAATTAGCCTGACTACATATTTTTATTATAAGTGATGTCAAATGCATTTTAGAACTACAAATAACATAAATTATAAAGATATTTGGCAAATTTTGGCTCATCTCTGATTCATGTTTAAGGAAAATTAATGCCTTTCTCCATAGTGAACCTAATCGCTGTGATGGTAACATTAAGAAAAATCAAGGAGCAATAACTATTAGATAAACGTGGGAAGGTGGTATGTATTATGCTTATAAATAGGAAGGAAAAATTAGGGTCATTCCAAGAATTGACTTCTGATGTATAAACTATAAATACATATATTTATATGGAGAGAGTTGCTGAAGTTGACTTGGTGTGGATGGATATAATGTAGCTGGAAGAACCATGTGTTGAAAAAAGTATTTTACCTTTAGTTATTTAATCGTTTTTAATTTTTTTTATATCTAAGAGAAGGAGAAAAGGACATAGAAAATCCAAAGAATTTCTCAGAGGAAAAGGAATATTATAAACCTGGTGAGAAAGCTGCACAGTGGTCCAATTACGAGAAAGGCAGATATAATATATATGTACTAAGGTCAGACAGCACAGTCTGAAAGGTGTACTTCTATCACAGTGAGAGAAAAACAGTATTAGATTTGAGATTGGGGAATGGTTGCCTTGGCTAGTTACAGTGACATAAATCAACAAGAATATTACTTTGTGAAGCGAGGAGGATAGTCCTTGTCAAATTACTCTTGATTTTGTTATAGGCTAACCAAAAGGCCTAGGGCCAGAGTGAAATGGGAAAACAAGAAACAATAGGAGAGAAAAGAAAAATCAAAATGCTTGATGACAAGCCAGAGCTTTATTTATTAAAGTTTTACTTTGAAAATTTGAGGAAGTAAAGTAGTCCAGAATTTTCTTGAGCTGAAAACAGACCATTGGTCCTACTTCTAAAGCAAACAACACTTTCTAAATGAAAACAAATAAGTGAAAGAATCAACAAAGAAGCAGTCATCTCACCATGAAATGAGTCAATATTTGCTCTTTATGGTAACCAGAAATATCTGGTTTTGTTTTTTAAACCTGATGCTATAACATTTTAGAAATTCTTACTAAAGTTTAAAAAAGGTACATAGTCCGACCTTTAGTAAAAAATTGGAAAGAACTTTCTAACAGTAGGAGAGGTTTGCTCTTACAAATGAACTCCAGTTTTAGAATAAAAAGTGTACTCATTTAAAATGTTTTTGTTTGTCAAAGTTGATAGAAATGTCTAGACATTGGGAGGTGGGAAAGGAACATGCCTGTGGAAAGTGCTGGGGTGGGAAAGGAAGCTCCGAGAGGGTTGGCTGAGCTTGGCCTGTAGTGAGAGCTCTCATCCTTGACAGTTGCTCTCAAAGGGCACAAAACATTTAGTCCTCATTATATTTGAAATTTCCTATATTCATTATTAACATTTAATCATGAAATTTCACATGCAAATCCACATTTCTGATTTCTCTTGAAAAATCTGATAGCATTCCACCATAGTAGCTCTCACTGAGTAAGACTGAATAGTGGCTGCTCATTTGGGACAGAGCCAGTTCCCCATTGTCCATTCCCCTCTCATCCTTTTATTTTCTCCAGACGTGGAGGCTGAATGTCAATTGTAATCCATCCATCCATGTGATGGTTATTTGTCTGATGGTAGAATTAACAGAATATTAGAATATGTCCGATAACCTCATTTGTATCAAAAAGCATGATGCAGACCAAGATGCCACATGATTCAAGAACAATGGGAGAAAGCATATTTCCTTGTGGAAGTGAGAGTATCCTAGGGATTCATATGCATTTAAATAGATCTCTACAGAAATCACCTGCATGTTTTGCTCATTTACTCACTTATAGACTTTGTGTTTAAGATACCCAGTTTAGCTTTTGGACCTGTGATCTTATCTTCAGGCACAGATCATCCCTGAGACTGAAATAATATGTTTATTATTCCAAGAGACATTCCCCTTTTCTTTCTTTTCAATGAAACTCTGAGATTTTTTATGGTGGCAAGGTGTGTATAGCTGGGTCTATGCCTAAATTTTTAATCACATTCCTGTATTTCTCAGCTTCCCTTGTTTCTAGCCATGTAACCCAGTTCTAACCAATGAGATGTAGGCAGAGGATGCTGATGAGCCGGGGAATATGTTATTTCTCTATAAAAGACGACAGGCACAGTTGGTTTGGCCCTTGACCATTCCCCTTTTCTTCCTGCTTTGAAATGAACAAGTTCTCTGGAGATGCAAAAGCTACCTTGTTCCCATGGTGAGATAGCCATGGGAGCAAAAGCCAATCTGTGAAGAATACTGAGCAGAAATAAAGCAAGAGTCTTGGCCCTTGGGTGCGGCTGAGTAGCTAAACCAATTGCCAGTACCTGCTTAGTTTTGGTTATATGAGAAAAATAAATTCTTCACTGTTTAATTCATGGTTGTTCAGCTTTTCTGTTACTTGCAGACAAAGGCATTCCTAGTCGATACATTCCTTTTCCCTCTCCTCCACTCATATATGCACAATGCTTCGCACCATTCCTGTACATCCCACATTTGCCAAATTATGCCAGCACCCCAATTCAATTCCTACTGGACAATATTTGCAAGGCATGGCACTTGGAGTGAGGGTTCTACGAAGATAAGACAAATTCTTTGTCTTTAAATAGCTTGTTATCTAGAAGGGAAAATTAGATACATGCACACATAATTGCAGCACAAAGTAGAATAGGACAGAGTCATGGAAGTGCAGGTTGTCGTGGAGTGTTCAGGGTGGGGGGTGACATAAGTGCATTTTTTGGTTCACAACCTCCTTGAGAGCTTCCTGGGTGTAATCTGAAACTGGCTCCCATACACAGGGGGCAGCAAGAGACTCAAGAAAGAGGCAAATCACTCCACATTGGTAGGTGGCAAATAAGGAAGGGAACAAACCTACAATGCTTGTTTTGGGTGGCCACAAGATGAGTAGCTTTCTGCACCCACCCATCAGAATCTTAAAATGGAGGACAGCTTTTATTATTAGAGACCTTTCAGTGTTCACTAAAGATAGGCCTTGCTGGCTTTCACTGAAGGCTTGCTGGGTGAAATTAGTAAGGGCTTCTATGTGTGCTATAATGTCCTCCAGGCCAACAGAGGGAACAAACAGTGGCCAAATGATTGTACCAGTGGAAAACAGAACATGCCCCCCTGGCCTTCAAGAGAGGGAGCTTTAGGAAACTGACCTGGTTGTGCACACCATACATGCTGGCTGGGGAGGCAGCAATCTCAGGCACAAGGAGACGGACTGGGGGTGAGATATACCAGACCAGGACCCCCACCTTCTCCCATCTTTCAATGGTGTGTGTTCCATTCCAAGTATAATGTGTTTCAACAGGTCCAGCTTGCAGCAGGACAATGGGATCCCTGAGGAGATTGCATAGTTTCCTTTCACCCAGGGGTGCAAAGTCTCTGATCTGGGTGAGACGTCCTATTGTGAATTCCAGGAGACAATTCCCAGATGTGATGGGGCCCGGTGTCCTCAACAGCATAGCAGGTTGATCCATGGTGAGAGTTGGGGCAATGGCTTTTTCCTGCCATTTCCATACCTCTACAGTATTGGGTGCCTTGGCAGAGGTCCCTAGTCTGGCATATGGGACAACAGGCCATACTGGTTGATCATTCAAATGTATTAAAGCCTAAGACAGTACTTTAGTTCACCCTGCCAAGGTGATTTTACTCGACAGTAATTTAATCTGCTGTCTTAATATTCCATTTTTCCTTCCTACCAGCCCTGTTGCTTGCAGATTGTAGGGGAGATGGAACCTCTATTTAATGTCATGTTCTTTTGCCCAGGCTTGCACATCATGACCTTTGTAATGTGATCGCTGATCACTATCACTGATCTTCAGAAAGAGTATCCATACATGGTACTCAGCTTCTCTAATCCCCTAACAGTGGTAGCCTGGTTCGTGTGGCTTAGGTTAAACCAGACCCAGTGTCCACACAAACCAAGACATGTTTAAACCCTCACTTGCAGGGAAGGGGCCAATATAATCAATTTGCCAATCCCTCCCCAGTTGGGAACTACAGTGGATGGGTCCAATCATCCATAATGTTGCCTTGCGCATTGCTTAGAACGCACAGGACATGTTGTTACTGCCATTAACCAAGTCACTGTATTTCAAGGGCAATTTGACATCCTTGGCAATATGCCATCCTACCCAAGCATTGTGGCGGCTGCTCCTTTTATACACCCAAATCTGCTGTATCTACTAAAGGGTCAGTTGCTAGGGCTTGTGTCTGAGCTGGACCATCAGCTTCCTGATTGCCAGGGGGTGTCAGTGCCTTACGAGCTGGGATGCGGAAAAGAATGAGGATTGCCTCAGGCTCTTGGAGGCAAACCCAAGTGTCCCTCCACACAGCCTGACCGACAAGGACCAGCACTCATGAATCATATGCCCTTGTTTCCCATTGTCCAGATCTGGGACCAAAATCCGAGGGGCACTCTCCCCCTCTGTTGTCTCTGTCACAGTGCCTGACCCATACCTTCTGGAGTCACAGACACCTCTAACCCAAATGCTACTTCTGCTTGGTAGATGTGCAGAGCTTTCATCTGCTTCACTAGTATTTTTGCCTTCTCAAAGATGGCTTGCTGCTCTGATCCCCAGTCCCAAATGTGCCCTTTCTTTACCAGGTGGAGACAATGTGCTGGGTAGGGAATACAAGTCCTCTAAAACCCTAAAATCCCTACAAAGGCTGGCATCTCTTTCACATTCTTAGGGGCTGGTTAGGCTTGCATCTTAAACGCAGCTTCTGGGACAACACATGTCTTACCCGACCGAACGACTCCCCCAAAAGCTTTGCGGTGGTGCCTGGGCCTTGACTTTTCTGTAAGTTCACCGCTCATCTTCTCCCTTGCAGATGTTCTAGCAAAGCCTGCAGAGTGACCTGCAGCAGAGGCAATCATCAGTGTAATGGGCCATTTTACTAATGTGGGGAAGGAGAACAGGGACAGGTCTTGGCTACCATTCCGTGACATATTGTGGGGCTGTGCAGGTAGACTTGGGGAAGCACTTGAAAGGTCCATTATTGCCCCTCCCATATGAAGGCAAATTGATCTTAGTTATCAGAAACCTGTACTTGTCAAAATCTTTTCCATGAATCTCCTTGAAGATAAAGCACTTTTTCAGTAACAGATTGTCAAAGCATCAGAGTAAAACAATAACTGCCTGCAAATGACAAAAGAGAAAAAATAGCCATGGTTAAAGATCTGATTAGAGTTCATTATAATGCAATTGTCAAGAGAATCTGGTTATATTTGTGACATACATTTTAAAATTATGACTGATAACATTATACCAAGACATATCAGGTTTTTAGGGATTTCATACAAGTATACCCTAAAGAAAGTGTACCACCTCTTAAATATGACAATGCTTCCCATGAAATTTAACATATACGAAAAGTTATATGGTTGTAAAACACTTAGTTTCTTTAATAGAGAAGGCTCAGGTTTCTTAAGTAATCAAGGACCTGATAAAGACAAAACACAAAATCTTTGTTTTCTAGACAGATTACATTAAAGGCAAAGAAAAACCTTTATTTATAATTTCTTACTAGAGCAAACCAATAATCTAAGAAAACTTTGTCCTTTTAACAGAGAGAAAACCAAATTCTAATTTTGCAGTGTACTTTTGATATTAAAACTCTCCTTTTTTCTTTTTAACTTAAATCTATTTCAACTTTAGCTTGACTAAACATAACATTTCTTTCTCAATATTTTTTTTTTCTGCGAAACGACAACTTTCTACATCCATTCAGCTTTTGTCCTATCTTTTTTCTTTCCAATCTTGGAACAATCATTTTACTTTAGGACAAAATTGCTTTCTTTTTTTCTTTACCAAAACAAATAAACAATGTCCTTTATCTAAAAAAAAAACACGTTCTATTATTTTTACCTACTTTTCTTATACAGTCATTTTCTTTCACCCTTATTATTTCCAATAGATTTGTAAAATACCTTATCTCTTTTACAAATAAATTTTGGTAATACCCTCTGCAGGTAGAAAAACATCACACATTCACAATACACATCTATAGACATATTACATAAACATGCAGACAGACACAAATGGAATCTCCATGGCTTTCATTCCAAAACTTAAGCCATGAATCAGGTACCCACTCACATGGCTAAAGCTTTTTACTGATACTTGTGATCTTATGGAGGCTGTGGACTAGATTTTTGGGCAAAGGAGCTTCTACAGCAGTCTGTATTTTTAAAAAGCCTCTTTCCCTGCCTTTTTTTTTTTTTTTTAAATTTTTTTTACGGTCTCTGTGGGAAATGTTTTGGTTATCTCCAGGGTGTTTATATTTCAAAGACATGATAAGATTTACAACTTCAGAAGACAGAGAATGTAAGTTTTCTCCTAGGGGTTTTGAGGTAATTACTATTTAAAATTTTCCTTTGTAATAGGATGGCACAGGGTGTTTCACCTGCTTCCTCATCAATCACCATAACATTATCCTCTTTATTCTCATCACATTCCCAGGGATTCCACCCCTTAGTGTCTCAGTCAGGCTTTGTCACAAGCACTTGGAGCTTAATCCACAGCAATTTACACCCTTCTAGCTCTGCAAAATGGTACACTAAGGTCTCCAACTTATTATCCTGCTCTCGCACCTTGTCTGGCAGCCCCGAAGCTAGCAGAGTAGCGGACAACTGCATGTCTTTCTCTAACCTCAGCTTTTCTTCTAACTCTCTAACTCAAGCTCCAGCCTCCAGTTGGGCACTGATGTCCAGCTGAACTGCCCACAGTAGAGTACAGCCCATTGCAAGAACCCTTCATTTCCCTTTGCTGCAGTGTGCCATGTGCAGTTTCTCAAGCAAAAAATGACAGCTGGCATTTTTGGGACATCCCCATACTTATGGAGCAGTCCACAAGCATCTAACATATGGGCCACCCTTCCCCACATGAAGATTTTTTTTTTTTTAACATCTTTATTGGAGTATAATTGCTTTACAATGGTGTGTTAGTTTCTGCTTTATAACAAAGTGAA
This sequence comes from Eschrichtius robustus, assembly GCF_028021215.1. Classification (NCBI taxonomy): domain Eukaryota; kingdom Metazoa; phylum Chordata; class Mammalia; order Artiodactyla; family Eschrichtiidae; genus Eschrichtius; species Eschrichtius robustus. Next base: position 42,635,491 of record NC_090829.1, read on the forward strand.
TCAGCTATATGTATACATATATCCCCACATCCCCCCCCCCTTTTGCGTCTCCCTCCCACCCTCCCTTATCCTACCCCTCTAGGTGATCACAAAGCACCGAGCTGATCAGCCTGTGCTATGTGGCTGCTTCCCACTAGCTATCTGTTTTACGTTTGGGAGTGTATATATGTCCACCCACCTGAAGATTGATGGCTGACTCAGGATTTCCCCTGTGGATGCCTCTTTCCCAAGGCTAGGGAATTTAAGAGGCTTGTATGGGCCACGCCTCCCCACACAGAGGTCCATGGCCACCTCAGGATTTCCCCCATGGATGCTTTTTTCCCAAAGCCCATTTCTTTGGTCTCCTGCCTGGCTTGACAATTATAGGTTTGCAATCTCCTCAGGAGCTTCCTGGGTGTAATCTGAAACTGACCCCCATACACAGAGGGCTGGGAGAGACCCAAGAAAGAGGTAAATCACTCCAGATTGGAGGGTGGCAGGTTTAATAAGCAAGGGAACTTACTTACAAGGCTTGTCTTGCTCAGCCGTGTAGATTTCTGCACCCACCTGCCAGAATCTGAAAAGTTTATATAGAGGCCTAAACTGGGTTCAGTCACATACACTGTCCAGATGGTCTCAAGAATTCCTTGCTTTCTCTGTGTCCTTGGAGCAGCTCCCACTGTGGGAATGGTAGGTAGAATGTACATTCCAAGGACAGGGGAGGGAGTAAGAAGGTTTCAGCTCAACGGTCATGTCTTTTCGATGACCTTCCCCAACACTACTGCACCTAGATCCTGGCTGGAGTTGTCAGGAGAGATTTCCTAAAGAAGTTGGGATTTGAGATGAGCCTTGAATGTTGGATAAAATTTTAGAGACTGGCAGGAGGAAAGTCATGGAGGCAGGAACATGTGGAACATCCTGGGGAGCGTGGGTTCTGCAGCCCCCTGCTCCCACACTCCAGGCCCACTGGCCTCTGTTGTTCTTCCAGCAAGCAAGCCTGTCCCAGCTCTGCGTCCTCACACGTGCTCTTCCTCCTGCTCGTGGGTCTCTCATCTCCTCCAGTCTGCTGGCCATCCTGAGAATAATGTTTCCTTAGAGAGAACGTCTCTGAGTACCCAAACAAGTAAGTCCCAACTGCTTTCCCTCTCTTGTACTGTATTCTTTGCCTTTACAAAATTTATATGCTCATTTGTTTAGCAATTGTTAATATTTATTGAAGACCTGTTGTATTCCAGGCACTGGATTCCTTTAGTAGCTACATTAGTGAATAAAAAAGTCAAGTCCCATGCTTGTACCTTCAGGTAGAGGGACAGACAATAAACAAGCAAGCACACAAAATTGTTACCTATTGTGTTAAATGCTAGGAAGGAAATAAGTGTAATCTGCTTGGGAGAAACCTGGGTGCTGTTTATTAACTCTGTTAATAATAGGACCTATTCAGATGAGTTTGTAATGGTAATAAAGATAATATACATAAAGAGCTAAATAGAATGACTGACACATAGCACTAAAATTAGTAATTACAAATTTGTGTGTGTTTCTAAGTAAACATTTTATTGAAATACATATACAGGAGAGAACACAAAAGTGTGTGCTTCAAGAATTTTTATAAGGGAAACACACATATGTAACGAGGCCCAGATCAAAAAACAGAATATGACTGACTCAAAGCCCCATCATGTTTCCTTCTAGTCACTTTTCAACCTGAAGAGTAATTACTATTTTGACCTCCAACAGTATAGAATGATTTTGCCAGCTTTTTGAACTTTACGTAAATAAATTCAAGAGGTATATATCCCTTTGTGCTTGTTTCTTTTTCCCTCTTAATAAATGATGTATTTAAGGTGTGGGAATTAAAAAAAATTATATAAATTTCAAGTGTACAGCATTATAATTTGACATTTATATACACTATAAAGTGATCACCACCACCAGTCTGGCCATCCTGGGAATAATGTTTCCTTAGAGAGAAAGAGACATATAGTTGACCCCTTTGACTATTTTGCCCACCTTCCAAACCCCTTCCCCTCTGGTAACCACTAATCTGTTCTCAATATTTATTTATTTATTTATTTAAATATCTGTTTGTTGTGTTTGTTTTTTAGATTCCACATATGAGTGAAATTACATATTTGTCTTTTGCTGTCTGACATTTTATTTACTATAGTACTTTCAAGGTTCATTCATTTTGTCCCAAATGGCAGGATTTCACTCATTTTTTCACTCTTTTTTATATATATATGTGTGTGTGTATATATATATGGTTGGCCCAAAAGTTCGTTCGGGTTTTCGTAAGATGTTACGGCAAAACCCGAACGAATTTTGGGCCAACCTTACATATATATATACACACACACACATATGTGTATATTTATATACATACAAATATACACATATACCACTTCTTCTTTATCCATTCATCCATTGATGGACCCCCTAGGTTATTTCCATATCTATTGTAAATAACACTGCAATGAACATAGGGGTGTATATATCTTTTCAAGTTAGTGTTTTTGTGTTCTTTGGATAAATACCCAGAAGTGGAATAGCTGGGTCATATGGTAGTTCTTTTCTTAATTTTTTGAAGATCCTCCATACTGTTTTCCATAATGACTCCACCAATTTACAGTCCCACCAACGGTACACAAGGGTTCCCTTTCCTCCACATTCTCTCCAACATTTGTTATTTCTTGTCTTTTCCATAGTAGCCACTCTAACAGGTGTGAGGTGATATCTCATTGTGCTTTTGATTTGCATTTCCCTGATGATTAGTGATGTTGAGCATCTTTTCATGTGTCTGTTGGTCATTGTATGTCTTCTTTGGAAAAATGTCTATTCATATCCTCTGCCTATTTTTTTTTTATAAATTTTATTTTTATTTATTTATTTATTTTTGGCTGTGTTGGGTCTTCGTTTCTGTGCAAGGGCTTTCTCTAGTTGTGGCGAGCGGGGGCCACTCTTCATCGCGGTGCGCGGGCCTCTCACTGCCGCGGCCTCTCTTGTTGCAGGGCACAGGCTCCAGACGCGCAGGCTCAGTAGTTGTGGCTCACGGGCCCAGTCGCTCCGCGGCACGTGGGACCCTCCCAGACCAGGGCCCGAACCCGCGTCCCCTGCACCGGCAGGCAGACTCCCAACCACCGCGCCACCAGGGAAGCCCCCCTCTGCCTATTTTTTAATCAGGTTGATTTTTTGTTGTTGAGTTGTGTGATTTCTTTATATATTTTGGATATTAACCCCCTATCAGATATATGATTTGCAAATATCTTCTTTGATTCAGTAGTTTGCCTTTTCATTTTGTTGATTGTTTCCTTCACTATGCAGAAGCTTTTTAGTTTGATGTAGTCCCATTTGTTTATTTTTGGTTTTGTTTCCCTTGCCTGAGGAGACATATTCAAAAAAATATTGCTAAAATTGATGTCAAAGAACATACTACCTATGTTTTCTTGTAACAGTTTTAGAATTTCAGGTCTTACATTTAAGTCTTTAATCCATTTTGAGTTTATTTTTGTACATGGTGTGAGAAAGTAATCCAGTTTGATTCTCTTGTATGTAACTGTCCAGTTTTCCCAACACCATTTATTGAAGAGGCTGTCTTTCTTCCATTGTATGTTCTTGCCTCCTTTATTAGATTAACTGCCCATATAAGTGTGGGTTCCTTTCTGGGCTGTCTATTCTGTTCCATTGATCTGTGTGTCTGTTTTTGTGTCAGTGCTGTAATGTTTTTGATTACTATAGCTTTGTAGTATAGTTTGAAATCAGGGAGTGTGATACTTCCAGCTCTGTTCTTCTTTCTCAAGACTTTTTTGGCTATTCAAGGTTTTTGTGGTTCCATACAAATTTTAGAATTATTTGTTCTAGTTCTGTGAAATATGCCATTGGAATTTTGATAGGTATTACATTGAATCGGTAGACTGCTTTGGATAGAATGGACATTTTAGCAATTAATTATTCCAATCCATGAACACAGAATATTGTTCCATTTATTTGTATCATCTTCAGTTTCTTTCATCAGTGTCTTATAGTTATCAGTGTTTAGGTCTTTCACCACCTTGGTTAAATTTATTCCAAGGTATTTCATTATTTTTTGACACAGTTATAAATGGAATTGCTTTCTTTATTTCTCTTTCTGATAGTTGTTTTATTTTGTTTTGTTTTAATATTTATTTATTTATTTGGTCGTGCTGGGTCTTAGTTGCAGCAGGCGGACTCCTTAGTTGTGGCTCACAGACTCCTTAGTTGCGGCTCATGGGCTCCTTAGTTGTGACATGCATGTGGGATCTAGTTCCCTGACCAAGGATTGAACCCGGGGCCCTCTGCATTGGGAGCATGGAGTCTTAACCACTGCACCACCAGGAAATGCGGGATCTTTCCTTGCAGTGTGCTGGCTCCTTGTTGTGGTGCGCAGGCTTCTCTCTAGTTGTGGCGTGCGGGCTCCATAACACATGGGCTCTGTAGTTTGTGGCATGCAGTCTCTCTAGTTGAGGTGCACGGGCTCAGTAGTTGTGGTGTGTGGACTTGGTTGCCCCATGGCTTGTGGTATCTTAGTTCCCCGGCCAGGGATCAAACCCGTGACCCCTGCACTGGAAGGTGGATTCTTTACCACTGGACCACCAGGGAAGTACCTCTGATAGCTTGTTTTTAGTGTATAGAAAAGCCACAGATTTCTGTATGTTGGTTTTGTATCCTGACACTTTACTGAATTCATTTATTAGTTCTAATAGTTTTTTTAGTGAAGTTTTCAGGGTTTTCTATATATAATATCATGTCTATATATAATAATAAATAGTGACAGTTTTACTTCTTCCTTCCCAATTTGGATGCCCTTTCTTCTTCTTCTTCTTCTTTTTGCCTAATTTCTGCTGCTAGGACTTCCAATATTGTGTAGGATAAAAGTGGTGAGATTAGGCATCCTTGTCTTGTTCCTGATCTTAAAGGGAAAGCTTTCAGCTTTTTACTGTATGGTGTTAGCTGTGGGTTTGCCATATATGGCCCTTATTATGTTGAGATATACACCCCTATGTTCATTGCAGTGTTATTTACAATAGATATGGAAATGACCTAGGGGGTCCATCAATGGATGAATGGATAAAGAAGAAGTGGTATATGTGTATATTGAGGTATGTGGAGGTATGTTACCTCTATACCCACTTTGTTGAGGGTTTTTATCATAAGTGGATGTTGAATTTTGTCAAAAGATTTTTTTGCATCTATTGAGATGATCAAATGGTTTTTATTCTTCAGTTTGTTAACGTGGTGTATCACACTGATTGATTTGCAGATACTGAACCATCCTTGCATCCCTAAAATAAATCCCACTTGATCATGGTGTATTATCTTTTTAATGTATTGTTGAATTCAGGTTGCTATTATTTTGTTAGGATTTTTTGCACCTATGATCATCAGAGTTATTGGCCTGCAATTTTCTTTTTGTGTGTGATGTCTTGTCTGGTTTTGGTATCTGGGTGATGCTGGCCTCATAGAATGAGTTTGGAAGTGTTCCTTCCTCTGCAATTTTTGGAATAGTTTGAGAATGATAGGTGTTAACTGTTCTCTAAATGTTTGATAGAATTCACCTGTGAAGCCGTCTGGTCCTAGACTGTTTTGGGAGTTCTCATTGTGGTTTTGATTTTCATTTCCCTGATAATTAGTGATGTTGAGCATCTTTTCATGGGTCTATTGGCCATCTGTACGTCTTCTTTGGAAAAATGTCTATTCAAATCCTCTGCTTACCTTTTAATTGGGTTGTTTATGTTTTTGATACTGAGTTGTATGAATTCTTTATATAGATTTGGATATCAACCCCTTAATGAATATATCATTTGCATATGTATCTCTCATTCAGTAGGTTGCCTTGCCACTTTGTTGATGGTTTCCTTTGCTGTGCAAAAACTTTTTAGTTTGGTGTAGTCCCATTTGCTTATTTTTGCTATTGTTACCCTTGCCTGAGGAGATATATCCAAAAACTATTGTTAAAACTGATATCAGGGGAGGAGAGAAGATGGCGGAAGAGTAAGAGGCGGAGATCACCTTCCTTCCCACAGATACAGTAGAAATACATCTACACGTGGAACTGCTCCTACAGAACACCCACTGAACGCTGGCAGAAAACATCCGACCTCCAAAAAGGCAAGAAACTCCCCACGTACTTGGGTAGGGCAAAAGAAAAAAGAAATAACAGAGACAAAAGAATAGGGACGGCACCTGCACCAGTGGGAGGGAGCTGTGAAGGAGGAAAGATTTCCACGCACTAGGAAGGCCCTTCGCGGGCAGAGACTGCTGGTGGCAGAGGGGGGAAGCTTCAGAGCCACGGAGGAGAGCGCAGCCACAGGGGTGCGGAGGGCAAAGCGGAGAGGTTCCCGCCGGAGGAGCGGTGCCGACCAGCACTCACCAGCCCGAGAGGCTTGTCTGCTCCCCCGCCGGGGCGGGCGGGGCTGGGAGCTGAGGCTCGGGCTTCGGTCTGATCGCAGGGAGAGGACTGGGGTTGGTGGCGTGAACACAGCCTGAAGGGGTTAGTGCACCACAGCTAGCCGGGAGGGAGTCCGGGGAAAAAGTCTGCAGCTGCCGAAGAGGCAAGAGACTTTTTCTTCCCTCTTTGTTTCCTGGTGCGCGAGGAGAGGCGATTCAGAGCGCCGCCTAAACAAACTCCAGAGACGGGCGCGAGCCGTGGCGATCAGCGCGGATCCCACAGCAACAGGGGCGCAGAGGAAAAAACGGAGAGACCCCGCACAGAGGCTCGGCGCCGAGCAGTGCTCACCAGCCCGAGAGGCTTGTCTGCTCCCCCGCCGGGGCAGGCGGGGCTGGGAGCTGAGGCTCGGCTTCGGTCGGATCG